>NW_022987464.1:0-20776 GCF_902827165.1 Trematomus bernacchii
TGGGGTCCGAGCCATCTCCCGAGACTCTCTAGTCCGTGTTGATAATGGGGGAAATGTACCCCAAAAGTCCTTCATTAGCCAGCAGCAGTCCCCTGTCGAACTCATGTGACATTCCTCCAGGGTTACATAGAACCAGGGTGTGGGCTCCGAGCCATCTCCGAGACATCTCTAGTCCGTGTTGATAATGGGGGAAATGTACCCCAAAATAGTCCTTCATTAGCCAGCAGCAGTCCCCTGTCGACTCATGTGACATTCCTCCAGGGTTACATAGAACCAGGGTGTGGGCTCCGAGCCATCTCCGAGACATCTCTAGTCCGTGTTGATAATGGGGGAAATGTACCCCAAAATAGTCCTTCATTAGCCAGCAGCAGTCCCCTGTCGACTCATGTGACATTCCTCCAGGGTTACATAGAACCAGGGTGTGGGCTCCGAGCCATCTCCGAGACATCTCTAGTCCGTGTTGATAATGGGGGAAATGTAACCCCAAAATAGTCCTTCATTAGCCAGCAGCAGTCCCCTGTCGACTCATGTGACATTCCTCCAGGGTTACATAGAACCAGGGTGTGGGCTCCGAGCCATCTCCGAGACATCTCTAGTCCGTGTTGATAATGGGGGAAATGTACCCCAAAATAGTCCTTCATTAGCCAGCAGCAGTCCCCTGTCGACTCATGTGACATTCCTCCAGGGTTACATAGAACCAGGGTGTGGGGGGTCCGAGCCATCTCCGAGACATCTCTAGTCCGTGTTGATAATGGGGGAAATGTACCCCAAAAAAGTGCATCATGACTCAGCAATCATCACACTCAACTTTGGTGAGAACCGGGCAAAGGGGTCAAAATCCGTCAATGTGGGGGTGAAACGGCTGTACGCGAGCCCTGGGGGGGCACCCGGGACCGGGCAGTGCCCCCGGCAGAAGGAACCGGGTCAAACGGGCCAAAACAGGAAAAAAAATTAAAATAAAAAGAACCAGGCAAAAGGGGGGAAAATGGGAAAAAAGTGTCCGAAAATAGTGCCTCATGACCCCGCAGGAGTCCCCCGCGGACTCCCCTGACATTCCTCCATGGTCGAAATCATCCAATTCAACTTTGGTGAGAACCAGGCAAAGGGGTCAAAATCCGTCAATGTGGGGGGTGAAACGGCTGTACGCGAGCCCTGGGGGGGCACCCGGGACCGGGCAGTGCCCCCGGCAGAAGGAACCGGGTCAAACGGGCCAAAACAGGAAAAAAAATAAAAATAAAAAGAACCAGGCAAAAGGGGGGAAAATGGGAAAAAAGTGTCCGAAAATAGTGCCTCATGACCCCGCAGGAGTCCCCCGCGGACTCCCCTGACATTCCTCCATGGTCAAAATCAACAAACTCAACTTTTGTGAGAGCCGGCCAAAAATGGTCAAAATCCGTCAATGTGGGGGGTGAAACGGCTTTACGCGAGCCCTGGGGGGGCACCCGGGACCGGGCAGTGCCCCCGGCAGAAGGAACCGGGTCAAACGGGCCAAAACAGGAAAAAAAAGAAAAAGAAAAAGAACCAGGCAAAAGGGGGGAAAATGGGAAAAAAGTGTCCGAAAATAGTGCCTCATGACCCCGCAGGAGTCCCCCGCGGACTCCCCTGACATTCCTCCATGGTCGAAATCATCCAACTCAACTTTGGTGAGAACCGGGAAAAGGGGTCAAAATGTAAAAATTGTACCCCAAAATAGTGCCTCATGACCCCGCAGGAGTCCCCCGCGGACTCCCCTGACATTCCTCCATGGTCGAAATCATACAACTCAACTTTGGTGAGAACCGGGAAAAGGGGTCAAAATGTAAAAATTGTACCCCAAAATAGTGCCTCATGACCCCGCAGGAGTCCCCCGCGGACTCCCCTGACATTCCTCCATGGTCGAAATCATCCAACTCAACTTTGGTGATAACAGGGCAAAGGGGTCAAAATGTAAAAATTATACCCCAAAATAGTGCCTCATAATCGGGTAGAGTCACCTGGAAAGTGCCCTCGCATTCCTCCATGGCTCAAAATGTCAAACTTAAACTATTTTGAGAACCAGGAAAATGTAAAAAATACCCCCCAAAATAGTGTCTCATAATCGGGTAGAGTCACCTGGAAAGTGCCCTCGCATTCCTCCATGTCAAACTTAAAGTATTGAGAGAACCAGGCTGGGGGGTCCTTGCGCCACAAAATTAGGCCCACTCAGAGTGCTTGGTGAGCGGATACATTCTTCCATGATTTGCAACAGCCGTTTTTTTTCTGAGTGCACCCAAAAACTGGGTTTCCGATTTCGTGCAGACGGTAGTTTGAAAAGTATGGATGAATCTTTTTGACAGAGAAGTGGAAATGAAGCCCAGGGACCTTTTCCCCTTCTCCGTTGTACCAACCATCGGAGAAGGGGAAAAATCGGCCCGAAGCGCCAAGAATCTGGCCCCTTCTCCCGTTGGCACTCTGTCATTTTTTTGACAATTTTTCAAAACTTCATTTTTGATTATTTTAAGATATAATTAAGCATTTTCTTCACTTTTTTTTGCTTTCCACGGGTGGGGGCGCCTGGCAGGCCGCCTATGAGCACCCAAATTCGGCCTAGATCATCCAGGATTTGTGGGCTAAGCTCCATAAACTGACTAAATCACCCAGAGAGGTCACCTTTCTAGCCCAAATATATATAATACAAATACATTTAAATAGTAAAAGGTGCACTTGTGCTCTGCATTACCCGGAATTTTATTTTCATAGCCCCATGATAGTGATTAAAAATCATTTTCATGGGAAAAAGTGTTAAAACGCCTGATTAAATTATATGCAGGACCCCAGTGAGCTCCAGACTATGTGCATTGTGTTGGGGAACCATATAAATGATAGAATAAATGCATTTAAATGCAAAAATAATGATTTTAAATCATTTTAGGGGGACAATTGTGGAGAGGAGCCTGAAAATGACTCTGCAGCAGGCCGCCTATGAGCACCCAAATTCGGCCTTCTTGACGCACCACCACCCCTTCTGTGGAGGGTATTCTCGTGCCCCTGGTGACTCTACAAGGGGGGTGGTTTTTATGGTGCTTCGATGTCCGCCCATCAGCATCCATATTCGGCCTTCTTGACGCACCACCACCCCTTCTGTGGAGGGTATTCTCGTGCCCCTGGTGACTCTACAAGGGGGGTGGTTTTTATGGTGCTTCGATGTCCGCCCATCAGCATCCATATTCGGCCTTCTTGACGCACCACCACCCCTTCTGTGGAGGGTATTCTCGTGCCCCTGGTGACTCTACAAGGGGGGTGGTTTTTATGGTGCTTCGATGTCCGCCTATGAGCACCCAAATTCGGCCTGGATCATCCAGGATTTGTGGGCTAAGCTCCATAAACTGACTAAATCACCCAGAGAGGTCACCTTTCTAGCCCGCTCACAGAGCCCCCAAGGACGGACTAGAGACCTCCAGCAGCAGTCCCCAACAGTGGGACTTCCATAACCTTGCACTCACTTCACTTGTCTCACACACACCCAGGGGGGTGAAAGAGGGCACATTGGAGCACACATTGACCCAGCAGTAAGTGCTTGAAACGTGGCTAAAGGTGTGTCAAACAGTGGGGTAACATGTTTCAAATGACAGCACACTGCTGCTTGTTGGCAGGCTGACTCAGTTCACTTGTCTCACACACACCCAGGGGGGGAAAGATAACACTTGTACCCAGGAATAAGTGTTTGAAAGGTGGGGAAAAGTTGTTTGAAATAGTATAATATCTCCAGGGCGCATAACTGCACTTTACAAGCCAGAAATAATGTTTAAATGGTCTGGGAAAGTATTTTTAAATGTCTGGAAGAGAGTTTTAGACAGTCATTTTGCACGAAATCATTTAACATAAACGCTCTCCTGAAAATGCACAGAATATGTGCTTTTTCAGGAGACTGTCAATGTTAAATGATATCTCGCAAAATGACTGACTAAAACCCCGGAATAAGTGTTTGAAAGGCGGGGAAAAGTTGTTTAAAATAGGCTGATACCTCCAGGACGCATAACATGGGTAAAAAGTGTGTTAAAAGTTCGGGGAACATGTTTCAAATGACAGCACACTGCTGCTTGTTGGCAGGCTGACTCACTTCACTTGTCTCACACACACCCAGGGGGGGTGAAAGAGCACACATTGACCCAGGAAAGAGTCCTCAAAACACAGGTAAAAGTGTGTTAAACAGTGGGGTAACATGTTTGAAATGACAGCACACTGCTGCTTGTTGGCAGGCTGACTCACTTCACTTGTCTCACACACACCCAGGGGGGGTGAAAGAGCACACATTGACCCAGGAAAGAGTCCTCAAAACACAGGTAAAAGTGTGTTAAACAGTGGGGTAACATGTTTGAAATGACAGCACACTGCTGCTTGTTGGCAGGCTGACTCACTTCACTTGTCTCACACACACCCAGGGGGGGGGAAAGAGCACACATTGACCCAGGAAAGAGTCCTCAAAACACAGGTAAAAGTGTGTTAAACAGTGGGGGTAACATGTTTGAAATGACAGCACACTGCTGCTTGTTGGCAGGCTGACTCACTTCACTTGTCTCACACACACCCAGGGGGGTGAAAGAGCACACATTGACCCAGGAAAGAGTCCTCAAAACACAGGTAAAAGTGTGTTAAACAGTGGGGTAACATGTTTGAAATGACAGCACACTGCTGCTTGTTGGCAGGCTGACTCACTTCATTTGTCTCACACACACCCAGGGGGGTGAAAGAGCACACATTGACCCAGGAAAGAGTCCTCAAAACACAGGTAAAAGTGTGTTAAACAGTGGGGTAACATGTTTGAAATGACAGCACACTGCTGCTTGTTGGCAGGCTGACTCACTTCACTTGTCTCACACACACCCAGGGGGGTGAAAGAGCACACATTGACCCAGGAAAGAGTCCTCAAAACACAGGTAAAAGTGTGTTAAAACAGTGGGGTAACATGTTTGAAATGACAGCACACTGCTGCTTGTTGGCAGGCTGACTCACTTCACTTGTCTCACACACACCCAGGGGGGGAGAAAGAGGACACATTGGTGCACACATTGACCCAGGAAAGAGTCTTCAAAACAAAGGTAAAAGTGTGTTAAACAGTGGGGTAACATGTTTCAAATGACAGCACACTGCTGCTTGTTGGCAGGCTGACTCACTTCACTTGTCTCACACACACCCAGGGGGGTGAAAGAGCACACATTGACCCAGGAAAGAGTCTTCAAAACACAGGTAAAAGTGTGTTAAACTGTGGGGTAACATGTTTCAAATGACAGCACACTGCTGCTTGTTGACAGGCTGACTCACTTCACTTGTCTCACACACACCCAGGGGGAAGAAATATAACACTTGTACCCAGGAATAAGTGTTTGAAAGGAGGGGAAAAGTTGTTTGAAATAGTATAATATCTCCAGGGTGCATAACTGCACTTTACAAGCCAGAAATAATGTTTAAATGGTCGGGGAAAGTATTTTTAAATGTCTGGAAGAGAGTTTTAGACAGTCATTTTGCACGAAATCATTTAACATAGACGCTCTCCTGAAAATGCACAGAATATGTGCTTTTTCAGGAGACCGTCAATGTTAAATGATTTCGTGCAAAATGACTGGCTAAAACCCCGGAATAAGTGTTTGAAAGGCGGGGAAAAGTTGTTTAAAATAGTCTGATACCTCCAGGGCGCATCACCAAAAATGTACAAGCCAGGGAAGATGCCTGAATCCCGGATACTTTAGGTCTGTCACTTAGGGTGACCGCACCACTCCGACGCTCCCGAGAGCGGACGTCCATTGTTTGTAAGGCACCTAAGAGGGATAAGAGTAAATTATGGCCCAGTGCTTTCTGCCGTTAGAGGCCAACTGAGTAAGAGGACAAACAATCACCTTGCTGGCTATAGAAATTCCAGAGCAATATAGAATGTAGGAACCCACATTTATACTTAATTATAGCGATATGGAAGAGTTTATTACCTCAGGGATCTACCAAGAAGATTTGAACCTGCCTGGCGGGATTACTTCAGTCACAGTGCCTCCAGTGAAGCCAACTCCTGGACCCAGGAAACCTGTGCAGCATGGAGCCAGCGGCTGAGTCACCCGTACCCCTGCCAGTGGAGGATGATGTTTCTTCCAGCTATGTGGGGCAGGCTGCATCTCTACCCGCTAAGCCACTCAGGTCGCAGTGGATTTCCCAAGAAGGACTTCCGGAGAAAGAGCTGGAAATCCAACCGTTGGCAAGGTCCTTACCAGGTGCTTCTCGTCACAAAGACAGCGGTCAAGTTCGCCGAGAGAGCCACGTGGGTCCACGCCAGTCACTGCAAAGTCGTAGTCACAGGCCAGGAGAGACGGTAGAAACAGACGACAACAAGTGACGTGCCAAGTCACCACCAGCACCACACTCGCACCACATACACCTAATCTCACACTGCACACACAGGATGTCATGAGCGAGTGCCAGCTGAGCTGTTTCATATGCCTCTGGTTCCTCGTTTGTGCTATCATTGAGTGGGGTCTCATTGACCTTGTCACAAAGTCAACCAAGTGAATCTACACACACCGACAGATGGAGCCTCTCCGCCTCGTGATGAGGGCTCACCTGGAAAGACGACAACGCAACCGTGAACGATTATTGACGAGGTCTAAAATATCCATAACAACTGTCGACCGAGATGTCTGGCCTTTCGTTTGGAGGTCTAATCCAGGGAGGAACCTCAACCCCTCCATGGTCAGGGTCAAGGAGTTACATCAGATAGCAACATGGATTGAGGAGTCTACACTGGAACAACAGATGGGCCCCCCGTTCCTGCAAGTACCAGGCGGAGTGGGAGTACGCACACAAATCTACCATCATCGTGTCGGCCCAAGGGCTCGTTTTACTCTGGTGCCTGACCTATGTGACAACAAGAACATTCCAGTGAGGTACTATGTTTTCGGTGGACGCCAGTTTGGACTCAGCGGAGAAAATCCTTATTACACATACTGAAGAACTTTTCATGATGTTGATTCTTGAAGTTTTACGTATGTAATTTGTATGTATGTTTACAATTTTATCTGTTGCTGTTTTGATAACTTTGCATTTTAAAAAGAGGGTGTTGAGATCTCCATATCAGGTTGAATAATTAAAACGAAAGTTAGTTATAATCAAATATAATCAATTATATTCTTGTATAACCCACAATGAAAATGCTTCATATTTTATGATGTTCTATATTTACAGTATAAACAAAACACAAGTGGTTTGTTAAGTTGAGTGTGTAAGGCCTGTAATGGTTTATGGGTGTCACTGATAAGAGAAGAGGCAGTTTCTTCTCTCTCCCCTCACAGCAGTACACAGGGAGGGGGGCTCCTGACTTAAGGAGAAATACATTGAGGCCCCAAAAAGGTGGTTATGTCATAGCCGAGAATAATATTTTGCAAGTCCTGCAGAGTAGGGGTCATGTCCTTTTTACACAAACATGGGAAGGTGTGTCTTATGCTAGAGCCATAGAATATGTCTGGTCATGTCCAGTTCTTTACATCAGAGGCCATGCCCAGTTTCCACAAATATGGGTATGGAGGAGGTGTCTTTAGGTTTTTCTATCCTGTTTTCGAGCATAAAGACACTGGCAGATGGGGAGGAACCTTCTTTTTGGAGAGAGAGAGAGAGGGGGGGGGGGGGGTTCGCATGGTATGCTCTCTCTCGGTAACGCTCTCTCCCTGAGAGCTGGGTCTTTGCTCTCGGTAAGGTTCTCTCAAACTTGGTAACTATTGCGTAAATCTCTGTGTATTGAATGCTGAGGGAATGGTTTAGATGAGAGTTGTGAACGGGATCTTTTATACCTACCATTCTTTAAATGTGTTGGAATTCTTACCCCTACCATTCTTTAAATGTGTTGGAATTCTTACCCCTACCATTCTTTAAATGTGTTGGAATTCTTACCCCTACCATTCTTTAAATGTGTTGGAATTCTTACCCCTACCATTCTTTAAATGTGTTGGAATTCTTATACCTACCATTCTTTAAATGTGTTGGAATTCTTTAATGGGTGAACTATGAATTAAGGTTTTGGATTAGAAAAGAACCCCAGCATGATATGTTTAGTACGATTATAATGTTGTAACCAGAGAAGGTAAAAACCCTGTATTAGTTTGGACCAATTTTTCTTCAAATAAACTGATCCCACCTTTTGGATTGGGACAACTTAAAAGACATCTGCGCTCTCCTCTCCTGCTTGGAAGGTAAGATCACACACTGCCACACTCACACTTAGGTAGGGCCACACCTCATTTACTGATATCAAAGTCCTTCGGGATTGCTTAAACAGATTTAGGGGGTTGTCTGAATTGAAACAGCAGTTAATTGAACCTGGTTCTTCAGGAGTTAATAGAGGTGAGATCTTGCTGATCGTTGGTGGATCTGAGCCAAGCAGTAAACTTACATAGACTCAATAACTTCGGTTAGGTCAATTAGGAGGTCTGAGTAATTTAAGTTCGGAATAAATTATCGGATGACTCCCGACTCTTACACAAGGTTGTCCAAAACGTCCTGAAATAAAGAAAAATAGAGACTTGTATTTACTGTATTTTATTTATAAATGCGCTGTTCACCCAGCAGACACCAGAGGGCGCCAGAGGATTGGATAATGAAATCTGATGCAGAGCTCAGAGGTAAAGGAAGCTTTTAATTATTTAACTATGGAAAGAAACTTGACCTGATCATCATTTTATTCTCGTAAATCATCAGTAATGTGTGAGATTATAATCCCAGAGTACATCAACGCCTCAGGTTTTCTTTCTTCTAAATGCATCCCTTTCATTTAGTAAACAAACGTCTCCATATGTGGGGTTTTCCTCTGAAATGCACATTTTTCAAGTTGTTTTTTAGTCGATCTGCTGTTGTGTGACAAGACAAATAAAAAGCTCAAATGGTTCAGTCTTAAATATTAGAATGATATCTTTCTATCTCTGAAAAGTCCAATCTCTTTGGTGTTTCTCTCAACAAGAACCCATTAACCCTTTACTGGGGGAAACACCAGAGGGAATACAGAAACAGATTCCTACCTATTTCTGGTTATTAGAATAAAGATCATTAAACAAATGACAAGGCATTTACTAAAAGACAATAACTTAGTAAACTCACAATGGAAGAACTGAAATGAAA
Source organism: Trematomus bernacchii (assembly GCF_902827165.1). Classification (NCBI taxonomy): domain Eukaryota; kingdom Metazoa; phylum Chordata; class Actinopteri; order Perciformes; family Nototheniidae; genus Trematomus; species Trematomus bernacchii. The sequence goes on from NW_022987464.1 coordinate 9,106, forward strand.
TGTATGAAATGGAGAAACTCTGAGAATTAGAAACCAGATGCATATCTTTGAGGAAAGGTGGGAGAAATGGGTCGAGTATAGAACAGTATAATGAAGATAATTCATGTTTACCTGAGTATTAATCATGTATTCATTCTTTGATTTGGAATATTATTATTACTATTATTTCTTTTCGTATATGTCATCTGTTATGTAGTTCATCACACACACACACACACACACACACACACACACACACACACACACACACACACACACACACACACACACACACACACACACACACAGACACAGACACAAACACGCACGCACGCACACACGCACACACACACACACACACACACACACACACACACACACACACACACACACACACACACACACACACACACACACACACACAATGACACACACTTTCTCTGTCATCTTGCTATCTACTTATTTATTTAAATACTTATCACCGTAATAAACCGTATATTTAATGTTGTCTTAATGTACATTGTTTCATTTCACATTCTGTTCTTGTACATATCATATTCTATTGACATGTATAGAGACTTCTATTTGTATTTTTGTATGTTATTATATATGTTTCATTGATGGAGGAGCTCAGGTCAGAAGAGTTTCATGTCTCCTCTGAAGCTGCTGAGCATCTGATGAGAACACCTTTGAGTCTTGTTACGATAGCATCAGTATACACAGTAATTCAAAGTAGCTCCACCTTCACCAGCTGTGACGAACACATTCATAATAAATAAAATAATCCAGAGATTACATATCTATGATAAAAGAATGGGCCATTACACACAATGTTGTACTTTTACTTAGTAAGATTGTAAATGCAGGACTTTTACTTGTAACAGAGTACACTGTTGTTGTACAGCTCTAAACCCGGTTTGAATCCTGTCCACAGAACAAGGATTATCTTGTCCATCTGCAATTATTTGATCTCCACTCATCTGTTCTACATCGACATGCTTATGCTAAGGTTACGGAAAACACAACAAAAACGTAACAAGTATTTTGCAGATGACAGAGATGTAGGTAACAATAAGGTGACAATGATCCCATACAGGAAGTGAATTATTGAACAAATGTTGCCTTTTATTCAATTCAATTTGAAACTACTCATTATTATAAAGTAACTGCACCAAGTTATTGTGTGAGTTGTGTTGGTATACATATTGTAGTGTTGGCTCATACATCTCCAAAACCAAGGTAAGCATGCTGTGCCTTCAGACTTCACTTGAGTCGTCATTTGTTGCTTTTTTAACCATTACTTCTGGACTTGTACCGTATCCTCTTTATACGTCCTGCGGTTGCTCTTAGTCTCTATAAAGCTAAATATGACACTTTAGGCAAATTGTTTAACATCGGCCCTGATACAGGAAAACATTCCTGCCCACTGCAGTAACTCTGAACAACAAATCACCTCTGGCTGGAAGAGAACTCTCTGCTCCATAGCTGCTCTTGGAATAAAACCACGTAGTACATTTTACACATATATAATCTGTTCAATATTTAACATTAATATTCCATATGTCATATATTTATGTATATATATATTTATATATATAATATCATGTCAAATTCAACATGTATATTTTCTATTTTCTTTATTTTCTTGTTTATTTCTAGTTTTGTTTTATTGTAAAATGCCTTGTCTTTCATGCTGCTGCAACACAAAACATTTCCCAAATTGGGATCAATAAAGTACCATCTTATCTAATCTTATCTTATCTTATCTTATCTTATCTTGTTGGAATGATAACATTGATGGGAATAAGATTAAGAAAACAAACACATTTCACATGCAAAGGTTTCTTTATTGAGAGCAGACATGTGCAGAATAAGTGAAACAGTGCCTTAAGATTTAATCATTCGTTCAGATTATATTTGAAAAACAGACATTTGGAATAGTTTGATTTCATTGACAGGGAGATTAACAGAAGAACGCATGATATATTCATACTTTGTATTATTACTAGTAGCACTGATTTAAAAAGGAAAAGAAAGTGGCCATCACCGAATGATTTAACAAAATGGTAAGATGCGTTCCACTTCAGTGAGTGTTGAGAACTCTCAGCTCTGACTTTACTGATAGAAATACAGGTGCTCAACGTTGCCCTTGTTGCCCGCGTTGAGATTGCCCATGATAAGTTTGATACCAGCCTCCGGATATTCTTTAACCGCATCTTGGTTGACAAGCAGGCCGATGGCCTTTATTGGGTTGGATCTTTTCTTGTACCACAGGATCACTTTGTTACCTCCGGTCCCTTTGTTCAGGTCAACATCCACTGACTGGTAATTTTGCTGCTGATATTCCAGATACTGATCCTCAGTGATGGAGACTTGCAGATTTTCGAGTGCCTTCTCGGGGTCGGTGGTCTGACGGTACCAGATGAAGACATAGGCTCCTCCTGCACCTCTGTTAGTATCTTCATCCACACGGATGTAGCCATTCTGAAAGAGGTCCATGTCTGATCCGTAGGAATCAGTGGCATCGACATCACAGATGTAGGTTTGTTTCTCTCTCTTCAGCCACAAGTGGATCCAGTTCCCCCCAGCCCCGCGGTTCAGATCACAGGCCACTCTCTGCCAACCACTTGCAAACTTTTCAGCTTCATTGGCTGCATCTGTAGTGACACTAATGTCCACTATGGGAGTATCAAACTCTCCGGACCCTTTGAAGAACCAAAGGTAGAGGGGACTACCTCCTGCTCCAGCATTGAGATCTTTGTCGATCTTTGTGTAGCATGCTTTGGTCAAACCATCAGCCATCTCATCATTGAAGGAAACTTGAACCTTGGTGATCGCCTCTGATCCATTTTTGTACCAAAGATAGATGAAATTTCCTCCTGATCCTTTGTTCAGATCAATATTGATTTTCTTGAAGCCTCTATTTGTAAGCTCTCCCTCCTCAGCTTCATTCAGGGACACATCAAGCTCTGAGATGTAGCAGCTCATTGTGGGTTCCTGCATTAAAGAAAGACACATCATGAGTAATCACAATTGTAGTTAACTGAATCAATCTGACTTTTCAGCTGAGCTAGATTATAATCCTGACAAATTCAACCATCAGGAGTTACATTTTGAAAACAACAATGACATCTAAAACAAATTCAAATAAAATGTATACTACACAGAGTTCTGAAAAGTATTGATTACAATGTTTGTGAAATTCAAAAAAGAAATTACAGCAAGAAAATAAGACCTTGTTGAAGACTTACGTGTGTGTGCTGACAGCGAATGATAGGCAGTAAGAAGTCAACTGGTGTGCTGAAGTCTGTTGTACTGACCACAGGTCAGCTGCATATATATAGAGAACTGAGATGCTGTGGGGCATTGTGCAATCGTTACCTGGGAGGAGGAATATTCCACGGGAAATGATACTGAATTCATGCCAAAACAATCCCCAAAGCCAAATGAGTCCCCGCATCAAGTGTGTTTATGGGTGTGAGTGTTTGTGTCAGTTCTGTGGAAGTCACCCACCCACACACACACACACACACACACACACACACACACACACACACACACACACACACACACACACACACACACACACACACACACACACACACACACACAAACACGCACACACACACACACACACACACACACACACACACACACAAACACGCACACACACACACACACACACACACACACACACACACACACACCCACAGTCAAAAGTTTGGACACAGCTTCTCATTCGAAGGTTTTGATTTATTTAGATTATTTTGTACATTGTAGATTAATACCGAAGACATCAAAACTATGAAAGACCATAATGTGGAATGATGTGGTAAACATAAACCAGTATATGATTTGTATTTTATATTTCTCAGAGTAGCCTGCAACCTTTGTCTGCTGTGCTCTCTTTGTCTCCCTGCTCCTGCCTGCTGGCGTCAGCTGATAGAGGTGTTATAGTGCTTTCTCTTGTTATGCACAATGTTGATTCTTCTTTCAGAACTAGCTAAACACATGGGTAAAGGTTCTACTTGAGCCCAATTTGAATACCATGAAGAAAGTCAATTAAAGCCAGCTCAAGCTAAATGTCAAATGTATTTCATTAATGTACAGTTGTTTTGATTGATTTTAAATTCTCCAGTCGAGCTTCCTTCGAGTTCAGTCTAAGCAACAAATAGTTTCTCCGGGGGGGGGGGGGCTGGTTCGAGGGGCCCCCAGTGAATGTTTGGTTCCCTAGGGCCCCCACAGACTCTAGAATCGCCACTGCCCGACAATAAAGATGTAGTTAACATGTCAAATGAATATTAAATTCAATTGTGGGACTTGGACCTTTTAGTACTGAACAAACAATGAAAAACACGTTATCTATGAAGAAAACTGATTCTGCAATATCATTTATATCAACCATCAGGTGGGAATAGTACATCTTGTCAATGGAAAAAGAAAACAGCACCAGTATAATCAATATTCAACCTGAGATTCGACTGACCAGAGAACACATAAAGGATCATGAGATCTCGGCATTGCACATAAAAAAAATAGCATCATTAAAATCAACATTTGCCTGATGAAAGAAAACTAATCCCATCACAGTTCAGTTTTGTGCATTCATCTTCAAGAAGATGAGCATATCTGCTCTCTGGATCCAAATGGGCCCTTTCACAGCGTAGGGTATCACCTGCTGAACTGAACACTCTCTCGCTTGGCACGCTGCTTCCCTGAACACAAAGATACTTGGTTGCCATACGAGACAGCATTGGTTGGATGTTGGATGTGTTGCCACCTTTCCCACTGGGAAGTGGAAGTGGAAGACTGGCAGTGGTTACAGACCCCACCATTCAGACTGGCAGTGGTTACAGACCCCACCTTTCAGACTGGCAGTGGTTACAGACCCCACCTTTCAGACTGGCAGTGGTTACAGACCCCACCATTCAGACTGGCAGTGGTTACAGACCCCACCATTCAGACTTGCAGTGGTTACAGACCCCACCTTTCAGACTGGCAGTGGTTACAGACCCCACCATTCAGACTGGCAGTGGTTACAGACCCCACCATTCAGACTGGCAGTGGTTACAGACCCCACCATTCAGACTGGCAGTCATATGCAGCCACACTTTAGATTTTCTAAAGTGACTCATTTGCGGAGTTTCACGGCGAAATAGTCATCTTAATTCCGAGGGTTTGGGCGCAAGTTTAAGGATATTACGCCTCACTTTTATAAAAAAAATAAAAAAATAAAAGTATCGAAAACCGGATCTGATTTCGGTACGGTATACCGTAGCCGCCAGAAACCGGTATTTCGGTAATACCGGGAACACCAGGGTCAAGCATTGAAACTTTCACAGACTGGATGGAGGGCATGTTTTCTAAAATAAATAACAAAGCTATTTTCATATGTGGAGATTTTAATATGAACCTGCTTAATCCTAACAAGCACAAAACTACTGATGAATTTATCAATACAATGTATAGTCTGAGCCTATTTCCGAAAATAACTAGACCCAGTAGAGTGACATCCCATTGTGCCACCCTAATAGATAATATATTTAACAATCACATTGAAAACACCACTGTAAGTGGGTTATTAATCAATGATATCAGTGATCACTTGCCAGTGTTCACAGTCTATGATAGCAACTACAGGAAAAATAAGCCAGACAAAGAAAAAGGATACAGACGGATGTGATCAGAGGAATCCATCAACGCACTGACAAATGAATTTCTGGAACAGAATTGGGACAAACGTTACCAAGAAAGAGACATCAATACTGCTTATGAAACCTTTCTAATTTTTGTAGGTCATTATATGACAACAACTGCCCAATTAAAGAATACAGCAGAAAACACAAATATATTCATTGTCCATGGATCACAAAGGGATTACAAAATGCCTGCAAAAAGAAAAATACACTATATAGGGACTTCATTAAACAAAGAACTGCAGAAGTGCAGAGGATGAGTATAACAAATATAAATAGTGAGACTATGGAACAGTGTGAACGTGGAGCTAAAGCCATGTCCAGACATTAAACCTGTGCAGTGAGACTCCACAGATTTACAGGGAAAGCTCTGTTAATAGTTCCATACATACAATCATTTATATATACAAACCCCAATTCCAATTTCATTCAGTAGAGACATGTTTTTGATGTAACAATATATATTTATTGCCAAGAAATACACTGATGAATGTGATGGTGTTTGGTGATTAGACCCCGTTGTGCGGGAGTATCATCCGGGAGGGGAATACCGAGCCGATAAAACCCCCAGAAGAACAACAGTATTAAGCAGTTTGATGCACGGAGTTTCTTTCCTTACTTGATGACAACGGGGATGTATGGGATAATGAGAGAGTTATACGGGGATGAAGGAAATCATATTACCGAATAGCATTGAACTATATATTGTGTGGAGGAGCACTTGAAGTGTGATGCTTTGGCCCTTTAGTCAAGTCAAAGTCAAAGTCAATTTTATTGTCAAGAATTCCACATGTGTTATACATACAGAAAATTAGAAAGTAGAAGTACTCAGATCTTATAAACTTGTATTGGTTTTACTACAGGAGTTTTAAATAACATCATAGCATTCAATTGACACATGACACACCCTAACCCTCAGGCAGTCCAATGAGATGCCAAAACTCCCATCATGACTCAATTCAACCACTGACACCATCAATCAGAAATAATAATATCTACTGTTTCCTTGGAATCCAGGTGCATCTTGTGCAGGAGGGGGAGTTCTTCGTGTGTGTGTGTGTGTGTGTGTGTGTGTGTGTGTGTGTGTGTGTGTGTGTGTGTGTGTGTGTGTATGTGTGTGTGTGTGTGTGTGTGTGTGTGTGTGTGTGTGTGTGTGTGTGTGTGTGTGTGTGTGTGTGTGTTTGTGTGTGTGTGATGTGTGTGTGTGTGTGTGTGTGTGTGTGTGTGTATGTGTGTGTGTGTGTGTGTGTGTGTGTGTGTGTGATGAAACTACATAACAGATGACATATACGAAAAGAAATAATAGTAATAATAATATTCCAAATCAAAGAATGAATACATGATTAATGCTCAGGTATACATGAATTATCTTCATTATACTGTTCTATACTCGACCCATTTCTCCCACCTTTCCTCAAAGATATGCATCTGGTTTCTAATTGTCAGAGTTTCTCCATTTCATACATTTCATTTAAGTTCTTCCATTGTGAGTTTACTAAGTTATTGTCTTTTAGTAAATGCCTTGTCATTTGTTTAATGATCTTTATTCTAATAACCAGAAATAGGTAGGAATCTGTTTCTGTATTCCCTCTGGTGTTTCCCCCAGTAAAGGCCCCTGACCCTATCAGAGTACAATAGACCCATGATCAGACCGCTGATCACCCACTGTGTGGTCACATGGCACCTTGTGACAGATCATCTACCTGAGTGCTGAGATCTACTGTCTCTTGACATGTAAGGCTTACAGAATATTATTATTTACATGTTAAACAACATCATAGCATTCAATTCTCTGATAATCATAATTCCCATGACACACCCTAACCCTCAGGCAGTCCAATGAGATGCCAACACTCCCATCATGACTCAATTCAACCACTGACACCATCAATCAGAAAGATGAATATCTACTGTGTCCTGGTAATCCAGGTGCAAAGCGTGTCCTTGGAATCCAGGTGCATCTTGTGCAGGAGGGGGAGTTCTTCTTGATAAGGAAATAAGCGTATTATGATATACACAGAACCTAAGATTCACTTTCATATGCATAGATTTGTGTTTATAAAATGTAACAAGAATAATAATATTGTTGACCAAGAAGTCCTCTTTGCAACTTTCCATAAAAGATGTTTCTATGGGAAAAGTGTTGCAGTCAAAGAACCTTGGAAGTTTAATATGAATTTAGATTTCACAAAACAACATAATTAAAACTATAACATAATATAAAACAATTTCTTAAAATAAATACCAACAACTCAGTGTAAAGTCAGGTCTCTTTATTTAATGTTTGGCTCAAGCACAGAGTGAACATATCCAGATGTTGAAGTGTTACAGGAATCTGATGTTGCTTCATCTTTATAACCATCAGCAATATTTCCAACTAAATGGTGTTAACAGTGATTCTCTCAAACAAAACAAGTTCTGCAGTTTTTTATTCATGAGCTGTGAGTTCTGCACAAAGAAGGAAATAAACAAATGCTGAAATAAGCGATAGGATATTCCCAACATAATCAAAATGATACATTTAACAAAACAGATATTCTTTGTCTTTCACTTAAACTATGATTTCATAGTTCATCATTCTAATGTTGATAAAGCATGTCTGATCTTGTCCTGAACAGAAAAACCCACACCGCTTTCATGAGAGAAAAGACTCCTCTTGTATTCTCTAAATATAGATAGATAGATAGATAGATAGATCGTACTTTATTGATCCCAAATTGGGAAATTGTTTTTGTTACAGCAGCATAAAAGGCATTTTACAATAAAACAAAATATACAAGAATAGAAATAAAATAAAATAAAATATAAAATAAAATATAAAATATACATGTCAAAATACAAAATAGAAAATATACATACAGATATTATATATATATACAAATATATATATATTCAAAATATATGGAATTATGGAGTATTAAATATGAAACAGATTATGTGTGAGTAGAATGTACAACGTGGTTTTATTTCTAGAGAAACTATGGAGCAGAGAGTTCTCTTCCAGCCAGAGGTGATTTGTTGTACAGTGTTATTGCAGTGGGCAGGAATGTTTTCCAGTATCTGTCCTTGAGACAGGGGAGCTGCAGCAGTCTGTAGGAGAAGGAGGTGCAGCAGTCTGTAGGAGAAGGAGCTGCAGCAGTCTGTTGGAGAAGGAGCTGCAGCAGTCTGTTGGAGAAGGAGCTCCGTTGACTGTCCAGCTGCAGGTGGAGAGGATGGGTGGGGTTATCCATGATGGACAACAGCCTGTTCAGTGTCCTCCTCTCCACCACAGCTTCAAAGGGTTCCAGCTTGATGCCGATGACTGACCCAGCTTTCCTGATCAGTTTATTGATCCTGCTGGTGTCACCGGCTCTGATGCTGCCCCCCCAGCAGACCGCAGCAAAGAAGAGTGCACTAGCCACCACAGACTGATAGAAGATCTCCAGCATCTTGCTGCATACGTTGAAGGATCTCAGCTTCCTCAGAAAATAGAGTCGGCTCATCCCCTTCTTGTACACAGCGTCAGTGTTGATCCTCCAGTTCAGCCCATTGTCTAAGTGCACTCCCAGGTACTTGTAGACCTCCACAACTGCCACATCCTCTCCCAGAATGCACAGGGGCAGAGGAGGAGATGTCCTCCTTCCTCCTGAAATCAATGACCATCTCTCTGGTCTTGGCCCCATTCAAAAGCAGAATGATTTCTTTCCAGTCCACTCAACAAAATCACCCCACCACGCTCTGTACTCCTCCTCCCGTCCATCCCTTATACACCCTACCACTGCAGAGTCATCCGAAAAACCTCTGCAGGTGGCATGACTCTGAGTTGTATAGAAAGTCAGAGTGTATAAGGTGAACAGGAAAGGAGACAGCACAGTCCGCTGTGGGGCTCCAAATACTACCAACCACCACATCAGACAGCACACTGCCCAGCCGGACGTACTGTGGTCTGTCCGTGAGGTAGTTGGTAATCCAGGAGATGGTGGACGAGTTTACACCCTCATAGCCTGCAGCTTGTCACTCAGTAGCCGAGGCTGGATCGTGTTGAATGCACTGGAGAAATCAAAAAATGTGATTCTCACAGTGCAACCCGATCCATTCAGGTATGAGTGAGCACGCTGCAGCAGGTAAATAATGGCATCGTCCACCCCCAGGTGAGGCTGGTAGGCAAATTGCAGAGGGTCAAGGAATGATCTCACCTGCGGTCTGAGATGGGCCAAGACCAGTCTCTCAAGCACCTTCATCACATGAGATGTGAGTGCCACAGGGCGATAGTCATTGAGCCCAGAAGGAGTTGTCTTTTTAGGGACCGGAACAATGCATGATGTCTTCCCACAGCACCGGGATGGTCTCCAGGTGCAGGCTCAGGTTGAATATATACTGGAGAACAGGAGCCAGCTGGCGTGCACCAGGTCCTCAGGACCCTGGGGCTGATACCATCAGGGCCAGCAGCCTTGCCTTGGTGGAGTTTTTCCACTGACTCTGGACCTGTCCTGTGCTCACAGTGAAGCGGGGGGGGGGCTTGATGGCAGGGGGGATAGAGGGGGGGGGGTCTGAGGCAAGATGGAGCGAGAGGGGGGGGGGGGGGGGGGGGTCAGCGGCAATGTGAGCAGAGGGGGGGTGCAGAAGCCAGGCTGGGTGTGGAGGAGAGGTGTGAAGTGTAGGTGGTGAGCAGAGGGGGGATGTTGACGCCAGGCTGAGAGAGGAGGTGAGGTGAGAAGAGGAGTGGAGGAGACAGCAGCGGGCGGAGAGCTAAACCTATTGAAGAAGGTGTTCAGCTCGTTGGCCCTCTCCAGGTGCCCACAGTCAGTCTGTCTCTCCCTTTGAAGCCAGTGATAGCCTTCATCCCAGCCCAGACATCCCTGCTATTGTTCTGCTGGAGCTTAGTCTCCAGCTTCTTCCTGTACGAATCTCTGCCCTCCTCAAATTGTCTCTCAGTGATGCTGGATACTCTTCAGCATTGATTTGTCCCCAGACTTAAAAGCTTCCTTTTTCTCTATTAAAAGAGTTTTCAGGTCAACTAGTAATCCAGGGTTTATTGTTGGGGAAACAGTTGACAGTTTTAGCCGGTAATATTGTTTGTTCACAGAGAGTTGATGTATTCTGTGATGGCAGTCAGTCCATATTATTGATGTCCTCTCCATGTGGCACACAAGCACGTCCCAGTCAGTGGTCCTCGAAGCAGTCCTGTAGAGCCTCATTAGCCCCTGGAGTCCATTTCCTCACAGTCCCTGGTGGGATACAGGCTGCCTCTGCACCAGAGGGACATATTTAGGAGCCAAAAAGACGAGGTTGTGGTCAGATCTGCCCAGGGGGGGGAGGGCAAGTGGCACAATATGCATTCTTGGTATTTGCATATAGAAGATCCAGAGTATTATTTCCCCTGGTGGGGCATATTCACATACTGAGTGAATGTAGGCAGAGATTTGTCAGTTTTGCACGGTATAACAATCCCCCAGTTATTGTTATGAAATGCATTTGGGTGAAGAGTTTGGAGTTTGGCCACAGAGGAGTGAATGACGTCACCAGCCACCTCCGCGTCCGCGTTCGGTGGAAATATAGACAGCAACTACGATGACAGAATAAAGTTCTCTAGGTAGATAAAATGGACGTAATCCACAGCTAGCAGTTCAATGTCCGGGCTACAGAAACGCTCCTTCACAGTAACATGTCCAGGATTACACCATCGTTCGTTCACATACAGTGCAATCCCTCCTCCTTTCTTTTTACCGCTCAGAATAACGTCCCTGTCCGCCCGAAACACTCGTGAAGCCGGGGAGAGCCGTGTTATTATCCGGGATGAGCGAGTGCAAACCAAGTCTCGGTAAAACACATGATGCTACACTCACGGTATTCCCACTGCGTCTTCGTCAGCACGCGGAGCTCGTCCATCTTATTCCCCAAAGACCTCAACGTTCCCCATTATGATGGCCGGTACACAGGGTTTGTACCTCATCTTCTTCTTCATCCTCAGCTTGGCCCCAGCTCTGCAGCCCCGCTTGAGCCTCCGAAGCTCCTCC
>NW_022987465.1:0-23003 GCF_902827165.1 Trematomus bernacchii
GCAGTTCTGTCTAGACATAGCCCTCTATGCAGTTCAATGTAGACATAGCCCTCTATGCAGTTCTGTGTAGACATAGCCCTCTATGCAGTTCTGTGTAGACATAGCCCTCTATGCAGTTCAATGTAGACATAGCCCTCTGTGCAGTTCAATGTAGACATAGCCCTCTATGCAGTTCAGTGTAGACATAGCCCTCTATGCAGTTCTGTGTAGACATAACCCTCTATGCAGTTCTGTGTAGACATAGCCCTCTATGCAGTTCTGTGTAGACATAGCCCTCTCTGCAGTTCAATGTAGACATAGCCCTCTCTGCAGTTCTGTGTAGACATAGCCCTCTATGCAGTTCTGTGTAGACATAGCCCTCTATGCAGTTCTGTGTAGACATAACCCTCTATGCAGTTCTGTGTAGACATAGCCCTCTATGCAGTTCTGTGTAGACATAACCCTCTATGCAGTTCAGTGTAGACATAGCCCTCTCTGCAGTTCTGTGTAGACATAGCCCTCTATGCAGTTCTGTGTAGACATAGCCCTCTATGCAGTTCTGTGTAGACATAGCCCTCTATGCAGTTCTATGTAGACATAACCCTCTATGCAGTTCAATGTAGACATAACCCTCTATGCAGTTCAATGTAGACATAGCCCTCTCTGCAGTTCTATGTAGACATAGCCCTCTATGCAGTTCTGTGTAGACATAGCCCTCTATGCAGTTCTGTGTAGACATAGCCCTCTCTGCAGTTCTGTGTAGACATAGCCCTCTATGCAGTTCTGTGTAGACATAGCCCTCTATGCAGTTCTGTGTAGACATAGCCCTCTATGCAGTTCTATGTAGACATAACCCTCTATGCAGTTCAATGTAGACATAGCCCTCTATGCAGTTCAGTGTAGACATAGCCCTCTCTGCAGTTCAGTGTAGACATAGCCCTCTATGCAGTTCTGTGTAGACATAGCCCTCTATGCAGTTCTGTGTAGACATAGCCCTCTATGCAGTTCTGTGTAGACATAGCCCTCTATGCAGTTCAATGTAGACATAGCCCTCTATGCAGTTCAATGTAGACATAGCCCTCTATGCAGTTCTGTGTAGACATAGCCCTCTATGCAGTTCAATGTAGACATAGCCCTCTATGCAGTTCTATGTAGACATAGCCCTCTATGCAGTTCAATGTAGACATAGCCCTCTCTGCAGTTCTATGTAGACATAACCCTCTATGCAGTTCTATGTAGACATAGCCCTCTCTGCAGTTCTATGTAGACATAACCCTCTATGCAGTTCTATGTAGACATAGCCCTTATTCAGTTCTATGTAGACATAGCCCTCTATGCAGTTCAATGTAGACATAGCCCTCTATGCAGTTCAATGTAGACATAGCCCTCTATGCAGTTCTGTGTAGACATAGCCCTCTATGCAGTTCAATGTAGACATAGCCCTCTATGCAGTTCTGTCTAGACATAGCCCTCTATGCAGTTCAATGTAGACATAGCCCTCTATGCAGTTCTGTGTAGACATAGCCCTCTATGCAGTTCTGTGTAGACATAGCCCTCTATGCAGTTCAATGTAGACATAGCCCTCTATGCAGTTCTGTGTAGACATAGCCCTCTATGCAGTTCAATGTAGACATAGCCCTCTATGCAGTTCTGTCTAGACATAGCCCTCTATGCAGTTCAATGTAGACATAGTCCTCTATGTAGTTCAATGTAGACATAGCCCTCTATGTAGTTCAATGTAGACATAGCCCTCTATGCAGTTCAATGTAGACATAGTCCTCTATGTAGTTCAATGTAGACATAGCCCTCTATGCAGTTCAATGTAGACATAGTCCTCTATGTAGTTCAATGTAGACATAGCCCTCTATGCAGTTCTGTGTAGACATAGCCCTCTATGCAGTTCTGTCTAGACATAGCCCTCTATGCAGTTCAATGTAGACATAGCCCTCTATGCAGTTCAATGTAGACATAGCCCTCTATGCAGTTCAATGTAGACATAGCCCTCTATGCAGTTCTGTGTAGACATAGCCCTCTATGCAGTTCAATGTAGACATAGTCCTCTATGTAGTTCAATGTAGACATAGCCCTCTATGCAGTTCTGTGTAGACATAGCCCTCTATGCAGTTCTGTCTAGACATAGCCCTCTATGCAGTTCAATGTAGACATAGCCCTCTATGCAGTTCTGTGTAGACATAGCCCTCTATGCAGTTCAATGTAGACATAGCCCTCTATGCAGTTCAATGTAGACATAGCCCTCTCTGCAGTTCTGTGTAGACATAGCCCTCTCTGCAGTTCTGTGTAGACATAGCCCTCTCTGCAGTTCTGTGTAGACATAGCCCTCTCTGCAGTTCTATGTAGACATAGCCCCTCTCTGCAGTTCTGTGTAGACATAGCCCTCTCTGCAGTTCAATGTAGACATAGCCCTCTATGCAGTTCTGTGTAGACATAGCCCTCTATGCAGTTCAATGTAGACATAGCCCTCTATGCAGTTCTGTGTAGACATAGCCCTCTATGCAGTTCAATGTAGACATAGCCCTCTCTGCAGTTCTATGTAGACATAGCCCTCTATGCAGTTCTGTGTAGACATAGCCCTCTATGCAGTTCTATGTAGACATAACCCTCTATGCAGTTCAATGTAGACATAGCCCTCTATGCAGTTCAATGTAGACATAGCCCTCTATGCAGTTCTATGTAGACATAACCCTCTATGCAGTTCAATGTAGACATAACCCTCTATGCAGTTCAATGTAGACATAGCCCTCTATGCAGTTCTGTGTAGACATAGCCCTCTATGCAGTTCAATGTAGACATAGCCCTCTCTGCAGTTCTGTGTAGACATAGCCCTCTATGCAGTTCTGTGTAGACATAGCCCTCTATGCAGTTCAATGTAGACATAGCCCTCTATGCAGTTCAATGTAGACATAGCCCTCTCTGCAGTTCTGTGTAGACATAGCCCTCTATGCAGTTCTGTGTAGACATAGCCCTCTCTGCAGTTCTATGTAGACATAGCCCTCTCTGCAGTTCTGTGTAGACATAGCCCTCTATGCAGTTCTGTGTAGACATAGCCCTCTATGCAGTTCTGTGTAGACATAGCCCTCTATGTAGTTCAATGTAGACATAGCCCTCTATGCAGTTCAATGTAGACATAGCCTCTATCAGTTCTGTGTAGACATAGCCCTCTATGCAGTTCAATGTAGACATAGCCCTCTATGCAGTTCAATGTAGACATAGCCCTCTATGCAGTTCAATGTAGACATAGCCCTCTATGCAGTTCTGTGTAGACATAGCCCTCTATGCAGTTCAATGTAGACATAGCCCTCTATGCAGTTCAATGTAGACATAGCCCTCTATGCAGTTCAATGTAGACATAGCCCTCTATGCAGTTCTATGTAGACATAGCCCTCTATGCAGTTCTGTGTAGACATAGCCCTCTATGCAGTTCTGTGTAGACATAGCCCTCTATGCAGTTCTGTGTAGACATAGCCCTCTATGCAGTTCAATGTAGACATAGCCCTCTATGCAGTTCTGTGTAGACATAGCCCTCTATGCAGTTCAATGTAGACATAGCCCTCTATGCAGTTCAATGTAGACATAGCCCTCTATGCAGTTCTGTGTAGACATAGCCCTCTATGCAGTTCAATGTAGACATAGCCCTCTATGCAGTTCTGTGTAGACATAGCCCTCTATGCAGTTCAATGTAGACATAGCCCTCTATGCAGTTCTGTGTAGACATAGCCCTCTATGCAGTTCAATGTAGACATAGCCCTCTATGCAGTTCAATGTAGACATAGCCCTCTATGCAGTTCAATGTAGACATAGCCCTCTATGCAGTTCTGTGTAGACATAGCCCTCTATGCAGTTCTGTGTAGACATAGCCCTCTATGCAGTTCAATGTAGACATAGCCCTCTATGCAGTTCAATGTAGACATAGCCCTCTCTGCAGTTCTGTGTAGACATAGCCCTCTATGCAGTTCAATGTAGACATAGCCCTCTCTGCAGTTCTGTGTAGACATAGCCCTCTCTGCAGTTCTGTCCACTGTTCCTCAGAGGGATCGGTTTCGGATATGATGAACAGGAACTCCTTCATTTTAAGGACATTTACCCGAAGCTTTTTGTGAAGCTACAGAAAGCTGGTGGTGAGAAAGAGCTCGACTGATATTTTTAAATACAAACATTTATTAAACATTGTTTGATTTCCAATAACATGATGTGTCTTTTTGTTCCTATTCTTTAGGTGGTGTCCTTCATTTCTCCTGTGCACATGGCATAGTGTACGATATGAACATTCTGTTTTGGACGGAGTCGGCACGAGACCATACTGATGATGATGACTGATACTTCTGAGTTTCAAGCGCTTCCCGACCTGCTACATTTCAGATGTAAGCAGTTAACACTCCTTAATGTGTGATAATGTTTGTATTTAAGGAAAAACTCATGGAGTTGTTATCTGGATGTCAGAGTGAACAACAAGCCCTGGCACTTGAAGGCGTTTCCCAGTATCCAGAAAGGACATCCAGAGGTGTTGGGACAGTCCTCAGTAAACATGCCATGGCTCACTGATGATGTAAGTGCAGATAAATAATCTTGCTTTGGAAGCTGCAGAAATGTTTACCTAATACTGATCAACAAAGTGTGAACAAATAAACAATGAAAAATATGAGTTATTATAACATGTATTTTCAATGACAGTTAACTATCGTGTGGCTCAAGAGAACAAGAGAACAAGAGAACAAGAGAACAAGAGAACAAGAGAACAAGAGAACAAGAGAACAAGGGAACAAGGGAACAAGAGAACAAGAGAACAAGAGAACAAGAGAACAAGAGAACAAGGGAACAAGAGAACAAGAGAACAAGAGAACAAGAGAACAAGGGAACAAGAGAACAAGGGAACAAGAGAACAAGAGAACAAGGGAACAAGAGAACAAGAGAACAAGAGAACAAGAGAACAAGAGAACAAGGTAATAGATTGAACTTTTCCCCATTAAATATAATGTTATAAAACCATTATTAAGGATTATTATAATATCAATGCTACATGTTCTGTTACCGTGCAGTTCTTTGGGCACTTTGCACTTCATTTAGTGGCATGGTGAATGGACTGCCTGTGGAGCAGTGATAGGGTCCATCCTGTAGGGCATGGTGAATGGACTGCCTGTGGAGCAGTGATAGGGTCCATCCTGTAGGGCATGGTGAATGGACTGCCTGTGGAGCAGTGATAGGGTCCATCCTGTAGGGCATGGTGAATGGACTGCCTGTGGAGCAGTGATAGGGTCCATCCTGTAGGGCATGGTGAATGGACTGCCTGTGGAGCAGTGATAGGGTCCATCCTGTAGGGCATGGTGAATGGACTGCAAGTGGAGCAGTGATAGGGTCCATCCTGTAGGGCATGGTGAATGGACTGCAAGTGGAGCAGTGATAGGGTCCATCCTGTAGGGCATGGTGAATGGACTGCAAGTGGAGCAGTGATAGGGTCCATCCTGTAGGGCATGGTGAATGGACTGCAAGTGGAGCAGTGATAGGGTCCATCCTGTAGGGCATGGTGAATGGACTGCCTGTGGAGCAGTGATAGGGTCCATCCTGTAGGGCATGGTGAATGGACTGCCTGTGGAGCAGTGATAGGGTCCATCCTGTAGGGCATGGTGAATGGACTGCCTGTGGAGCAGTGATAGGGTCCATCCTGTAGGGCATGGTGAATGGACTGCCTGTGGAGCAGTGATAGGGTCCATCCTGTAGGGCATTGGACTATTTTTAATGCATACTACAAAAGAACAACAACACATGTGCTTTTAACATGTATTATGTTATCATTTATTGCTGTGCCTTAGGTGTCTGACAAGATCTTCCTGCCAAGACTTGTAGGTGACTCTTCTCCAGAGAGGAAACCACTTCATTCTTTGAGCCATCAGTAATATTTTATTATTATTTTTCAAAAATGACATTTTTATGGAACTGGATAGTTAAAGATAGCGGATTTACATGTTTGGCCGGTTCATGTTCAGAGGGCCAGATTACATGTTGCATATCATGCAAATGCCATAACCCAGACCGTAACACTCACATGTCACTTCAACCTTTTTTCTTAGAAGTCTGAATTAAGTGGTGACAGTTATTTTTCTTCGCTGGACTTCAAAGCTAAACAGATTAAGATCTATGATTCGCTGATGCTTTCCCAACAATCAGTGACAGAGACATACTCAGGTAAAGGGAGAGTCAAAGCCTGACCTAGTCATTCACTAGGTCAGGTTATTATTGACTTTCTTTTTCAGAAATGTCTTCACATTGTCTGGTGGCCTTCACGGATGGCCTGTCCCGTGTCCTCCTCAGTGAAGCAGCAGGACTCCGTTCATGGTGTGTGCTGTGCGTTAGCTTGTCTTCCTGTTAAATTCATGTGCAATCTGCCGAATACTTAAAGTCAATTAGTCAATTGTTTTATTTTGTGGTTCCCAACCAGGCAGCTGAACATGTGGACGTTACTGCAGAGACTCTGACACTTCATCAGTGCAGGACTCTTCGTCTGCACCATGCTTCGCAGATGCTTAAAACTGTGAATGTTGAGGTTAGACTAATTCACTGTGATCACTCAATAAGAGAAGTGTTATGTCAAACTCAAGTTCTTCTTCTTTACAAAGGACTTCCCACCGACCACGGAAGAATTGGCAAAGACGAAACAAAAGGAAATGGAACTAGTGGAAGCTGAAGCCAAACAAACAGACTCCAGTATCCAGTGCCTGGCTTGGGAAATCAAGTCGTGTTTATTCCAGAGAGCAACCGGGACAACTAAGTACTTTTTTTATATAGCACCACAACATACTTGACAGTTCTCTATAGTTACTACGAGACTACTTGAAAGCACTTCTAATGTATTGTGGAATATTTATAAAGACAGGTTAGTCCATGAACACATCAGTACAAATGGGTGCAGTGTGTAAACAATGGCTGCATTTTCTATGTGCTTCTTTGAAGGGAAAATTGACTACGAAGAGTTTCTCTTGTGGATGCGACACACGTGATGTGTAAGTACATCTTCTTACATGTCCACATGTCAGTGTCAATCATTTTCAGTTTGTTCACAGTTTCTATAGTGGACTTTACAAAGAGTCTGGGCTGGTTACAACTTCATCTTCATCTAAATAAACATGTCTTTGGACTTGGAGAGAAACCTGCAGAGTGGGACTGTTCTCTCCAACAGAAGGTATCTGTGGAAACATAAAGGATTGGCTCCAGCCCTACGTCAACATTACAGTGAACTATTTTCATGTCATTAGCATATCATTCCTGATATTTCAAGCATGGCAAACCTTTGATTAATTTAAAATGTATCTTTAAATCATGTTATTTTATATTTGATATACCATTTTCAAATACATACAGTCAACGTATTGTATGTCTGCAAAGCATCAAATGTAACATTCATTCAGCGCATTGTTTGTCACAGTGTAATATATCTATGATGATTACCTCAGACAGATGAGTTATGTAATATAGTCAAACACAATTGCCAGCTGCACATAAACAGGCACTTTGGTCCTTAATATAAATACATTTGGATATTTAGTTTAAGGAGGTCTTTAAGTGCCTTAACAAGATGGTGTCATTTCAATAACTCATCTCTCTCGTTCATGTGGTCGCTTTTTTTTGCTTCTTTGCCAAATGCCGCTTTGTCATATGTCCTGTTTGGATTGCCGTACGTAGCTGTCCAATAATATGGGAGACCAACTCGCGCTTGTGCAGTGCAAATCAGGCAGACATGCACATCAGGCAGACATGCACATCTGTATACATATATTTTCACAGAGGGGGTCAAGGGAGAAATACATAAAACAATTAAAGGTAGGGTAGGTGAGTTTGAGGAACCGGCTGGAGATACACTTGTTGTTATATTCCATGGAATGCTCTTAACATCCAGATAGCAATGAATATCTGAAGTGCTTTGACAATAAATCCATAAATAAATATCATCAGTGGAAGCTGTAGTACTGTAAAAAGCACGACCAATCATCTGAGCCGGCTAAAATAACTGGATGGCCTACCTGCCTGTCAGCCTTCCATCGGGGCACAGACTTATCTCGTGCCCTCATTGGTCATGTGAGCGTTCGTGTGTGTTGGAGGAGGGGCTCTGTGAGGAAGTGGCACATTTTCTCTGGTTGTGTATTTTCAGATTCTAGCGATCTCCAGCCGGTTTCTCAAACTTACCTACCCCACCTTTAAGGAACATTATTATTTTCCAGTTTACAATTAGCAAGTTTTACACATTGTTAGGTCTCATATTGCTAATTTCCTCTATGTTTTTTAAATGACTTGTTACTTCAGACAGAAGAGATCATCCAGCGAATTGAAAACATCCTCTCACTGTAGCTGAGAAGCAGCTTTATATATCACGGGTCCTTTTGCCAGAGGTGAGATGATAAGTATTGGTAAAATAAATATAGTTACATAAGATAAAACACATCATAAGCCTCATTTCAATGTCAGATTTGAACATGCTTTTAATTACAAATATATTCGTTTAAAGGTTTTTATTCAGTGGATGTCAGCACATCCACGACAAGGACCAGGTATAGCCCACTTGCATTGTAGGCAAACATGCCTATGTGCAACATCAATACATCCATTGTGCCAGGGACATGTAATGGTTCTGCATATCAAGATTACATTCATGTACTGGTTCTGCATATCAAGATTACATTCATGTACTGGTTCTGCATATCAAGATTACATTCATGTACTGAAGGAATGGCACCAGTTTCTTCACAGATGATGAGGCTCACATACCAGAAGAGGTTTACAAAATACCCACAAAAGATGAACTCAACAAATCTATTATGTGAATGTTGGCAACCTTTATATTTATAAAAGCAGTGTGTGTGCTTTGTAGGCAAAGATACAGGAAGATCACTAAATTCACTAAAAGATCATATTTGCTGGTATTCACAATAGAAAGGGAACTACTATGCATTTAAATTCAAATGCAACACACAACAACAACAACATGTCTTAGGTTATAATGTTATTGAATGTAAAGCAAGCCTTTTCAATTATACGTCAATCTGGATTATCAATCTCTGGTTATATTTGATACAAAGGTTTGTTTTAATTATTCAATGAAATTAGAAGTTGAGGTAAATCTGGTTATTTACTAGATTTACATTTTACAATTTTAAGCATTAGTTAAAGTAAAAACGTATTTTATTCTTGCAGGAAAACATCTTGATTACCCATATGAAGGCTGCTGCTGTTTGTGAGAAGGGACTAGAGTTGCCCGCTTTCCTGTCCATGGATAAGGACAACCAAGCTTTCCTGTCCATGGATAAGGACAACCAAGCTTTCCTGTCCATGGATAAGGACAACCAAGCTTTCCTGTCCATGGATAAGGACAACCAAGCTTTCCTGTCCATGGATAAGGACCAAGCTCCTACAAGCACTGCAAAGCTGGGGAGACGGATGACGAGGACTCAAAACACAATGAAAGGGTTGGATACAAAAACATGCATTGTGTCTTGATTTTTAATATACTGTCATAATTGTCTTAATGGAATAACATGGTTTGTTTAGATTCACTGATATCAATATCAAACAAGAATCATCTGAAGCATTTATATAAAAATGTTCAACCAGAATTAAAATATGAAACAACAAAACAGATATGACATTAATCTGTTTATTAACAACGAAAATAATACAAATTAAGTACATATGCCTAGATTTAAAATAACACATTTATACATGTGTACAATCAAATATAACTACTTTGCCTAATTTATAAAGTATAAATCTTAGCATCTCACTAGCAGTGGCAAATGCAATCAGTTACAGCTGCCCTAACTCTGTAGTCTAATAACACCAGTGTACACTTTTTTTACATTTGACTGATACCAGTTATATAATATTTACCTTGTTTATTAAAAATAAAAATAAAAATAAAAAATATATTTTTTAAATATATATTTATATATATATTATTTTTTTAATGTGGGAAGAGGGGGGGCGGCGCCCCTAGCGCCCCTATGGGCCGGCCGCCACTGATGGTCATGTGACATTGAATAGATGAATAAAATAAATGAAGCAGGCTATGATCTCCCGCCACTGCTCATTAATATCCATCCTTAAAGGTGGGGTCTAGTTTGAGGAACAGGCTCCAGATACACTTGTTGTTATATTCCATAATGCTCTCAACATCCAGATAGCAATGAATATCTGAAGTGCTTTGACAACAAGCTGTAGTTCTGTAGAAAGCAGTTATTTTAGCCGATGTTTAAAGATGTGTATTTTGTATTTAGTAAATTGTGTAACTTGCTGCTGTTAAATACTCATCTAACAATGTGCAATATGTGCTATGTGTGCAATATATATATATATGCCATTAATAACTGTGCTATATACCTGGCTGCTAAACCCTCAGAACTGTTACAGGGTGTGTATTTAGAAAATGATGTAACTTTCTATTATTTTTGTTTTTATTATATTTTGTATGATATCATAACTTAGTACTTTTTGTAACGCATGTGACATTAAGCTGTCTTTTTCCTGCTGTAACTACGCAAATGTCCCCTCTGTGGCACTAATAAAGGTATTCTGAGAAAGGGCCCCCCACTGCGTTGATAGTGACGCCAAGGGACCCTGGCATATAGGACGAGTTGGGAGTGAGAATGTGTTGGACAGTGACGAGAAAACTCATTTCCGGCAGAGAGCTGCGTCCCTAGCAACCACGTTACTATGAAAACTCATTTCCGGCAGAGAGCTGCGTCCCTAGCAACCACGTTACTATGAAACTCATTTCCGGCAGCGAGAGCTGCGTCCCTAGCAACCACGTTACTATGAAAACGCAGGCAAGGGAAATACTGTTTTCACGCCGAGAGATGCCGATAACTTCCCATGGACACTGGCCACTCTAAAACCTCTTTAGTAACAAAGTAGTAATCAGAGGTGGGGACTCGAGTCACATGACTTGACACATGTAGGACTTACTCCCACCTCTGGTAGTAATTATACATTTGCTTGACAAGAACTGAAAAAATAAATCTCCATATTCTCTATCGTGTTTAAGTGAACCAGAAGTCGTGATCGAGGCTTGCTTGTCTGCACTGGTGGGCCGTGTTAACAACACCGTGTCCCAATACCAATGGATCCAGCAGAGCAATAGCCGATAGGCAAAACACAGAAGATCAACTAAAGATATGACATCAAATGAACCAAAGCTGAAGCAGACGGTCGACTTCATTCACGTTCTTTCCGTGTTACTGATTTGAGTCGCTATACGCTGCTCTCTCTCGTCTCCTCTACCAGAGACTACTATTTTCGCGGCAAACATACTTACAGCCAATCAGCTCTCTGAATTATGAGATGAGTTTGGTGGGTATGTCAGCACAGTGCCCCTATGGTGATGATTTAATCTGAGAATAACTTTATTTAAAGGGGACCTATCATGCAAAATGCACTTGTGTACGTCTTTTCTACATGAATATGTGTCCCCGGTGTTCCAGGGAACTCACCAAGTGTCAGAAAACACAACCCTCTCTATTTTCCTCCATACCCAAATCTCTAAAAAAGGGGCTGCAACGGATCTGATAAAAACTGATCCAGATTTGAACACTGTCCTGACGTCAGGACGGTGGCGCTACGGCTATTGGGCCAACTCCACCAATCAGGAGGAGACGCCACGGCCATTGCCGTTCGAAAGCGCTGGAGACGCTGTAGTACATATGCCAGCCTGTAAGGTGGCGCTGTAGTCTGCCACAAAAGCAGCGAAGAAGACTTCCCCGCCCATAGTTTACCATGGTTAACCCTTCTGTTTATTCTCCGCTGTGGCTTTCTTTCTCCCTCCCCGAGGCAAGCGTTTGCTCCCGCTGCTTTAATTCAATGATCAATCCCTCCCCGTCGAGGCAAGCAACTGTAATTCTCTCCGGTTAGTCCACCAGCAGATGACAAACACCCACCTCTCCGCCTCTTCCAGGAACCAGGGGACCGTGCGGCAGAGTTTCAGTTCAGTTTCTTTCGCCGGTCAAGATGTCCGTTAAGTTTAAATCTTCCAGACAAAATGAGAAAAGTGGCCGGTCAAGGTCTTCTTTGTTATTTATTGAGCTTTAAAACAAATGAATAACGACTCTATATAATAAAACACGGAGGACGGAGATCTCTTTTTCTCCCCCTCTTCTGACAGCCCAGCAGCTGATCAGAGCACGTCTCCCCTCTCCTGCAGGGGGGCGTGGTCAGCAGAATCAGACCCGTAGACAGCAACAGCACATAGAGCGAAATGAGGCATGGCTAAAATGCATGATCTGTTTGGTATTTTGAAAACAGAAACGTATAAATATACCT
This sequence comes from Trematomus bernacchii, assembly GCF_902827165.1. NCBI lineage: Eukaryota > Metazoa > Chordata > Actinopteri > Perciformes > Nototheniidae > Trematomus > Trematomus bernacchii. The sequence goes on from NW_022987465.1 coordinate 12,295, forward strand.
TATATAGGTATGGCCCTACAATATATCATTTACATATAGCATGATAGGTCCACTTTAAACTCTGAATTCACTCTGAGAATAACTTTATTTAAACTCTAGTAGAAAGCATTGTTGAGCATATCTGAATGATCTAAAGTGTTTTCAGGAACAACAGACGCTGGATTTAATGAATAAATCAAGTTTTATTTTAAAGCCAAAAATCACTTAAAAAAGGTCCAGGAGGAAGTTCGGCAGCGCCTGGAGCCACAAGATCAATAAATAACAACAATAACTATTACATTATATAAAGGGGAGCAACAATAACTATATGATTAACAACAACTAATAATAATAATAACAATAACTATAATGTTAAATAAGGGGAGCAACAATAACTATATGATTAACAACAACTAATAATAATAATAATAATAATAACATTACCTTTATATTAAGATAGATACCTCTAATAATTAATAACAGTAATAATAATAATGACAGTTTCTGGAGAACAGCGGCGACGACGATCCTCCGTCCGGAACCTGAATGCACCTTAAACACAAAAGAGTCCGAGTAAAACTGATAACTGAGAGGCAGTGAACGCACCGTCAGGTGATTCAGTCTCTAATAACTGAGAGGCAGTGAACGCACCGTCAGGTGATTCAGTCTCTAATAACTGAGAGGCAGTGAACGCACCATCAGGTGATTCAGTCTCTAATAACTGAGAGGCAGTGAACGCACCATCAGGTGATTCAGTCTCTAATAACTGAGAGGCCGCTGATTCAGTCTCTAATAACTGAGAGGCAGTGAACGCACCATCAGGTGATTCAGTCTCTAATAACTGAGAGGCAGTGAACGCACCATCAGGTGATTCAGTCTCTAATAACTGAGAGGCAGTGAACGCACCGTCAGGTGATTCAGTCTCTAATAACTGAGAGTCAGTGAACGCACCGTCAGGTGATTCAGTCTCTAATAACTGAGAGTCAGTGAACGCACCGTCAGGTGATTCAGTCTCTAATAACTGAGAGGCAGTGAACCACCGTCAGGTGATTCAGTCTCTAATAACTGAGAGGCAGTGAACGCACCGTCAGGTGATTCAGTCTCTAATAACTGAGAGGCAGTGAACGCACCGTCAGGTGATTCAGTCTCTAATAGAGAGGCGAAGTCCCTCCCCTTCCGGTGGACCCCCATGGGACCTTATTTCGGAAAAATGATGTATTGAAGTCAATGGAGAGAGAAAACTTATCTTTCGATCCCGTTTGAATTGTGCCACGAATTACACATATGATGTTTGTCAATTTAAAAGATCATTTTGCAAGTCAAAAAAATAAAAAAAATGTGTTTGTGTGAAACGCTCAATGAACTCCATCTCTGGTCAACAACACACGTCACCAAGATGGCCGTCACTACTGTCTTGTCAACAAAACGATTGACTCCCCTCACTATCACCACAATGAAACACGTCCTGAAGAATGTCATGCAAAGCTGCCTGCCTGCCTTCCTTTGATTCTCTCTGAACTGCCTGGTCGTTTTAATGTTTAATGTCAACCATTTGTGCAGATAGCATGAAGTAGAGAAGATCGCTAGCGTTAGCGTTAGCATTTCTCCCCCGGGCTTAAATGGTGTATTATAGAATGATCACACCGGTGACAGTACTCTTCAAAGGGTTCACGAAATATGACTACTACTCTTACTGTTTAACACTTTGGGTTACTTCATGTTACTTCATGTTAAGGCTAATACAAATGACAAGGCTGTAATGCTAACTAACGTGCTAGCTACTAGCTAGCTTGATCCAGACACTCCTGGTCCTTTCATCAGACGGGAAGCAAAAGAACGAGCAAGACCCATTGCTGGTATGATAACAACCTGGTACTAAGCACACAGGCATCTTGTTAAAGTTATCTTATCTTAGCCAGCGCCATATAGATAGATTATATCTATATGGCGCTGATCTTAGCTATCTCTTAGTGGAGGAAAACAATTGTGACATCACTTACGCGACTCTGGGATTTGTAGTCTTTCTAGTTGCGTATTTTTCATAGTCTTATATTTCAACAGTTTTACGACAAACTGTGACTTTTTTGACATGGAAATTATTTTTTGAGATTGACAAACATCATATGTGTAATTCATGGCTCAATTCAAACGGGATCGAAAGATACGTTTTCTCTCTCCATTGACTTCAATACATTATTTTTCCGAAATAAGGTCCCATGGGGCGGAAGTAGATGGGCGGGACTTCGCCACTCTATAACTGAGAGTCAGTGAACGCACCGTCAGGTGATTCAGTCTCTAATAACTGAGAGTCAGTGAACGCACCGTCAGGTGATTCAGTCTCTAATAACTGAGAGGCAGTGAACGCACCGTCAGGTGATTCAGTCTCTAATAACTGAGAGGCAGTGAACGCACCGTCAGGTGATTCAGTCTCTAATAACTGAGAGTCAGTGAACGCACCGTCAGGTGATTCAGTCTCTATTAACTGAGAGTCAGTGAACGCACCGTCAGGTGATTCAGTCTCTAATAACTGAGAGTCAGTGAACGCACCGTCAGGTGATTCAGTCTCTAATAACTGAGAGGCAGTGAACGCACCGTCAGGTGATTCAGTCTCTAATAACTGAGAGGCAGTGAACGCACCGTCAGGTGATTCAGTCTCTAATAACTGAGAGTCAGTGAACGCACCGTCAGGTGATTCAGTCTCTATTAACTGAGAGTCAGTGAACGCACCGTCAGGTGATTCAGTCTCTAATAACTGAGAGTCAGTGAACGCACCGTCAGGTGATTCAGTCTCTAATAACTGAGAGTCAGTGAACGCACCGTCAGTTGATTCAGTCTCTAATAACTGAGAGGCAGTGAACGCACCGTCAGTTGATTCAGTCTCTAATAACTGAGAGGCAGTGAACGCACCGTCAGGTGATTCAGTCTCTAATAACTGAGAGTCAGTGAACGCACCGTCAGGTGATTCAGTCTCTAATAACTGAGAGTCAGTGAACCGCACCGTCAGGTGATTCAGTCTCTATTAACTGAGAGTCAGTGACGCAACCGTCAGGTGATTCAGTCTCTAATAACTGAGAGTCAGTGAACGCACCGTCAGGTGATTCAGTCTCTAATAACTGAGAGTCAGTGAACGCACCGTCAGTTGATTCAGTCTCTAATAACTGAGAGTCAGTGAACGCACCGTCAGTTGATTCAGTCTCTAATAACTGAGAGTCAGTGAACGCACCGTCAGGTGATTCAGTCTCTAATAACTGAGAGTCAGTGAACGCACCGTCAGTTGATTCAGTCTCTAATAACTGAGGGCAGTGAACGCACCGTCAGTTGATTCAGTCTCTAATAACTGAGAGGCAGTGAACGCACCGTCAGGTGATTCAGTCTCTAATAACTGAGAGTCAGTGAACGCACCGTCAGGTGATTCAGTCTCTAATAACTGAGAGTCAGTGAACGCACCGTCAGGTGATTCAGTCTCTAATAACTGAGAGTCAGTGAACGCACCGTCAGTTGATTCAGTCTCTAATAACTGAGAGTCAGTGAACGCAACCGTCAGGTGATTCAGTCTCTAATAACTGAGAGTCAGTGAACGCACCGTCAGTTGATTCAGTCTCTAATAACTGAGAGGCAGTGAACGCACCGTCAGGTGATACAGTCTCTAATAACTGAGAGGCAGTGAACGCACCGTCAGGTGATTCAGTCTCTAATAACTGAGAGTCAGTGAACGCACCGTCAGGTGATTCAGTCTCTAATAACTGAGAGGCAGTGAACGCACCGTCAGGTGATTCAGTCTCTAATAACTGAGAGGCAGTGAACGCACCATCAGGTGATTCAGTCTCTAATAACTGAGAGGCAGTGAACGCACCGTCAGGTGATTCAGTCTCTAATAACTGAGAGTCAGTGAACGCACCGTCAGTTGATTCAGTCTCTAATAACTGAGAGTCAGTGAACGCACCGTCAGGTGATTCAGTCTCTAATAACTGAGAGTCAGTGAACGCACCGTCAGTTGATTCAGTCTCTAATAACTGAGAGGCAGTGAACGCACCGTCAGGTGATACAGTCTCTAATAACTGAGAGGCAGTGAACGCACCGTCAGGTGATTCAGTCTCTAATAACTGAGAGTCAGTGAACGCACCGTCAGGTGATTCAGTCTCTAATAACTGAGAGGCAGTGAACGCACCGTCAGGTGATTCAGTCTCTAATAACTGAGAGGCAGTGAACGCACCATCAGGTGATTCAGTCTCTAATAACTGAGAGGCAGTGAACGCACCGTCAGGTGATTCAGTCTCTAATAACTAGGTCATGGGGAGGAGTCTGCTGTCGTGGGGAGGAGTCTGTTCATAGGGGAGGAGTCTGCTGCCGTGGGGGAGGAGTCTGCTGTCGTGGGGAGGAGTCTGTTCATAGGGGAGGAGTCTGCTGTTGTGGGGAGGAGTCTGTTCATAGGGGAGGAGTCTGCTGCAGTGGGGGAGGAGTCTGCTGTTGTGGGGGAGGAGTCTGTTCAACGGGGAGGGGTCTGCTGCCGTGGGGGAGGAGTCTGCTGTCGTGGGGAGGAGTCTGTTCATAGGGGAGGAGTCTGCTGCCGTGGGGGAGGAGTCTGCTGTCGTGGGAGGAGTCTGTTCATAGGGGAGGAGTCTGCTGCCGTGGGGGATAGGGATGGGTACCGAGCCCCGGTATTAAACGGGCCCCCATGGCTGAATTATTAAAGACTGTGGTACCGTTAAGCTCCGAGGTTATAGATTTTTGTATCGGTACTGGAGACATCTAAAAAAGATGTCATAGTATTTCTGCTACACAAACATTATATTGCAGTTTTCCGTTTCTAATACGAAAAAAGAGCAAAATGCATCTATGATTATTTTGAGTATTTTCGATCTTTCCAATCCAGACGAGAGATATCTCTCCGTCTGTGTGCGAGGGGGCGGGGCAGTTTACACACACACTCTGCTACATGCTACATGCATGCAACACACACACACACACTCAGCTGCTACATGCATGCAACACACACACACGCTCTGCAACATGCATGCAACACACCCACACTCTGCTACATGCTACATGCATGCAACACACCCACACACTCAGCTGCTACATGTATGCAACACACACGGCAGAGATGGCGGAGAGAACGCGCTCCAAGGTGTGGTTAAACTTTACCCGTCTCGATGTGGACAATGCTCGTTGCCAAAAGTGCAATAAGAGTTTAGCATGTCAGGGCGGTAACACTTAGTTTAGTTAGTTTACCTTTATTCTCCAAAAGAGTACCGTTAAAGACCGGATCAATGAGCGCTATCGATAAAAGTAGTAGTACCATTAAAACGTTAACGATACCCATCCCTAGTGGGGGAGGAGTCTACTGCCGTGGGGGAGGAGTCTGCTGTCATGGGGGAGGAGTCTGCTGCCGTGGGGGAGGAATCTGCTGTCGTTGGGGAGGAGTCTACTGCCGTGGGGGAGGAGTCTACTGCCGTGGGGGAGGAGTCTGCTGTCGTTGGGGAGGAGTCTGCTGCCGTGGGGGAAGAGTCTGCTGTCATGGGGGAGGAGTCTGCTGCCGTGGGGGAGGAGCCTAGTGTCGTTGGGGAGGAGTCTGCTGTCGTTGGGGAGGAGTCTGCTGTCATGGGGGAGGGGTCTGCTGTCATGGGGGAGGAGTCTGCTGCCGTGGGGGAGGAGTCTGCTGTCGTTGGGAAGGAGTCTGCTGCCGTGGGGGAGGAGTCTGCTGTCGTTGGGAAGGAGTCTGCTGCCGTGGGGGAGGAGTCTGCTGTCGTTGGGGAGGAGTCTGCTGTCGTTGGGGAGGAGTCTGCTGCCGTGGGGGAGGAGTCTGCTGTCATGGGGGAGGGGTCTGCTGTCGTTGGGGAGGAGTCTGCTGTCATGGGGGAGGGGTCTGCTGTCGTTGGGGAGGAGTCTGCTGTCATGGGGGAGGGGTCTGCTGTCGTTGGGGAGGAGTCTGCTGTCATGGGGGAGGAGTCTGCTGTCGTGGGGGAGGGGCTTATTACCTTTACCTTTGTTCCTCAGGATGTGTCTACAGGTGAACAACAAACCAAGCAGCAGCAGCAACACTGACACAACTCTGCAGACAGAAACACAAACATTCAGTCATGAGACCTGCTCGACCAATCAGAAGACACCGTTTGTATAGATATTATCAGATAAATCAAGATAGCGACCACTTAAAGGTGAAGACTCTTACATCACAGTGAGGAGGATCCACAGCTCCAGAGCCGAGTCTGAAGGAGAGCAAGAAGAGAAGAAGGAGTCAGGTTAGTTAACGAGCTGAAGTCAGGTTAGTTAACGAGCTGAAGTCAGGTTAGTTAACGAGCTGAAGTCAGGTTAGTTAACGAGCTGAAGTCAGGTTAGTTAACGGGCTGAAGTCAGGTTAGTTAACGAGCTGAAGTCAGGTTAGTTAACGAGCTGAAGTCAGGCTAGTTAACGAGCTGAAGTCAGGTTAGTTAACGAGCTGAAGTCAGGTTAGTTAACGAGCTGAAGTCAGGTTAGTTAACGAGCTGAAGTCAGGTTAGTTAACGAGCTGAAGTCAGGTTAGTTAACGAGCTGAAGTCAGGTTAGTTAACGAGCTGAAGTCAGGTAGTTAACGAGCTGAAGTCAGGTTAGTTAACGAGCTGAAGTCAGGCTAGTTAACGAGCTGAAGTCAGGTTAGTTACGGGCTGAAGTCAGGTTAGTTAACGAGCTGAAGTCAGGTTAGTTAACGAGCTGAAGTCAGGCTAGTTAACGAGCTGAAGTCAGGTTAGTTAACGAGCTGAAGTCAGGTTAGTTAACGAGCTGAAGTCAGTTAGTTAACGAGCTGAAGTCAGGTTAGTTAACGAGCTGAAGTCAGGTTAGTTAACGAGCTGAAGTCAGGTTAGTTAACGAGCTGAAGTCAGGTTAGTTAACGAGCTGAATCAGGTTAGTTACGAGCTGAAGTCAGGTTAGTTAACGAGCTGAAGTCAGGTTAGTTAACAGCTGAAGTCAGGTTAGTTAACGGGCTGAAGTCAGGTTAGTTAACGAGCTGAAGTCAGGTTAGTTAGCGGCTGAAGTCAGGTTAGTTAACGAGCTGAAGTCAGGTTAGTTAACGAGCTGAAGTCAGGTTAGTTAACGAGCTGAAGTCAGGTTAGTTAACGAGCTGAAGTCAGGTTAGTTAACGGGCTGAAGTCAGGTTAGTTAACGGGCTGAAGTCAGGTTAGTTAACGAGCTGAAGTCAGGTTAGTTAACGAGCTGAAGTCAGGTTAGTTAACGGCTGAAGTCAGGTGAGTTAACGAGCTGAAGTCAGGTGAGTTAACGAGCTGAAGTCAGGTTAGTTAACGAGCTGAAGTCAGGTTAGTTAACGGGCTGAAGTCAGGTTAGTTAACGGGCTGATGTCAGGTGAGTTAACGAGCTGAAGTCAGGTTAGTTAACGGGCTGAAGTCAGGTTAGTTAACGGGCTGAAGTCAGGTTAGTTAACGGGCTGAAGTCAGGTTAGTTAACGGGCTGAAGTCAGGTTAGTTAACGGGCTGAAGTCAGGTGAGATAACGGGCTGAAGTCAGGTTAGTTAACGGGCTGAAGTCAGGTTAGTTAACGGGCTGAAGTCAGGTTAGTTAACGGGCTGAAGTCAGGTTAGTTAACGGGCTGAAGTCAGGTTAGTTAACGGGCTGAAGTCAGGTGAGATAACGGGCTGAAGTCAGGTGAGATAACGGGCTGAAGTCAGGTGAGATAATGGGCTGATGTCAGGTGAGTTAACGAGCTGAAGTCAGGTGAGTTAACGAGCTGATGTCAGGTGAGTTAACGAGCTGAAGTCAGGTTAGTTAACGGGCTGAAGTCAGGTTAGTTAACGAGCTGAAGTCAGGTTAGTTAACGGGCTGAAGTCAGGTGAGTTAACGGGCTGAAGTCAGGTTAGTTAACGAGCTGAAGTCAGGTGAGTTAACGGGCTGAAGTCAGGTTAGTTAACGAGCTGAAGTCAGGTTAGTTAACGAGCTGAAGTCAGGTTAGTTAACGAGCTGAAGTCAGGTTAGTTAACGGGCTGAAGTCAGGTTAGTTAACGAGCTGAAGTCAGGTTAGTTAACGGGCTGATGTCAGGTGAGTTAACGAGCTGAAGTCAGGTTAGTTAACGAGCTGAAGTCAGGTGAGTTAACGGGCTGAAGTCAGGTTAGTTAACGGGCTGATGTCAGGTGAGTTAACGAGCTGAAGTCAGGTGAGTTAACGAGCTGAAGTCAGGTGAGTTAACGAGCTGAAGTCAGGTGAGTTAACGGGCTGAAGTCAGGTTAGTTAACGAGCTGAAGTCAGGTGAGTTAACGGGCTGAAGTCAGGTGAGTTAACGAGCTGAAGTCAGGTGAGTTAACGGGCTGATGTCAGGTGAGTTAACGAGCTGAAGTCAGGTTAGTTAACGGGCTGAAGTCAGGTTAGTTAACGAGCTGAAGTCAGGTGAGTTAACGGGCTGAAGTCAGGTGAGTTAACGAGCTGAAGTCAGGTGAGTTAACGGGCTGAAGTCAGGTGAGTTAACGAGCTGAAGTCAGGTGAGTTAACGGGCTGATGTCAGGTGAGTTAACGAGCTGAAGTCAGGTGAGTTAACGAGCTGAAGTCAGGTTAGTTAACGAGCTGAAGTCAGGTTAGTTAACGAGCTGAAGTCAGGTTAGTTAACGAGCTGAAGTCAGGTTAGTTAACGAGCTGAAGTCAGGTTAGTTAACGAGCTGAAGTCAGGTTAGTTAACGAGCTGAAGTCAGGCTAGTTAACGAGCTGAAGTCAGGTTAGTTAACGGGCTGAAGTCAGGTTAGTTAACGAGCTGAAGTCAGGTTAGTTAACGAGCTGAAGTCAGGCTAGTTAACGAGCTGAAGTCAGGTTGTTAACGAGCTGAAGTCAGGTTAGTTAACGAGCTGAAGTCAGGTTAGTTAACGAGCTGAAGTCAGGTTAGTTTAACGAGCTGAAGTCAGGTTAGTTAACGGGCTGAAGTCAGGTTAGTTAACGAGCTGAAGTCAGGTTAGTTAACGAGCTGAAGTCAGGTTAGTTAACGAGCTGAAGTCAGGTTAGTTAACGAGCTGAAGTCAGGTTAGTTAACGGGCTGAAGTCAGGTTAGTTAACGGGCTGAAAGTCAGGTTAGTTTAACGAGCTGAAGTCAGGTGAGTTTAACGAGCTGAAGTCAGGTTAGTTAACGGGCTGAAGTCAGGTGAGTTACGAGCTGAAGTCAGGTGAGTTAACGAGCTGAAGTCAGGTTAGTTAACGAGCTGAAGTCAGGTTAGTTAACGGGCTGAAGTCAGGTTAGTTAACGGGCTGATGTCAGGTGAGTTAACGAGCTGAAGTCAGGTTAGTTAACGGGCTGAAGTCAGGTTAGTTAACGGGCTGAAGTCAGGTTAGTTAACGGGCTGAAGTCAGGTTAGTTAACGGGCTGAAGTCAGGTTAGTTAACGGGGCTGAAGTCAGGTGAGTTAACGGGCTGAAGTCAGGTTAGTTAACGGGCTGAAGTCAGGTTAGTTAACGAGCTGAAGTCAGGTGAGTTAACGAGCTGAAGTCAGGTGAGTTAACGGGCTGAAGTCAGGTGAGTTAACGGGCTGAAGTCAGGTGAGTTAACGAGCTGAAGTCAGGTTAGTTAACGGGCTGAAGTCAGGTGAGTTAACGAGCTGAAGTCAGGTGAGTTAACGGGCTGAAGTCAGGTGAGTTAACGGGCTGAAGTCAGGTTAGTTAACGGGCTGAAGTCAGGTTAGTTAACGAGCTGAAGTCAGGTGAGTTAACGAGCTGAAGTCAGGTGAGTTAACGGGCTGAAGTCAGGTGAGTTAACGAGCTGAAGTCAGGTTAGTTAACGAGCTGAAGTCAGGTTAGTTAACGGGCTGAAGTCAGGTTAGTTAACGAGCTGATGTCAGGTGAGTTAACGAGCTGAAGTCAGGTTAGTTAACGGGCTGAAGTCAGGTTAGTTAACGAGCTGAAGTCAGGTTAGTTAACGGGCTGATGTCAGGTGAGTTAACGAGCTGAAGTCAGGTTAGTTAACGAGCTGAAGTCAGGTGAGTTAACGGGCTGAAGTCAGGGTTAGTTAACGGGCTGATGTCAGGTGAGTTAACGAGCTGAAGTCAGGTGAGTTAACGAGCTGAAGTCAGGTGAGTTAACGAGCTGAAGTCAGGTGAGTTAACGGGCTGAAGTCAGGTTAGTTAACGAGCTGAAGTCAGGTGAGTTAACGGGCTGAAGTCAGGTGAGTTAACGAGCTGAAGTCAGGTTAGTTAACGGGCTGAAGTCAGGTTAGTTAACGAGCTGAAGTCAGGTGAGTTAACGGGCTGAAGTCAGGTGAGTTAACGGGCTGAAGTCAGGTGAGTTAACGAGCTGAAGTCAGGTGAGTTAACGGGCTGATGTCAGGTGAGTTAACGAGCTGAAGTCAGGTGAGTTAACGAGCTGAAGTCAGGTGAGTTAACGGGCTGAAGTCAGGTGAGTTAACGAGCTGAAGTCAGGTGAGTTAACGGGCTGAAGTCAGGTTAGTTAACGAGCTGAAGTCAGGTTAGTTAACGAGCTGAAGTCAGGTGAGTTAACGGGCTGAAGTCAGGTGAGTTAACGAGCTGAAGTCAGGTGAGTTAACGGGCTGATGTCAGGTGAGTTAACGAGCTGAAGTCAGGTGAGTTAACGAGCTGAAGTCAGGTGAGTTAACGGGCTGATGTCAGGTGAGTTAACGAGCTGAAGTCAGGTGAGTTAACGAGCTGAAGTCAGGTTAGTTAACGAGCTGAAGTCAGGTTAGTTAACGGGCTGAAGTCAGGTTAGTTAACGAGCTGAAGTCAGGTTAGTTACGAGCTGAAGTCAGGTGAGTTA
>NW_022987466.1:7500-20961 GCF_902827165.1 Trematomus bernacchii
TTAATACGAGCTGTGTGTGTGTGTGTGTGTGTGTGTGTGTGTGTGTGTGTGTGTGTGTGTGTGTGTGTGTGTGTGTGTGTGTGTGTGTGTGTGTGTGTGTGTGTGTGTGTGTGTGTGGTGTGTGTGTGTGCGTGTGCGTGTGCGTGTGTGTGCGTGCGTGCAGATGAAGGTGGAGGGTCTGCAGGAGGACGGGGCGTCTCCAGGAGGTCGCAGCCCCCCCCAGCTGGACGGCGGTCCCGAGGCCTCGGAGCGATGCATGTCCCGCCTCCTGAGCGCCGTGGAGAGCGAGCTGACGGCCGGGCGGGAGAAGGGCGACCCCACGGAGCGAGAGCTGAAGGTCACACTGGAGGACGCCGAACTGTGGAGGAAGTTCCAGACCCTCACCAACGAGATGATCGTCACCAAGAACGGACGGTAACTCCGGGACCAGGGTACAGTGGGTTAGGACACCTGGGGGGCATTGTACACATGAGGGTCTTTGTTCTGCATGATGGTCCATGTCCTTCCAAGGGTCATTGATATGTCCAAGGGTCCGTCCAAGGGTCGTTGTTCGTCCAAGGGTTATTGTCCATATGTCTGAGGGTCTTGAGTCCACTTGAGGGTTGTTGAACACGAGGGTCTTTGGTCTGCATGATGGTCTTTGTTAAGGCCCTGACACACCAAACTGACACCAAAGAACACGTCCCGACGGACCCGATTGTTGTGTCGCCTCACGTCTCCTCACGTCTCCTCACGTCTCCTCACGTCTCCTCACGTCTCCTCACGTCTCCTCACGTCTCCTCACGTCGCCTCACGTCTCCTCACGTCCCCTCACGTCCCCTCACGTCTCCTCACGTCTCCTCACGTCTCCTCACGTCTCCTCACGTCTCCTCACGTCCCCTCACGTCTCCTCACGTCCCCTCACGTCTCCTCACGTCCCCTCACGTCCCCTCACGTCTCCTCACGTCTCCTCACGTCTCCTCACGTCTCCTCACGTCCCCTCACGTCTCCTCACGTCTCCTCACGTCTCCTCACGTCTCCTCACGTCGCCTCACGTCTCCTCACGTCCCCTCACGTCCCCTCACGTCTCCTCACGTCTCCTCACGTCTCCTCACGTCTCCTCACGTCTCCTCACGTCTCCTCACGTCCCCTCACGTCTCCTCACGTCCCCTCACGTCTCCTCACGTCCCCTCACGTCCCCTCACGTCTCCTCACGTCTCCTCACGTCTCCTCACGTCTCCTCACGTCTCCTCACGTCCCCTCACGTCCCCTCACGTCTCCTCACGTCCCCTCACGTCTCCTCACGTCTCCTCACGTCCCCTCACGTCTCCTCACGTCTCCTCACGTCTCCCTCACGTCCCCTCACGTCTCCTCACGTCCCCTCACGTCTCCTCACGTCTCCTCACGTCTCCTCACGTCTCCTCACGTCCCCTCACGTCTCCTCACGTCCCCTCACGTCTCCTCACGTCTCATTGGCCAAAAAGTTGCACTGGAACACACCGCAAAGACTTCAGCTGACGACCAGGTAGCACGTACACACTGCGCATGTGTGAGTGGCAATAACTCTCCTTACTCTAACAACACCTCCCCGATTCAACATGTTGAATCGGGGAGGTGTCGCACGGCCGAAAAGACACGACGGTGCGGGACACACCAATCTGAGTAGGGCGACAGGACGCTCATCGAAGGCCTGACATCTATCGACGGCCGAAATCGGCTCGGTGTGTCAGGGCCTTTAGTCTGAGAGTCGTTAGCCCACCTGGGGTGCAAGGGTACGTCTGAGTGTTATGGTCTAGGAAGGTGGTCCATCCTGGGGTCACTTTAAGTCTGAGAGTCCCCCCCGAGGGTCATTGTCCATCCAAGGGTCGTGGTATGTCTGAGGGTCGTTAGTCTACCTGAGAGTCTTTGTCCGCCAAAAGTTATGGTCCACCTGAGGGACTTGTCGTTGTCTTTCCAAGGGTCCTCGTAAGTCAGAGAGTCATTAGTCCACCTGATGGTCTGATGGTCTCTTTAAGGTTGAGGGTGATTCTCTGTCTGAGGGTCCCATCCAAGGGGCGTTGTAAGTTGTAGGCTTGATGGTCGTTGTCTTTCCTGGGTCGTAGTAAGTCTGAGAGTCGTTGTCCTTTGGTTTGCCCAAGGGATGTTGTCCCGAGGGTCCTTGATATGTCTGAGGGTCTTTGTTAGTGTTAAGGTTGTTACCTGGGGTCCAGTAGTGAGTCTTTAGTCCATCTCAGGGTCAATGTAAGTCCCAGGGTTGGCTTTGAAACATTCAGTCCATTCGGAATTTCAAAACAGGATATACTAGTCTTTCTTTTAAACACCTGGATATGAAACAGAGTTTGGATGGTCAGTAACGCTCGGTGTGTGTGTGTGTGTGTGTGTGTGTGTGTGTGTGTGTGTGTGTGTGTGTGTGTGTGTGTGTGTGTGTGTGTGTGGTGTGTGTGTGTGTGTGTGTGTGTGTGTGTGTGTGTGTGTGTGTGTGTGTGTGTGTGTGTGTGTGTGTGTGTGTGTGTGTGTGTCAGGTTGTGTAACTGATGCACTTTTTAGTTTTCTGGATATTTGGTAGATAAACAGGAACTCTGACATCGCTCGGTGTGTTGGAGCTGACTCCTGATCACTGACCCTATTACAGGGTTATTCATTAGTGTGTGTGTGTGTGTGTGTGTGTGTGTGTGTGTGTGTGTGTGTGTGTGTGTGTGTGTGTGTGTGTGTGTGTGTGTGTGTGTGTGTGTTGTCTGTGTGTGTGTGTGTGTGTGTGTGTGTGTGTGTGTGTGTGTGTGTGTGTGTGTGTGTGTGTGTGTGTGTGTGTGTGTGTGTGTGTGTGTGTGTGTCTGTGTGTCGCCTCTTCAGCTGTTTCTGATGCACGGCCTGTTTTATATTCACAGTTTATTTAGTAACCACTTCAATGAAGCCCTTCAAAATGTGTTCTGCTTCGTATATTATATTATTCACTGCTGGAGTTACTATACTTATATAAATAGTAATATTAAGACCTAAAAATCATATTTTAGGACAGACATTTTAAAAGTTATGGATGAAAGTTTTCAGCCAGGTTTGTTATAAACAGTTATTTATATAATATATGGAATGTCTCCTCTCTGTTGCCAGGCGGATGTTCCCGGTGCTCAGGGTCAGCGTCTCAGGTCTGGACCCCCGCTCCATGTACTCTGTTCTTCTGGACTTCGTCCCGGTGGACGGCTGTCGTTGGAAGTTCGTGAACGGGGAGTGGGTGTCGGGGGGGCGGGCGGAGGGCCGCGGCCAGGGGGGGGTCTACGTTCACCCCGACTCACCCAACTTTGGGGCGCATTGGATGAAGGGCGCCGTGACCTTCAACAAGGTCAAGCTCACCAACAAGGTCAACGGGGGGGGGCAGGTGAGGACCCTTTAATTTAACGTTTCTTTGTTTTGTCTTAATACATTCAATTGTAACTGTTACGGGGGGGGGGGGGTGAGGACGTTTTTTAGTTTTTTTATTAATACTTTTTTATTTTAAATGTAATTTGTTACTTTCTAATTTTTATTTAACTTTTAGAAATTTAATTAAATTATTCCTCCAATGGGGAATTTTAATTAACTTTCTTTTTGTTGAGCTTTATCTTAATTTATTTTATTTTCCAGTTAGAATTTTTATTATATTTTAATTAATTGTTTTAATTTATTTAAATTTATATTTAAGTTTATATTTCAATGTATATGAATTCCTTTTTTTGCTCTTTTCTTACTTTGAGTTATTTCCTTTCTGTCCCCCCCCCCCCCCCCCCTCTCTAATTAACCACTCCAGTCTCTCTCTCCTTCCTCTTCACCTGCTCGCCCCCTCGTAACCACGGGAACGGTATAAACAGCTCTTTAATTGGCCGGCGGCGGTTTAATGCACTTCCTGTCGAGAGGCCCTCACACACACACACACACACACACACACACACACATACTAACACACGCACTAGAAAAATTGGCAATAGCGTTGTTTATATTTACCCAATTATACACACTCACACACACACACACACACACACACACACACACACACACACACACACACACACACACACATAATGCAGGCTGAACAGAGAGCGCGGCCATAATGAAATAATTGCTCAGCTTATTTGTACATTATGGTAATTATGTTTTTTACCGGGAAATTAATTTACCCATCATGCTTCAGATGGATGAGAGGTAAACTATATCCACACACACACACACACACACACACACACACACACACACACACACACACACACACACACACACACACACACACACACACTCGGGGTCAGCCAGCCTCTCAATCTGAATAGCAAACAGTTTGTTTTTGTGTGCAGAGCTGGGATTGGTTAATTGGCCTCGTTAGTGGGGGGGGATAAAAGAGTTTTTTGGGCCGGAGACAAAGATGGCTCCTCTCCACGAACTCTCCTGAAAACAAACAACACACACCTGTTTCCATTCATCGACACACACTCTGCAAACTCCAAACTTTATCAACTGCATCACGGAGCAGCCATTTTAATCATTCTGCCACAGATTCACCTTTATCAATATGTTATATATCAATATGTTTATATATCAATATGTTATATATCAATATGTTTATATATCAATATGTTATATATCAATATGTTATATATCAATATGTTATATATCAATATGTTTATATATCAATATGTTTATATATCAATATGTTTATATATCAATATGTTATTAGTCAATATGTTTATATATCAATATGTTATATATCAATATGTTTATATATCAATATGTTATATATCAATATGTTTATATATCAATATGTTATATATCAATATATCAATATGTTATATATCAATATGTTTATATATCAATATGTTTATATATCAATATGTTTATATATCAATATGTTTATATATCAATAGTGTAATATTAGGGTCAATATGTTTTAATATATCAATATGTTAGATATCAATATGTTATATAAAATCATATGTTTATATATCAATAATGTTATATATCAATAATGTGAATATATCAATTATGTTATATAATCAATAGGTTATATATCAATATGTTATATATGCAATTATGTTATATATTCAATATCAATATGTTTAATTATATCAATATTTATAATCAATATGTTTATATATCAATATGTTTATATATCAATTATGTTAATATCAATATATCAATATGTTAATATCAATATGTTATATATCAATATGTTTATATATCAATATGTTTATATATCAATATGTTATATATCAATATGTTATATATCAATATGTTTATATATCAATATGTTTATATATCAATATGTTATATATCAATATGTTTATATATCAATATGTTATATATCAATATGTTTATATATCAATATGTTTATATATCAATATGTTATATATCAATATGTTATATATCAATATGTTATATATCAATATGTTTATATATCAATATGTTATATATCAATATGTTTATATATCAATATGTTTATTATCAATATGTTAGTATCATATCAATATGCTGTATATATCAATATGTTATATATCAATATGTTTATATATCAATATGTTTTATATATCAATATGTTAATATATCAATATGTTATATAATCAATATGTTTTATATATCAATATATCAATATGTTATATATCAATATATCAATATGTATATATCAATATGTTTATATATCAATATGTTATATCAATATATAATATGTTATATATCAATATGTTTATATCAATATGTTTATATATCATATATCAATATGTTATATCAATATGTTTATATATCAATATGTTTATATCAATATGTTATATATCAATATATCAATATGTTATATCAATATGTTTTATATCAATATGTTTATATATCAATTATCAATATGTTATAGATCAATATGTTATAGATCAATATGTTTATATATCAATATGTTTATATATCAATATGTTTATATATCAATATGTTATATATCAATATGTTCATATATCAATATGTTTATATATCAATATGTTATAGATCAATATCTTATATATCAATATGTTATATATCAATATGTTTATATATCAATATGTTATATATCAATATGTTATATATCAATATGTTATATATCAATATGTTTATATATCAATATGTTTATATATCAATATGTTATATATCAATATATCAATATGTTATAGATCAATATGTTATAGATCAATATGTTTATATATCAATATGTTTACATATCAATATATCAATATGTTATATATCAATATGTTTATATATCAATATGTTTATATATCAATATGTTTATATATCAATATGTTATATATCAATATTTTTTTATATCAATATGTTATATATCAATATGTTTATATATCAATATGTTTATATATCAATATGTTATATATCAATATGTTATATATCAATATGTTTATATATCAATATGTTTATATATCAATATGTTATATATCAATATGTTTATATATCAATATGTTTATATATCAATATGTTATAGATCAATATCTTATATATCAATATGTTATATATCAATATGTTTATATATCAATATGTTATATATCAATATGTTATATATCAATATGTTTTATATATCAATATGTTATATATCATATGTTATATATCAATATGTTTATATCAATATGTTATATCAATATATCAATATGTTTATATATCAATATGTTTATTATATCATAGTTATATATCATATATCAATATGTTATATATCAATATGTTTATATATCAATAGTTTATATATCAATATGTTTATATATCAATAATGTTTATATTCATATAGTCAATATGTTATATATCAATATGTTTATATATCAATATGTTTATATATCATATATCAATATGTTATATCAATATGTTTATATATCAATATGTTTATATATCAATATGTTTATAGATCAGATTGTTATATATCAATATATCAATATGTTATATATCAATATGTTTATATATCAATATGTTTATATATCAATATGTTATATATCAATATGTTATATATCAATATGTTTATATATCAATATGTTTATATATCAATATGTTATATATCAATATATCATATGTTATAGATCAATATGTTATAGATCAATATGTTTATATATCAATATGTTTATATATCAAATATGTTTATATATCAATATGTTTATATATCAATATGTTTATATATCAATATTTTATCATAATATATCAATATGTTATAGATCAATATGTTATAGATCAATATGTTTATATATCAATATGTTTATATATCAATATATCAATATGTTATAGATCAATATGTTATAGATCAATATGTTTATATATCAATATGTTTATATATCAATATATCAATATGTTATATATCAATATGTTTATATCAATATATCAATATGTTATAGATCAATATGTTATAGATCAATATGTTTATATATCAATATTTTATATCAATATATCAATATGTTATAGATCAATATGTTTATATCAATATGTTTATATATCAATATTCAATATGTTATATTCAATTATCAATATGTTATATATCAATATATAAATATGTTATATATCAATATGTTTATATATCAATATGTTTATATATCAATATGTTTATATATCAATATGTTTATATATCAATATGTTATATATCAATATGTTATATATCAATATGTTATATATCAATATGTTTATATATCAATATGTTTATATATCAATATGTTATATATCAATATGTTTATATATCAATATGTTTATATATCAATATGTTATAGATCAATATGTTTATATATCAATATGTTTATATATCAATATGTTTATATATCAATATGTTATATATCAATATGTTATATATCAATATGTTTATATATCAATATGTTATATATCAATATGTTATATATCAATATGTTTATATATCAATATGTTATATATCAATATATCAATATGTTATATATCAATATATCAATATGTTATATATCAATATGTTTATATATCAATATGTTATATATCAATATGTTATATATCAATATGTTATATATCAATATGTTATATATCAATATGTTTATATATCAATATGTTATATATCAATATATCAATATGTTATATATCAATATGTTTATATCAATATGTTTATATCAATCATATCAATATGTTATATATCAATATGTTTATATATCAATATGTTTTATATCAATATGTTTATATATCAATATGTTATATATCAATATATCAATATGTTATATCAATATGTTTATATCAATAGTTTATATATCAATATGTTATATACATATGTTATATCAATATGTTTATATATCAATATGTTTATATATCAATATGTTATATATCAATATATCAATATGTTATAGATCAATATGTTATAGATCAATATGTTTATATATCAATATGTTTATATATCAATATATCAATATGTTATATATCAATATGTTTATATATCAATATGTTTATATATCAATATGTTTATATATCAATATGTTATAGATCAATATGTTATAGATCAATATGTTTATATATCAATATGTTTATATATCAATATATCAATATGTTATAGATCAATATGTTATAGATCAATATGTTTATATATCAATATGTTTATATATCAATATATCAATATGTTATATATCAATATGTTTATATATCAATATATCAATATGTTATAGATCAATATGTTATAGATCAATATGTTTATATATCAATATGTTTATATATCAATATATCAATATGTTATAGATCAATATGTTTATATATCAATATGTTTATATATCAATATATCAATATGTTATATATCAATATATCAATATGTTATATATCAATATATAAATATGTTATATATCAATATGTTTATATATCAATATGTTTATATATCAATATGTTTATATATCAATATATCAATATGTTATAGATCAATATGTTTATATATCAATATGTTTATATATCAATATATCAATATGTTATATATCAATATATCAATATGTTATATATCAATATATCAATATGTTATATATCAATATGTTTATATATCAATATGTTTATATATCAATATGTTTATATATCAATATGTTATATATCAATATATCAATATGTTATATATCAATATGTTTATATATCAATATGTTTATATATCAATATATCAATATGTTATATCATATGTTTATATATCAATATGTTTATATATCAATATGTTTATATATCAATATGTTATATATCATATATCAATATGTTATATATCAATATGTTTATATATCAATATGTTTATATATCAATATGTTATATATCAATATTTATATATCAATATGTTTATATATCAATATGTTATATATCAATATATCAATATGTTATAGATCAATATGTTATAGATCAATATGTTTATATATCAATATGTTTATATATCAATATATCAATATGTTTATATCAATATGTTTATATATCAATATGTTTATATATCAATCTGTTTTATATATCAATATGTTATATATCAATATATCAATATGTTATAGATCATATGTTATAGATCAATATGTTTATATCAATATGTTTTATATCAATATATCATATGTTATAGATCAATATGTTATAGATCAATATGTTTAATATCAATATGTTTTATATCAATATCATATGTTATAGATCAATATGTTTATATATCAATATGTTTATATATCAATATCAATATGTTTAGATCAATATGTTATAGATCAATATGTTTATATATCAATATGTTTATATATCAATATATCATATGTTATAGATCAATATGTTATAGATCAATATGTTTATATCAATATGTTTATATATCAATATGTTTATATATCATATATCAATATGTTATAGATCAATATGTTATAGATCAATATGTTTATATATCAATATGTTTATATATCAACATATCAATATGTTATAGATCAATAGTTCTATATCAATATGTTTATATATCAATATGTTATATATCAATATGTTATATATCAATATGTTTATATATCAATATATCAATATGTTATAGATCAATATGTTATAGATCAATATGTTTATATATCAATATATCAATATGTTATATATCAATATGTTTATATATCAATATATCAATATGTTATAGATCATATATTATAGATCAATATGTTTATATCAATGTTTATATATCAATATATCAATATGTTATAGATCAATATGTTATAGATCAATATGTTTATATATCAATATGTTTATATATCAATATGTTTATATATCAATATATCAATATGTTATATATCAATATGTTTATATATCAATATATCATATGTTAGATCAATATGTTATAGATCAATATGTTTATATATCAATATGTTTATATATCAATATATCAATATGTTATAGATCAATATGTTATATATCAATATGTTATAGATCAATATGTTATAGATCAATATGTTTATATATCAATATGTTTATAAATATCTGAAGAACCAGCACCTTACCGTGGTAGAGAGGTTTGTGTGCCCTGATGAACCTGGGGGCTGTGTTGTCTGGAACCTTGTGTTCCTGGTAGGGTCTCCCAGGGCAAATTGGTCTCAGGCAAGGGGCCAGACTAAAATTGGTTCAAAAGACCTCATGAAAGACGACACAGGAAGTGAGGATACCCGGCCCGGAGGAAGCCTGAGTCCTCCTTCTGGAGCCAGGCCCATGAGGAGGACTCGTCGGCGAGTGTCTGGAAAGGCAACGTGGGCAACACTCCGCTTCTCCGTCCCGCGGCCCACCACCTACGGGAAACAGCGATGGGGTCGGGTGCGCTGCCAGAAGGGTGGCAGTGAAAGCAGAGGGTCTCGACGGACCAGACCCGGCGACAGCTGGCTTTGGGGACGTGGAACCGCACCTCTCTGGGGGGGAAGGAGCCGGAGCTTGTGCGGGAGGTGGAGCGTTACCAGTTGGATCTGGTTGGGCTCACCTCTACGCACAGCGTCGGCTCTGGAACCTTACTTCTGGATAGGGGTTGGATTTTATTCTTCTCCGGAGGCGCCGGGCAGGTGTGGGGATACTCACAAGCCCCCGGTTGGGTGCTTCTTTTGGAGTTTACCCCAGTGGACGAGAGGGTCGCCTCCCTACGCCTGCGGGTTATGGGGGGGGAAACTCTGGACTGTTGTGGTGCTTATGCACCAAACAGCAGTTCAGAGTATACGGCCTTCTTGGAGAACCTGAAAGAGTTCTGTATGGGGCTCCTAAGGGGACTCCTTAATCTTGCTGGGAGGACTTCAACGCACATGTGGGCAATGATGGAGACACTTGGAGGGGCTTGATTGGTAGGAACGGCCCCCTGATCTGAACCGGAGTGGGTGGTTTGTTACCTGGACTTCTGTGCTAGTCATGGATTGGCCATAACAAACACCATGTTCGAACATAAGGATGCTCATAAGTGTACGTGGTACCAGAGCACCCTAGGCAGAAGGTCCATGATCGATTTCGTTATCGTATCATCGGACCTGAGGCCGTATGTTTTGGACACTCGGGTAAAGAGAGGGGCGGAGTTGTCAACTGATCACCATCTGGTGGTGAGTTGGGTCGAGTGGCGGGGGAAGCCTCTGGACAGACCTGGTAAACGTGTAGTGCGGGTGAACTGGGAACGTCTGGAGGAGGCCCAAGTTCAGGAGGCCTTCAACTCACACCTCCGGCGGAGCTTTTCGGGCATTCCTGTGGAGGTTGGGGACATTGAACCAGAGTGGGCGGTGTTCAAAGCCTCTATTGCCGAAGCCGCGGGGGCTGTGGTCTCAAGGTCTTAGGTGCCTCAAGGGGCGGTAACCCTCGAACCTCCTGGTGGACACCGGTGGGTCAGGGAAGCCGTCCGACTGAAAGAAGGAGGCCTTCAGGGATTTGTTATCCCGGGGGACTCTCGAGGGCAGTTGCAAGGTACCTGACAGGCCCGAAGGGCAGCAGCCTCAGCCGTGGCCGAGGCAAAGCAGCGGGTGTGGGAGAAGTTCGGAGAAGCCATGGAAAAGGACTTTCGGGGCGCATCAAAGTTGTTCTGGAAAACTGTCCGACACCTCAGGAGGGGAAGCAGGGAAACCATCCAAGCTGTGTACAGTAAGGATGGGACGCTGTTACCTCAACTGATGGAGTGTTTAGGGCGTTGGAATGGAACACTTTGAGGAACTCCTGAACCCGACAACTCCGCCCTCTATGGTAGAGGCAGAGCTGGAGTATGACGGGGGATCAACACCAATCTCCCGGGGGGAGGTCACTGAGGTCGTCAGACACTCCACAGTGGCAAAGCCCCGGGGGTGGATGAGATCCGCCCAGAAATGCTGAAGGGGACTCTGGGTGTTGAGGGGACTGTCATGGTTGACACGTCTCATCAACGTTGCGTGGAAGACGGAAACAGTACCGAAGGAGTGGCAGACCGGGGTGGTGGTTCCCCTTTTCAAAAAGGGGGATCAGAGGGTGTGTGCCAATTACAGAGGCATCACACTACTCAGCCTTTCCGGGAAAGTTTACTCTAAGGTACTCGAAAGGAGGGTCAGGCCGATTGTCGAACCTCAGATTGAGGAGGAACAATGCGGATTCCGTCCTGGACGTGGGACAACGGATCAACTTTTTACTCTCCCCAGGATCCTGGAGGGGGCCTGGGAGTATGCTTATCTGGTCTACATGTGTTTTGTAGACTTGGAGAAGGCGTATGACCGAGTTCCCATGGAGTTACTGTGGGAGGTGCTGCAGGAGTATGGCGTGAGGGGGTCTCTACTCAGGGCCATCCAATCTCTGTACTCCCAAAGCGAGAGCTGTGTCCGGGTCCTCGGCAGTAAGTCGGACCCATTTCAGGTGAGGGTTGGCCTACGCCAGGGCTGCGCTTTGGTCACCAATCCTGTTTGTAATATACATGGATAGGATTTTGAGGCGTAGTCATGGGGGAGGGGGTCTGCAGTTCGGTGGACTAAGGTATTGCACCACTGCTTTTTGCAGATGATGTGGTTCTAATGGCTTCATCGGTCTGCGACCTTCAGCACTCACTGGATCGGTTCGCAACCGAGTGTGAAGCGGCTGGGATGAGGATCAGCACCTCCAAATCTGAGGCCATGGTTCTCAGCAGGAAACCGATGGACTGTCCACTCCAAGTAGGGAATGAGTCCTTACCCCAAGTGAAGGAGTTCAAGTATCTCGGGGTCTTGTTCTCGAGTGAGGGAACAATGGAGCGTGAGATGGGCCGGAGAATCGGAGCAGCGGGAGCGGTACTGCAGTCGCTTTACCGCACCGTTGTGACGAAAAGAGAGCTGAGCCAGAAGGCAAAGCTCTCTGTCTACCGGGCCATTTTCGTTCCTACCCTCACCTATGGTCATGAAGGATGGGTCATGACCGAAAGAACGAGATTGCGGATACAAGCGGCCGAGATGGGTTTTCTCCGCAGGGTGCCTGGCGTCTCCCTTAGGGATAAGGTGAGAAGTTCAGTCATCCGGGAGGGACTCGGAGTTGAACCGCTCCTCCTTCGCGTCGAAAGGAGCCAGTTGAGGTGGTTCGGGCACCTAGTAAGGATGCCACCTGGGCGCCTCCCTAGGGAGG
>NW_022987467.1:0-2500 GCF_902827165.1 Trematomus bernacchii
TCAGAATCGAGTATTCAACTAACATGTAATCAAAATGTCTGTTTGTTACTGATGGCCTGGGGCCTCATTTATAAAGCCTTCCGTAGGGTTGACGGGGAAGGTTGCTTACGTAGGACAAAGCAAATAAATACGCAAAGACATTTTCCGATTCATAAAAGACTGCGTACCGGCGCAGGACTGCGTACGGCACTCCTACCTACGCCGGTTTCCCTTTATAAATCACAATCAACTCGAAATGCGGCGCAGCTTTTGCGGGCTTCACGTAACGCCCATATGCTATAAATAGTCAAAGAACGCCCATTCATTCATTCATTCATCATTCATTCATTCATTCATTCATCCATTCATTCTGACTGACTGCATGAAGTAGATCAGGAAATGAGGACAGAACAGCTAAAAAAACACTCTCTCACCGAGTCAGATTTAGGTTATTGTGGGAGGTGGAGATAAATCATATTGTTTGGTGGATGCAGTTTGAACCAGAGGCAGCATGGAGGTCGGATCGTCACCAACATAAATATAAGTGGTCCGAAAAAAGTTAATGACAAAATAAATACAATAGCCTTCCTCAGGCAGTGTGTTTCCCGGGGACAGGAGACCCCCCCCCTTGATGAGAAACTGTAAGAAATGATGGGGGAATCCCTCCGGAGTGTAGTCATGACGACTGGATCTGAATGATTGTTTGTATTTGGTGGTTTGTGTTCCAGCTGTCGATCAGCAACTATATCTCCATAATCCACCAGTTAAAGGAAATACAATGTGTTGTGTTTATTAGCTGTTTACCACATATGGTGTTCTTAGTTTCCATACCTCCTGGGTTTTACGAGCCACTTATCAAGTCTTGGCAAACGGCATAAAACACGATTAAACGTGATAGGATATAAAACCATGCTCGTATCTACCACCTATAGAAATGCAAAACGGCGTCAGTTTAGACGTTATTCTGTCCCTCCTGCTTACAACGGTCATTACAGTCCTTGACAGCGGTCTGTTCTACTGGATTTACAACGTGTCACGTGTTCTGAATGGACCAATCAGAAATCGAGTATTCAACTAAACCGTGTAATCAAAATGTCTGTTTGTTACTGAATCCTTTCTAATTACTCTGAGAACTTTTTCTTTAGCCTCCGTTATTGTTCACGGTTGAAGGTGGAACATGTGTTTAGATTCTTAAGTGAGCCTGAGTGGATAAGGTTAGGAACCGCTGCTCTGCAGTGATGAGTTTCTGAAGCATGTGGGGGGGGGGGCTGACCTGCTGCAGCTGGTTGGCCTGCAGGATCTCAGGGACAGACACAGGGAGACACAAGTTGACTCAGATCAGTGTCCTCTCTCCTTCAGAGCCACCAGAGCTGCCGAACAGGTTCTGGTTCATCTGCCAGACAGAGACACAAAGCCTTTAGTAATACCACACCAAGTGCTCTACATTACAATACAGATACTTACACGTGGAAAAGAGTAACTATTACAAATAAAAAATAGTATAAACAATATTCAATGGTGTAATGATGGTTAAAAGTTCTTTAGAAAGTATATGAAGTAAATAGTAAAGAAACAAAGATCTCAGGAACAAAGAGTCCTCTGTTTACGTCGCTCATCACCGTCTGTGGACAAAGAGCCTCACCTTCCTCAAGACAGAGGAGTCTTGCTCTGGTAACTGCGCCAGAGAGAACAGTCCTCGATGTCCCTCAGACTCCAGGTGAGACGGAGACTCCTCCAGCATTCTGAGACAAGGAAAGACGAGGCAAGGTTTTATGCTTTATGAACGGGGACAACAGAGAAACATAGGAAAGGAAAGAGAAACTTATGCTCGTCACCCCTCTCCCTCCGGTCCACATTAATACAAATGATCCCAATACGTAGGACTGTATGAAAAGATCTTAAAATCAATACAAATGTATTTATTATAAACGTTAGTCCTTAACATCTATCACTGTGTATAATTAATACATTTGTATTGATTTTAAGATCTTTTCATACAATCATACGTATTGGGATCATTTGTATTAATGTGGACCGGAGGGAGAGGGTGACGAGCATAAGTTTCACTTTCCTTTTTTATTTCAATTCCAACTTTGGTCATGAAGAATATGTTTCTCTGTTGTCCCCGTCATAAAGCATAACAGCATCAGAGCACGGTGCAGAGTCTCTAGTATGAGTTTACAGTAGTCCCTCGTTCTTATTAAACATCCATGTTGTAGTCCGCTGTATAGAAAACTGTAGTTTCCATAGTTTCCCCACAGCAGCAGACGCACATTCATGACGTCACGCTGGCGCATCATAAACACGTCGGATAGTGAGAGTGCAGTCGATTCTCTAAGTACCGCAGTCTCTTCTCCTAAGTCCTTTTGAATTCTCCTATCCACTATCCCTTAACCCGTGACCTTTCACTCAGATGGTCAAGGGGTAGGACGATAGGGTTAGAATTTAGTAGCTGATTTTTGGATATTTGACCGCAACCCAGGTCTCCCAGCTCTGTGCGTCACTCTTTAGTGTCCCCTGG
>NW_022987467.1:7500-23724 GCF_902827165.1 Trematomus bernacchii
TGACTGACTGACTGACTGACTGACTGACTGACTGAATGACTGAATGACTGAATGACTGAAGACTGACTAACTGACTGACTGACTGACTGACTGAATGACTGAATGAATGACTGACTGACTGACTGACTGACTGACTGACTGACTGAATGACTGACTGACTGACTGACTGACTGACTGAATGACTGAATGAATGAATGACTGAATGACTGAATGACTGACTGACTGACTGACTGACTGACTGACTGAATGACTGAATGAATGACTGACTGACTGACTGAATGAATGACTGACTGACTGAATGACTGAATGACTGACTGAATGACTGACTGACTGACTGACTGAATGACTGAATGACTGAATGAATGACTGAATGACTGAATGACTGACTGAATGAATGACTGAATGACTGAATGACTGACTGACTGACTGACTGACTGACTGACTGAATGAATGACTGAATGACTGAATGACTGACTGACTGACTGACTGAATGACTGAATGACTGAATGACTGAATGACTGACTGAATGACTGAATGAATGAATGACTGACTGACTGACTGACTGAATGAATGACTGACTGACTGAATGACTGAATGACTGACTGAATGAATGACTGACTGAATGACTGAATGACTGACTGACTGACTGACTGACTGAATGACTGACTGACTGACTGACTGAATGACTGACTGAATGACTGACTGACTGACTGACTGACTGACTGACTGAATGACTGACTGAATGACTGACTGACTGACTGTCAGGCGTACCCATGTGATGGCGTAGGAGTCGGGTGTGATCTTCTTGGTGTCCAGGAAGCTGCAAAGCTCTGGCTCGTGGTACTGCAGCAGCAGCCGGTAGAGGTGGAACGGCCGGCCGCTCGCTACGCACTCCCTGACATCAACACGGACAAAAACTCATTATTTATTTTCAGCAAAATCTTATTTACAATTCAGACTTTTGCGAAAAAGTCTGAGATTTTTTTTTAAAAGCCAACATTTTGAGGACAAAGTCAGATTTTTGAAATTTTAGGAAAAAGTCAGATTTTTGAAATTTTAGGAAAAAGTCAGATTTTTGAAATTTTGAGAAAGATTCTGAATTTTGAGTCAGATTTAAGTTAAAGTGGACCTATCATGCTATATTATAATAATATAGTGTAGGACCATACCTATATAAGGCATATTTATACTTTTTTATTTTTCAAAATACCAAACAGATCATGCATTTTAGCCATGCCTCATTTTGCTCAATTTGACCTTTTCTAGCTCTGTTTTAGCAAGGGCCGATTCAGTGAGAACAGCACCACCTACAGGCCTGGCATATGTACTACAGCATCTCCAGCGCTTTAGAACGGCAATGGCCGTGGCTGTCTCCTCCTGATTGGTGGAGTTGGCCCAATAGCCGTAGCGCCACCGTCCTGACGTCAGGACAGTGTTCAAATCTGGATCAGTTTTTATCAGATCCGTTGCAGCCCCTTTTTTAGAGATTTGGGTATGGAGGAAAATAGAGAGGGTTGTGTTTTCTGACACTTGGTGAGTTCCCTGGAACACCGGGGACACATATTCATGTAGAAAAGACGTATCATTTTGCATGATAGGTCCCCTTTAAATAAATGGATCCTGAGATTGAAGCTCAAGCCGGTGACCAGTGATCAATAAAAATTGTAAGTATTCAGAAAAAGTCAGAATTTTGAGATTTCTTTGAAAAGTCAGAATCTTTGAAAAAAGATCTGAAGATTTTGAGATTTTCTGAAAAAAGCCAACATTTTGAGGAAAGTCAGATTTCTTTGATTTTTTTTTTTTTTTTAATTCAGAGATTTCTTTGAAAAATTCAGAATTTTGAGATTTTTTTGAAAAATTCAGACTTTTGAAATTTTCAGAAAAAAGCCAACATTTTGAGAACAAGTAAGTTGAGAGGATAATAAATACATGGATCCTGAGATTGAAGCTCAAGCCGGGGACAGTGAGATGTGTCTAACAGAGTGTTACCTGGGGATGTACTTGTTCATGACGGCGTAGAAGCAGTTGTAGAGGTCGCTGCGCGGCAGCTGCAGAGCGAGCAGAGGCTTCAGCAGCGGAGGCCAGCTCAGATCCACAGAGAACTGAAGGTTCCTGGACTTACAGTAGAACGTGATGACCGCCTCCACGTCACACACCATGTCTCTGCTGTCCTCCTCACACACCTTCAGCTGGTCTGAGGAAAGACACCAGGGTTTATACAAACGCTGCTACGGACCGTCTGCACTAATGCACATTCCCAAAGATTTTGAAGTGACTGTATATACTGATTGTTGTGCTTTTATTTATGTCTTAATGTGTGCATATGTATACATGTGTCTGTGATTGTGTGCATATAGGATATACTTATTTTTATATGCATTTGTTTTTGTATTCTGGATTGTGGGAAATAGTATTTCGATCTCTCTGAACACAAACTGAAAGATTGACAATAAAGTTGACTTTTGACAAAGTGGTAAATAAAATATATTCCCAAACATTTCCCAAACTGGGATCAATAAAGTACTTCTTATCTTCAGAGAGTCAGAAAACGGTATTCATCCAGGGGGAAATTAGGAAGCGAGAGTTAGATTAAAATGGATTAAAAAGGAAAGTAGAGGAAAGAGGACGGAGGACAGAGGACGGAGGACAGAGGACAGAGGACAGAGGACTGACCAATGAGCTGCTGGCTGCTGGCGTGGATCAGGTTTTGCTCGGGGAGATCCAGGACTCCATCCCACGGAGACAGACTGTCTCCTTTCCCTGAGACATTCAGAGCGATCTGCACAGAGGAGGGGACACTTTAGGAAGGGACACTTTAGGAAGGGACACTTTAGGAAGGGGACACTTTAGGAAGGGGACACTTTAGTAAGGGGACACTTGAGGAAGGGACACTTGAGGTAGGGGACACTTTAGGAAGGGGACACTTTAGTAAGGGACACTTTAGGAAGGGGACACTTGAGGTAGGGGACACTTTAGGAAGGGGACACTTTAGGAAGGGGACACATGAGGTAGGGGACACTTGAGGTAGGGGACACTTTAGGAAGGGACACTTTAGGAAGGGACACTTTAGGAAGGGGACACTTTAGGAAGGGACCACTTTAGGAAGGGACACTTTAGGAAGGGGACACTTGAGGTAGGGGACACTTTAGGAAAGGGACACTTTAAGAAGGGACACTTTAGGAAGGGGACACTTTAAGAAGGGACACTTTAAGAAGGGAAACATTTAGGCTGCTTCTCATTTCTCTTATTTCTCATCTCCTCGCTCCTCGGTCTCGGTCTCACCGGAAGTTGATTTGTCTGCGCCATCTTGAGTAGCGTCCCATGGCTCTTATTTCTGCCGGAGGAGCGAGGAGCGATAATGGAGGAGCGATAATGGAGGAGCGATAATGGAGGAGCGATAACCGAGGAACCACCAGACCATCCTCCGATGAAATCCTCAGCCACTCGCCCCGCCCCCTTACTGTGTATCGCTCACTGATTGGACGATGCAGCGCACTGATCTGATGCTTCTTGACATGAGAGCAGTTTCCCAGCGGAGTGAAGAAAACACATGAAACTCACGGGACTCACTCCTCAGTTCATACTGTGTTTTGTTTCAATGAATGCATCATTCAGTTACACATATGTGATATATCTGAACAACTAAGTGGACAATCCAATGAATGTTAATCTAACTGGGTTTTGATAGATAACATATCTCTCTTTCTTCTCTCAATTATTTTATTTCTATTGTGCACTCTAATCAATATTAATCAAACTATTGATTTTAAGAATGGTATTTATCTTTTTTGAGAATGAGTTCTTATTTAATGTATTTGGGTCTACAACAGATGATACACATGTTTGTGTCAGTAAATGTGTACTAACAGAGGCGGGGGTGTTTGTGAAAATAACAGGGACAGAGCTGCTGTCAGACGATCAGCTGTGCAGCGTCATCACAAACGGACGTCGCTTCACGTGACACTCCGGAGGAAAGGACGTCCCATTGCTCTGAAAACTCATTTCCCTGCTTCTCGTGGTTTCCTTGCGTCTCTCCATGCTTCCTGGTGGGAGGGACTAGACGCAGGGAAACCACGCAAGTGAGGGACGCAAGGAATGAAGTTAAGAGAAGTGAGATGCAGCCAAGGACACTTTAGGAAGGGGACACTTTAGGAAGGGGACACTTTAGGAAGGGGACACTTTAAGGAAGGGACACTTTAGGAAGGGGACACTTTAAGGAAGGGGACACTTTAAGGAAGGGGACACTTTAAGGAAGGGGACACTTAAGGAAGGGGACACTTTAAGGAAGGGGACACTTTAAGGAAGGGGACACTTTAAGGAAGGGGACCCTTTAAGGAAGGGGACCCTTTAGGAAGGGGACACTTTAGGAAGGGGACACTTTAGGAAGGGGACACTTTAAGGAAGGGGACACTTTAGGAAGGGGACCCTTTAGGAAGGGGACACTTTAGGAAGGGGACCCTTTAAGGAAGGGGACACTTTAGGAAGGGGACCCTTTAAGGAAGGGGACACTTTAGGAAGGGGACCCTTTAAGGAAGGGGACACTTTAGGAAGGGGACCCTTTAAGGAAGGGGACACTTTAGGAAGGGGACCCTTAGCTGCTGTGACGCTGCAGGACGACTGAAGGGTCCTGCTTCCTCTCACCTTCCACATCTTGGCTCTGTGCTGGGCCGAGCTCTCCTGGAGGATCCCTCTCTCCTGGAGGATCCCTCTCTCCTGGAGGATCCCTCTCTCCTGGAGGATCCCTCTCTCCGTCTCCATGTCAGAGCCCGAGTCCAGAGCCTCCATCAGATCCTGGTCCCTGGGGGGGGGGGGGGGGGGAGATCAGGTTGAATGACTTTGTATACTGCAGGGTAGCTTGTGGATTTACTCCAGGTGGAACTAAAGTCTGATTTAACACTTGGTTATATTTCACATCATTCATCCACATCTGTGAAGTAACTAAAGGTATTAAATACATGTAGTGGAGTAGAAGTACACCATGTACCTCTGAACTGTAGAGGAGGAGAAGTACACAGTAGCAGGACATGAAAATACTCAAGTAAAGTAGAAGTACCTCTAAGTAGTACTTGAGTAGATGTCGTGGAGGTGTTGGACTTTAGCTCAAACTGTTCCCAGGTGATCAACTCAGATATAAAGATATGTGTTTATGATATTTATCAACACACACCTAGCTTTATGATTATACGATGTGATCGTATTCAGGTGATAATACTACTCAGTGGAAAGAGCTCTAATGAGTCCTGCAGTGTCATGTTTATAGCCTGTTGGTAAATGAAGGCTTTTGAGTCGAATGTTTTGGTTACCGATTGTTCTGTCCTTGATGTGTGTTTTTGGTGTATATCTGTCGTGTATGTGTTTTATTGGCTGTGTTTTGGCACCACCTTGTGGTGGTTGTTTGACACTGCTGCTTTCTAGTGGTTTATTCGATTCCTGTTGCTCCACGTGTAGCTTGGGTTGTTTCATGAACGGACGTCTGCTCTCCATGGGCTGTGCTTCGTATTTCCCGCTGGTTCACGCATCGTCTGTGAGTGTTATTGTCCGACAGACTGTGGCTTCATGGGAATATGTTGTATGTAAAATGTTTATGTTTGTAGGAATGCAGTGAGTATTCTTTGCGGCTAAGCTACTAGCGGCTAGGCTGATTAGCTTCTCAGTTTGTGCACCGTAGCTCATTGTGTGAAGTATTCTGTCTATTTAGCTCGTCAGTCGGGCAGTCAATAATAAACTGTTATGTCTGTATTGTCTTTACAGTTTCATCAAGTAAAGAGACTTCAACTGACAACTGTGCTGGAGTTTTCTTTCAAACGGTTTAACTGGATGGATAGCTAGCTCAGTGCTAGTGAGACCCTTACAGTGAAAAGACGGCATTACAGCCAGCTCCGGGGACGGAGACAGGCTTCCTACGGAGCGACACCAAGAGCTAAGTGGCTAACTCAGTGCATATGTACAGCCTTCACGCCAGCTTATCTCTTCATCCACGTTATTGAATTCACAACCCAGCCACTATGGAAGAAAATGACAACATGGATAAAATAAGTGTAAACGCACACTCTGTGCACACACGTGCGTCGCGCTCATCATCCAGCTCAAAGGCTAATTTAGCACTGGCTATGGCTATGGCAAGGGCTGAAGCAGCACAGGCTAGAACATCACACTCTAAGTGGGAAATTGAGCTAAAAGTCGAGCAAGCACGCATTCAAGCTACTCTTGATGCATTAAAGGAAGAAAAGGAGAAAGATGCTGCCATAGCTGAAGTAAAAATGTTGCAGGCTGGTTTACTAGAGCTTGATGTTGAAGAGGCCAGCAGAGGCTCTAATCCAGTGTCTCAACACTTTATGTACCAGCGCACCGCTGCTTATGTGAAAGAGCAAACCAGCAGAATAGGTGGATCGCCTAGCAAAATTAGTGACATTATTGCCTCCATAGGCCCACACCTAAATGAACCATCACAACATAGTAAAGGAGAGGATGTTAAGCCTACACAGTCCTACTCACTTAAAGGCCTTGCTCAAACACAAGCTGCTGTTTCTACCCAAACTACGCCTCACCACACATTAAAGGCTCCTCGACCTGGTACACCAGCACCGCCGTGGACTCTCAATAAGCAGTCTCCATTCTCTGCTTATCAGCCTAACCAAGGTACGCCCTATGAAGCCAGTTACCACAACCCTCAAACCACTAACGATCTGGCTAAATATCTTGCCCGCAGTAACTTAGTGACATCAGGCCTCACAACATTCGACGATCAACCAATGAATTATTGGGCTTGGAAACGTCCTTCCTAAGTGCTATTGCTGGTCTGGATCTGTCTGTTGGAGAAGAACTCGACCTGCTCTGCAAATATCTGGGAAAAGAGTCATCAGATCAGGTGAGGAGAATCAAGGCCGTCAACATCAGACACCCTGACGCTGGACTAATGATGGCCTGGGAGAGGCTTGAGGAAATATACGGCTCACCTGAGGTCATTGAACAGGCTCTCTTTGACAAGCTGGAAAGCTTCCCCATACTGACCAACAAAGACCCAAAACGACTCAGAGAATTAGCAGACCTGCTGTTAGAGCTTGAGGCTGCTAAGAGAGATGGCTCCCTCCCAGGTCTGTCATATTTAGATACTTCCAGAGGGGTTAAGCCCATCATCGAAAAACTCCCATACAACATCCAAGAAAAGTGGATATCTTATGGTTCAAGATACAAACGTGATCATCATGTCAGTTTCCCACCTTTCTCTGTCTTTGCAGACTTTGTTCGTACAGAGGCAAAAGCTCGTAATGATCCCAGCTTCAACCTCTCCACGACAGTTCCTATGGAGAAAAAGAGTACGTGGGAGAAATCCACGAAGATGCCTGTATCTGTTCACAAGACACAAGTGTCGTCTGCTGACAGATATGAAAGCAGAGAGGATAAGAAGCTAACAGACCCAAACAACCATTGTCCTCTACATAAGAAACCACACCCTCTGAAGAAATGCAGAAGCTTTAGAGAAAAGAGTCTAGAGGAGCGCAAACAGCTCTTAAAGGAACATTCCTTTTGCTTCCGGTGCTGCTCCTCTACTGGTCATCTCGCTAGAAACTGCACGGCTGAGGTGAAATGTATAGAATGTGGGAGCACGGGTCACGTGTCAGCACTACACCCAGGACCAGCAGTCTGGAAACCTAAGCCCTCTCCTCCCTCTTCAGAGCACGGCGGGGAGGAAGACAAAGCAGACTATCAGGTCACATCAAGGTGCACACAAGTGTGTGGTGAAGGTGTTAGCGCACGAGCATGCTCGAAAATATGCCTTGTAAGTGTGTATCCAGCTGGTCGCTCGGAAGAGGCCAAGAAAATGTATGCAATACTGGACGAGCAGAGTAATCGTTCCTTGGCACACTCTGAGTTCTTCAACGTTTTCAAAATCACAGGGCCTTCCTTCCCTTACACACTGGAAACATGCGCTGGACTAACTCAGACAACAGGGAGAAGAGCTAGTGGGTTCACAGTGGAATCAGCAGACAAAAAGCTAAGCTTTCCTTTGCCTTCACTTTTAGAGTGCAACCAAGTTCCCAACAACCGCTCCGAAGTCCCTACGCCAAATGCAGCTCATCACCATGCTCACCTGAAGTGCATCGCCGACGAAATACCACCTCTCGATCCTAACGCTGACATACTCCTCTTGCTGGGCAGAGACATTCTCAGGGTCCACAAGGTCCGTGAGCAGATAAGTGGTCCAGACAACGCACCGTTCGCCCAAAGGCTGGACCTGGGATGGGTTGTCGTTGGTGACGTGTGTCTAGCAGGTGCTCGCGAACCACTAGAGGTGAACAGTTACAAGACGTCTATCTTGGAGAATGGTCGTACTAGCCATCTGCAGCCATGCAACAACCAACTCAAGGTAAGAGAAATCTTCAATCAAACCCCTGACTACACACATCATCCAGCACTGACCTCTAAGTTCAGCACAGCAACACATGATGCAGACAGTCTGGGTCAAACCATCTTCACGCAAACTGCCAAAGACCACAAACTAGCCCCATCCGTAGAAGATATGAAGTTTCTTAAGATCATGGAAGCAGAGTTTCATCAAGACAGCTCGAAGAGCTGGGTGGGACCACTACCTTTCCGGTTACCAAGACAGAGGCTGCCTAACAATAGGAAACAAGCACAAGATCGTCTTGCCTTATTGAGACGCATGCTGGAAAAACGGCCACAGATGAAAGCCCACTTTCTAGAGTTCACAGCAAAACAAATACGGTCTGACTGTGGCACTAACTTTGTTGTAGAGTTGCAAATGAAGACTACAGATCCCAGTGGCAACAACGTGGAGAAGTACCGGAGCACGCAGAACTGCACATGGGTGTTCAACCCGCCACATGCGTCCCACATGGGTGGGGCATGGGAACGGATGATTGGCATCGCTCGTCGCATTCTTGACTATCTGCTGCTTGAACAGAAGAAGTCTTCTTTGACGCATGAAGTTCTGCTTACGCTCATGGCTGAGGTGACAGCAGTCATCAATGCTAGACCTCTCATTCCAGTATCTTCAGATCCAGAGTCACCTCTCATCCTCACCCCATCAATGCTCTTGACCCTCAAAACAGGCTCTACACCACCTCCTCCAGGTAACTTTGAAGAGGCAGACCTCTTTAAAGAGCAGTGGAAGCAAGTTCAGAGCCTGGCGGACACCTTTTGGAGTAGGTGGAGAAAAGAATATCTCAAGACTCGTCACAAGTGGCGGTCTAAGAGGTCAAACCTTCAAGAGGGGGACATTGTTCTCCTGAAAGACAATCAGGCTCAGAGAAACGAATGGCCTATGGCCACCATCACAAAGACATTCCCAGGAAGGGATGGACTGGTTCGTAAGATCGAGGTAGAGATCTCCAAGGACAAGACCAAAAGGATCTTTTCTCGTCCTGTTACAGAAGTGGTCCTGCTGCTGTCTCCAAAGACTGATTTTTGTTGATTGATCTGGGGTTTAAAAACCCCAGGCGGGGAGTGTTCTGTCCTTGATGTGTGTTTTTGGTGTATATCTGTCGTGTATGTGTTTTCTTGGCTGTGTTTTGGCACCACCTTGTGGTGGTTGTTTGACACTGCTGCTTTCTAGTGGTTTATTCGATTCCTGTTGCTCCACGTGTAGCTTGGGTTGTTTCATGAACGGACGTCTGCTCTCCATGGGCTGTGCTTCGTATTTCCCACTGGTTCACGCATCGTCTGTGAGTGTTATTGTCCGACAGACTGTGGCTTCATGGGAATATGTTGTATGTAAAATGTTTATGTTTGTAGGAATGCAGTGAGTATTCTTTGCGGCTAAGCTACTAGCGGCTAGGCTGATTAGCTTCTCAGTTTGTGCACCGTAGCTCATTGTGTGAAGTATTCTGTCTATTTAGCTCGTCAGTCGGGCAGTCAATAATAAACTGTTATGTCTGTATTGTCTTTACAGTTTCATCAAGTAAAGAGACTTCAACTGACAACTGTGCTGGAGTTTTCTTTCAAACGGTTTAACTGGATGGATAGCTAGCTCAGTGCTAGTGAGACCCTTACACCGATGTTTAATAATGTTCTGTTTCCTCCACTGACTCTCAGCTGAGATGCTTTCGGGTTCAGATGAACTACATCACTCAACTACATAGATTATGATAAAGTATTTAAAAAAACATGATGACAGAAATGTAAAAAGCACTTTATAGAGTTATCTTTATCTTTTTTACGAATTCAGCAGCAGCTCAAATGGTAGACCTGATGAAGTGAATATATCTGCAGCTTCCTTTGGTTCTGAGTTTCTCTACGGTTTGTGCACTTACTGTCCCTTTGCATAAAAGCGCCAGCTAAATGATGCGTAACGCAATGATACGTAATGTAATGATACGTAACGCAGTGATACGTAACGCAGTGATACGTAACGTAATGATACGTAACGTAATGATACGTAATGTAGTGATACGTAACGCAATGATACGTAATGTCGTGATACGTAACGCAGTGATACGTAACGCAGTGATACGTAACGTAATGATACGTAACGCAGTGATACGTAACGCAGTGATACGTAACGCAGTGATACGTAACGCAGTGATACGTAATGTAGTGATACGTAACGCAGTGATACGTAATGTAGTGATACGTAACGCAGTGATACGTAACGTAATGATACGTAACGTAATGATACGTAATGTAGTGATACGTAACGCAATGATACGTAATGTCGTGATACGTAACGCAGTGATACGTAACGCAGTGATACGTAACGTAATGATACGTAACGCAGTGATACGTAACGCAGTGATACGTAACGCAGTGATACGTAACGCAGTGATACGTAACGTAATGATACGTAACGCAGTGATACGTAACGCAGTGATACGTAACGCAGTGATACGTAATGTAATGATACGTAACGCAGTGATACGTAACGCAGTGATACGTAACGCAGTGATACGTAATGTAGTGATACGTAACGCAGTGATACGTAACGCAGTGATACGTAATGTAATGATACGTAACGCAGTGATACGTAATGTAATGATACGTAATGTAGTGATACGTAACGCAATGATACGTAATGTAGTGATACGTAACGCAGTGATACGTAATGTAGTGATACGTAACGCAGTGATACGTAATGTAGTGATACGTAACGCAGTGATACGTAACGCAGTGATACGTAATGCAATGATACGTAACGCAGTGATACGTAACGCAATGATACGTAACGCAGTGATACGTAATGTAGTGATACGTAACGCAATGATACGTAATGTAGTGATACGTAATGTAGTGATACGTATGTAGTGATACGTAACGCAATGATACGTAATGTAGTGATACGTAACGCAGTGATACGTAATGTAGTGATACGTAACGCAGTGATACGTAACGCAGTGATACGTAATGTAGTGATACGTAACGCAGTGATACGTAACGCAGTGATACGTAACGCAGTGATACGTAACGCAGTGATACGTAACGCAATGACACGTAACGCAGTGATACGTAACGCAGTGATACGTAACGCAGTGATACGTAACGCAATGATACGTAATGTAGTGATACGTAACGCAATGATACGTAATGTAGTGATACGTAACGCAGTGATACGTAATGTAGTGATACGTAACGCAGTGATACGTAACGCAGTGATACGTAATGTAGTGATACGTAACGCAGTGATACGTAACGCAGTGATACGTAACGCAGTGATACGTAACGCAGTGATACGTAACGCAGTGATACGTAACGCAGTGATACGTAACGCAGTGATACGTAACGCAATGACACGTAACGCAGTGATACGTAACGCAGTGATACGTAACGCAGTGATACGTAACGCAATGATACGTAATGTAGTGATACGTAACGCAATGATACGTAATGTAGTGATACGTAACGCAATGATACGTAACGCAATGACACGTAATGTAGTGATACGTAACGCAGTGATACGTAACGCAGTGATACGTAACGCAGTGATACGTAACGCAGTGATACGTAACGCAATGACACGTAACGCAGTGATACGTAACGCAGTGATACGTAACGCAGTGATACGTAATGCAATGATACGTAACGCAGTGATACGTAACGCAATGATACGTAACGCAGTGATACGTAATGTAGTGATACGTAACGCAGTGATACGTAACGCAGTGATACGTAATGTAGTGATACGTAACGCAGTGATACGTAACGCAGTGATACGTAACGCAGTGATACGTAACGCAGTGATACGTAACGCAGTGATACGTAACGCAATGACACGTAACGCAGTGATACGTAACGCAATGATACGTAATGTAGTGATACGTAACGCAATGATACGTAATGTAGTGATACGTAACGCAATGATACGTAACGCAATGACACGTAATGTAGTGATACGTAACGCAGTGATACGTAACGCAGTGATACGTAACGCAGTGATACGTAACGCAGTGATACGTAACGCAGTGACACGTAACGCAGTGACACGTAACGCAGTGACACGTAACGCAGTGATACGTAACGCAGTGATACGTAACGCAGTGATACGTAACGCAATGACACGTAACGCAGTGATACGTAACGCAGTGATACGTAACGCAGTGATACGTAACGCAATGACACGTAACGCAGTGATACGTAACGCAGTGATACGTAACGCAGTGATACGTAACGCAATGACACGTAACGCAATGACACGTAACGCAGTGATACGTAACGCAGTGATACGTAACGCAGTGATACGTAACGCAATGATACGTAATGTAGTGATACGTAACGCAATGATACGTAATGTAGTGATACGTAACGCAGTGATACGTAACGCAATGATACGTAACGCAGTGATACGTAACGCAGTGATACGTAACGCAGTGATACGTAACGCAGTGATACGTAACGCAATGATACGTAATGTAGTGATACGTAACGCAGTGATACGTAACGCAGTGATACGTAACGCAATGATACGTAACGCAATGATACGTAATGTAGTGATACGTAACGCAGTGATACGTAACGCAGTGATACGTAACGCAGTGATACGTAACGCAATGATACGTAACGCAATGATACGTAACGCAGTGATACGTAATGTAGTGATACGTAACGCAATGATACGTAACGCAGTGATACGTAACGCAGTGATACGTAACGCAGTGATACGTAACGCAATGATACGTAACGCAATGATACGTAATGTATTAATTATAAAAGAAAAACATAATGATGACAGTCCAAACATCACTCTGTAAAATGGAACTGAAGCTCTCACTGGATTAAAGTTCGATTTCTACCTCTGAGATGGAGCGAAATACTCAAATACAAATACCTGAGATGTGTACTTTGGTACAGATAAGTACTTACTAGTACTTGAGTACAGACTGGGTACAGATTAATACTTGAGTACAGTCTAATACCTGGGTACAGACTGGGTACAGACTAACACCTGGGTGAATGTTCTTAGGAACCCTTCTGTTGTTAGACTCGTGACATTAGAGCACATGTGTCAAACTCAAGGCTCGGGGGCCAAATCAGGCCCGTGGTGGATTTAATTTCGGCCCGCAGGATAATTTCTAATTTCTATTAGATCAGACCCTCCGGTATATTGCACGCACACCTTCACTCCACCCTGAGGGTCTCCTCAGCTCAGAGCCTGAGCCCAAACATTGATGAACTTGCACCCAAGAGGAGATGCCAAGTATCTGAGCTAGCATCACAGAGCAGCACACTGAGTTTACATGTTTCCTTCTGCATTTCCTCTCACGACAACAGGGCATGTTTGGTTCTTTGAGGGAAATAGTTTTGTTGAAGCTGTTGTTGGCCTGTGGAGAAATGTACTCATAAGAAATGACTCTGGAGAAGCTGCAGATCGAGCCATGAGAA
Source organism: Trematomus bernacchii (assembly GCF_902827165.1). NCBI lineage: Eukaryota > Metazoa > Chordata > Actinopteri > Perciformes > Nototheniidae > Trematomus > Trematomus bernacchii. The sequence continues at coordinate 21,334 of NW_022987467.1, forward strand.
ATGAATGCAACTGATTATTTAATGTTTAATGTTTTTATAGACAATAATTGAAGCTTTGTTAGTTCCAGGTTTAATATGTGCAATAAGTTCATTTCAATACGTTCTGCAATAAACATTGAACCAGTCCGGCCCTCCACTGGCACCCATTTGTTTATGTTGGCCCGCTGTGTGTTGAGTCTGACCCCCCTGCTCTAGAGGAACTGACAGGATGTCTCTTCGGTTTAAAGGGAAGAAACACCGGCTAGTTATTGTTAGCTTACTGGCTAACAGGCTTCCCTTAATACGAGTCAGTGGCAGAAACGAAGTGACAGGAACGTAAATCCTTGGACGGATCTTTCTCTGAAGCTCGTCATGTTTTTAACTCGGATGTATATAGGCTACACACGAATGTAATCAAACCAGGCTAATTAGCATTAGCATGAGCTAACGGGTAGCACCCAGAGGAACACAGTAACTACGCAGTGTTATATTTAGATATTAAACATGACACCCTGTCAGGTGAAGCTCGCCCAGGTGTTCGACAGAGGAGTAAAGGTGTGATAAAGGTGTGATAAAGGTGAGATAGAGAGAGATGCTCACCAGCTGCCCTGAAGAGCTTCCGCCTCCACACAGTCCGCCATGGTTCTGATGACGAAGCACGTCAGTGACGTCAACACGGTCTACGTGTCGAACGCCGTCAGTGATCAATGAGCTGTTGCAACTAATCAACTAATCAACTGATCAACTGATCAACTAATCGGTCTGATTTGTGTTAAGAGATCATTAACCCTTGTGCCCTCCTCGGGCATTTTTGTACATTTTTCCTGACTTTTTTTTTGATTTGGTGTTCATTTCAGCTGTGTTACAGCTTTTGGCATGGATTTTTGCAAGAAGTCTTCTTTTGAGTCATATTTTTTAAATCCAATGTTGTTTACTCTTACATGTTTTGTATACTCTCGTGATGCATTTTGCACCCTCTGGACCCCTTCGTGGCAAAAATGTACACGCTCATAGAAACTGCTATTAAATCATCATACATCAATATTTTATTAAACTTTTTTTTCCATGAATCACTTGAACAACTTCTAACGTGCTCAAAACTACCAAACATCCAATAATTTTCAGGATTTTAACCCTTTAAATGCCTGTTTCATTATTTGAATTATTTAATTTCTCTTACAAAAAAACACAAAAAATGAATTTTTTTCAATATAATAATTAGTAGAGGGATGGAACTTTGGTGGTTATTAGAGTCTGGGATGTGTCAAAGATTAGCAACAAAATTGATTTGACTGCATTATTAATTTGTACGTAGTGTCAGATACTACCTCTGGACACCTTCGTGGCAAAAATGTACACGCCCATAATAACTGCTATTAAATCATCATACATCAATATCTTTTTCTACTTTTTTTTCATGAATCACATATACAACTTCTCACGTACTCCAAACTACCAAACATTCAATCATTGGCAGGATTTTAACCCATTAAATGCCTGTTTCATTATTTTAATTATTTCATTTATCTCAAAAATGCCTCATTGACTTCCATTCAGACCACATTTGTTGATCTCACTGCCATTGCAGTATAAAACCATGCATTTTGTAATGTCAGCATTTCATTTAGAAGAAAAGTAGTGATATTTGATATTTCTACTCTATTCCAACAGATTACACAAGTTTCCGTGTAGGCCGATGCATTACATTCTTACATTTTTGCCAGTTATATTATGGAGCCGTGTGACTACCAGGGGGCCCCGAGAGTGGTGTGTGTGTGTGTGTGTGTGTATGTATGTATATGTGTGCGTGTGCGTGTGCGTGTGTGTGTGTGTGTGTGTGTGTGTGTGTGTGTATATGTGCATGTGTGTGTGTGTCATTTCCAGCAGCAGACTAGCAGGTCCTGCAGCATGTGACCTGGTGCTCTCAGGTGATAGAACAACCATTTTTTAGGCCTGTGCACAACCAGCACACACGTCTCCTCCCTCTCCGTGTGTGTGTGTGTGTGTGTGTGAGAATCTGTAAGCATGCACGGATCATTTCATGGGAACAAAAGGCCATCTTTTGAGGGATGTGTTTGATGTGTCTTTGAAGAGCTGCTTGATTACTCAAAAACAAAAAACAACTGTTAGTGTGTTTATGCACCTGGCTGCCAAAGATAAAAATGCAGTTTGACCAAGGGCTTATTTCATTAGTGAGCAGAGAAGGAGAAAGACCTGGAGCAAAGAGAAGGAACTCAAATGAAGAAGCATGTCAGTGCAGAGGAGACTTCAGAAATAATCTTGTAGCCTTCTTCTGCCAGCGAGCTGCAGGACTCATCTGAAGAAGACACAAGGTTCGAGGGGGGGTCTGACACTGAATGCTCTCTGGAGTCCAGCATTTCTTTGAGTTCCTCTGACCCTTCATCTGAAAGT
>NW_022987468.1:0-37575 GCF_902827165.1 Trematomus bernacchii
AGCCTCCGCTGACTAAGAGGGGTGGGGACCTCCAGTGGAGGGTTCTCCACGCTGCGGTAGCGGTAAATGCGTTTGTGTCAGTGATCAACCCTACAGTGTCTGACGCCTGTCCTTTCTGTGAACAGAGGGAAACCATTTTTCATTGCTTTACAGAATGTGGTCGACTCTTTTGTCTTTTTCAGTTACTCGCTCAGATGTTGATTTTGTTTAATGTGGTTTTTTCAAAGTCAATGTTCATTTTGGGTTGTAGGTACAGCCAGAAGCAAAAGTGCAAAAGTCAGCTTTTGAATTTTTTGTTGGGGCAGGCTAAAATGGCCATCTACCTCAGCAGGAGGAATAAAGTTGCGGAGTCATTGGATACCGATGCAGTTTTGATTTTCAAGCGGATGGTAAAAGCAAGACTAAAAACGGACTACAGTTACTTTTGTTTAACCAAAAATGTGGGAGAATTTGAGGCCATGTGGTGTCTTAAAAATGCTTTGTGTTCTGTGGTGAATGAGGATCTTATTTTCAGTCGTTTTCTGAACTGACAATGTGTCTGTTTGGTTATTTGCTTTGTGAATAAAAGTGGTTTGAAAAATCAAAAATCTCTCTCTCTCTCTCTCTCTCTCCCTCTCTCCTCTCTCTCTAAATGCGCTATTGCCACACACACACAGAGCCGAGCTTGAATGACACTAGAGATGGGCGAGTCCTGATTCATCCGGATCATTAACCCGGATCCTAGAAATGAGCTGGTCGTGACGAGTCTCCCCTCTCCATTAACCCGAGTCCTTTGAGTCCCACACTTGGTGTGACGTACAAATTAAAACTATAAATTGCATCACTCGCTACTCTCTTTATAACATGTAAAATCACATTACAACGTACCCCAGTCCATCTGCCTACCCTTTAGCAAGTAGGATAGCTGCCAGAAGTGATCGTTTGGCTCAGGGGAGGAGACGCTGATCAGTGAAACTTCCTGCAGACTCGTGGGGACTCAGAGGAGCCGACGGCTCCTAACCGTAATAGCATAGCAGATCCAGAGATCCATACTCGTCATGTGCACGAGCATAGCCCCTCCTCCAGCACCCGGCTCCCGCGGCTATATTATGCACGAGCAGACTCAGAGATTCGCAAATCCTGACTCCCTGTGCAAAACACAGCAGACTCGTGCGGACTCAGAGCCGTAACCATATAATAATAATAATAATAATGGGTTCCATTTATAAAGCACTTCATATTCGAATTCAAATCCCGAAGTGCTACAGGCAGTGAGCAGGAACAGTATAAATAGACATGACACAACACGGTAGGATTATTAAAAAGCAATAAGAAATAAATAAATAAAAATAAAGATAAAAGGATGGTAAAAAGGTCTAGGCAAAGGCTCTTTTGAAGAGATGGGTTTTGAGGCCTTTTTTAAAAACCTCCACGCTCTGTGGTGCTCTCATGTGGTCGGGGAGAGCGTTCCACAGACTGGGGGCAGCCGAGCAGAAGGCCCGGTCTCCCATGGTACGGAGCTTAGTCCTGGGGGGTTTGAGCAGGTAGGAGTTGCTGGAGCGGGTGGTCCGCAAGGAGGTATGGGTGGTGAGGAGTTCCTTGAGGTAGGGAGGGGCAGTTCCATGGACACACTGGTGGGTGAGGACGGAGACCTTGAATTCTATCCTCAGTTATACGGGTAGCCAGTGTAGTGTTTTAAGGATGGGGGTGATGTGGTCATATTTGCGCACCCTCATCAGGATCCTAGCAGCGCTGTTCTGGATGTACTGGAGCTTCTGGATGCTTTTGTTAGGGATCCCGATGAGGAGTGCATTGCAGTAGTCCAGCCTGGAGGAGACAAAGGCGTGGACCAGTTTTTCGGCGTCGGACAGAGTGAGTGTGGGGCGGAGTTTGGCGATGTTCCTGAGGTGATAAAAGGAGTTCTTGCACAGCTGTTTAATGTGGGCCTCAAAGGTCAGATGGGCGTCCATTTTAACACCCAGGTTGGTGACTATTGAGGAGAGGGTAATGTCCTGGCCGGAGAAGGTGATGGTGGTGATGGTGGATGACTGAACCTGGTGTGGGGTGCCAACTATAATGGCTTCGGTCTTGGAGCTGTTGAGTTTCAGGAAGTTTTGCTTCATCCACGCCTGTATCTCCTCCAGGCAGGCAGTGAGTGTGGGTGAAGGCAGGGCTGCAGAGGAGGTAGGGTTGATCCTGAGGTACAGTTGGGTGTCATCAGCGTAACAGTGGAATGATACTCCATGTCGGCTGATGATAGAGCCAAGGGGGAGCATGTAGAGTGTGAAGAGGGTGGGGCCGAGAACTGATCCTTGAGGGACACCACAGGTGACGTTGTGGGTACCCGACTCTGCCTCGCCCAAGGAGACGTACTCTGTTCTCCCGGTGAGGTAAGATCTGAACCAGTCAAGGGGAGAGTCAGAGAGTCCGATGGTGGAGTGCAGACGATGGAGGAGGATGCCGTGATCGACGGTGTCGAAAGCTGCAGTGAGATCGAGGAGGATGAGGAGAGAGGGAGAGCCAGCATCAGCCATCATCAGCAGGTCGTTGGTGACCCTGACCAGGGCAGTTTCTGTGCTGTGGCCTGAGCGGAAACCAGACTGGAACTTCTCAAATAGGTTGTTGGAGTTTAGGTGGTCCTGGAGCTGAGCAGCAACTAGTTTTTCCAGCACCTTCGATAGAAAAGGAAGGTTGGAAATGGGTCTGTAGTTGGCCAGGACTCCTGGGTCAAGGGAGGGTTTTTTGAGTCGAGGTTTGATGACAGCGGTTTTTAGGGCAGAGGGGACATGGCCAGCCTGGAGAGAGAGGTTTGCGATCTTAGTGATCATGGGGCTCATGGTACAGATGTAAGATTTCACAATAGCTGACGGAAGGGGGTCCAGGACACAGGTGGAGGGCTTCATCCTCCTAACGATGCCCTCAACCTCTCGCTGAGAGACGTCCGTGAAACAGCGAAGAGGCTGGGTTGTCCCAGGCTGTGGGTCAGCAGTTGGAACTGGAGGTGTAGAGGGGCTAGAGAGGAGGGAGCGGATGGTGTCAACTTTGTTGGTGAAGAAGGCGGCGAAGTTGCTACACTGCTTCTCAGTGGAGTCGGAGTGTAAAGGACTTTGGGGTTTGAGGAGGTGGTTAATGGTGGAGAAGAGTTGCTTGGAGTTTCCAGAACTGTTGTTGATGAGGGAGGAGTAGTACTGGGACCGTGCATCTCTGAGGGACTGTGCGTAGGCCTTCTGGTGTTCAGGATAGGCTAACTGGTGAACAGTGAGTCCTGAGGCCTTGAGCCGCCGCTCAAGGACACGCCCAGCTGTCTTCATTTTCCGCAGCTCGCCGGTGTACCATGGGGCTGAGCGCGAGAAGGTGACCATCCTGGTTTTGAGGGGGGCGTGCAGATCAAGGAGACGATTAAGGGAGTGGTTGTAATAAGCAACTGACTCATTTACTGATGAGAAGGTGGCGGATGAGAGATGCTGGAGATCCAGGGTCATGGTGTCCGGGTTGATGTTCCTCAGGTTCCTGAAGCGGATTTGGCGTTTGGGCATGCTGAGTGGGGACTGGAAAAAGAGCTCCATAGAGATGGTCTTGTGGTCAGACACCCCCAGGTCATACACCAGCAGATTGCTGATGGGGGCGGAGTTTGTGATGACCAGGTCGAGCGTGTGGCCCTTGGCGTGTGTGGGGACATTAACATGCTGTGTCAGATTGAGGCAGTCCAGAAGTAGCAGAAACTCAGTGGCAAAGTGGCAGGAGGGGGAGTCGACGTGAATATTAAAATCTCCAAGTATGATGATATTGGCAGAGGTTGTGCATAGCGTAGTGAGAAGGTCTTGTATCTCTGGGATGAAAGCTGAGTTGGGTTTGGGTGGCCGGTAGATCAGAAGTATTGTCAGGGCGAAGGGGGGTTTACATTTAAATGCAAGGCATTCAAAAGAGGACAATACAGGCAGGGGCAGGAGTGACAGTTCCAATTCCTTTCGGTAGATGACAGCTAAGCCTCCACCACGACCAGTGCTGCGGGCTTTCTCCAAGTAGCTGTAGCCAGGAGGGCATGCTTCATTGAGGGCGGAATAAACCTCTGGCTGATGCCAGGTTTCCGTGAGGCACATGAAGTCCATTTTCTCATCAGTGTCATGAATGAAGGATGCTTTATTACTGAGGGATTGTGTATTCAGAAGTTCTATTTTGGCTTTGGAAGATGTGGTGAATCTCTGTAGGGGCCGGAGTAGGCTGTAAACCACTCCACGTTTTCCAGACTCCTTCGTGTGTGGCGGTCTCGCGATGCTCTCCGTGTATTCATGCAGCGGTCTCGCGATGTTTCTGGCGCGATTTGACCCCGCCATGACCGGGCTCTGATGACGCGTCCGATGTGCGACACGACGGCAGACAGAGTGGATGGATGGAATTTCTGCATCTCCGTGCTGGGAATATACAGTTTGTCTTCTTCTTTGGCTTCGGTGGATATAGCGAGGCCGACGAAGAAGTTCAAGTTGTTTAATGACTGAGGTGCAGGTTGGAGCGTTGGAGTGGTTGAAACTCAGGAGTTGGGGAATAGAAAACCTCAACATGTCAACAGGTCGGGCGCCGAAGAAGTTTGGTAGCGGTGCTTAGCAGTGAGGGCTAACAGCAACGAGACAGCCGGGAGGCTATCCCGTTAGTAGACCTCACGTCAGGGAATGAAACAGAGGATTGGGAGTCCGCCTGCTATCACAGTAGTAGCGGGAGAGAGGCAAGCAGTCAGCCGGAGATAGTCGGCGAATTTGGGCGATACAGCAGGTGAGTCCCGACAGCCGTCGGGTCCAAAACCGTCAATAATCACGAGGTTTAAGATATAAAAGCACTTGTTAAACAGACTCAAAGTTTAGCCATATAACTATAGCTTAAAAGCAGATAAAATAGCTTAAAAGCAGATAAAAAGCAGATAAAAACCCTGAGGCGTAGGAGAAGCGGCGAACAACAAGCGCCAGCGTCCTCTCCCCGCCAGCAACACGTCTTTTTGCTGAATGTCTATCTCAGGCCTGTCTATCTATATAGCAGCAGATCCAGAGATCCAGCAGACTCGTCGTCATGTACGAGTCAACAGCAGACTCAGATTCGCAAATCCTGACTCACTGTTCAAAACACAGCAGAGCAGACTCCTGCGGACTCAGAGCCGTAGCCATATAGCAGCAGATCCAGAGATCCAGCAGACTCGTCCTCATGCACGAGTCAACAGCAGACTCAGATTTGCCAAATCGCAAAATAACCCTTTTTTTTGTGATCAACATTTTTTATTAAAGCAAAATACACTGTGTAGCGGAGGTTAATATAACGTCAGTTTAATATGCTCGTGAAATGCAACACGTTTTCGGTTTCACCGATAGGATTTCTACGGTCTTGGTGATGCTGACTCATATGACTCAAATGACTTGTATGATCCGGATCTCTTCAATGACTGACTCAGAAGACCCTGAGTCCGTAAAAGGATCCCGATTTGCCATCTCTAAATGACACAAGCACACGTTTATTTCCATGCAACTCTCTGGTTGGTCTGGTGTCTTGCCTCTGTTGCATTCACTGAACATGGGAAATTACAGTCCTGCCGTCCTCTCTTGTGTCATGATGAGGTTCACGTAAAGCACGGTTAATGTATTATATTATTGGAGGGAGAATTGTCCGGGGCTACAGAAAAAACATTCGGGGCTTTGGCGACGCCACTGTGTGTACCTCCACCATTAAACTGTCATATTCTGCACATTTCTTATTCTATCTACATACATCTTATAAGAGTATAATAAATATGTATAATATCAGTTAAAATAAGTGCTTCAACATAGTTAACATTGCAGGAAAGTTGATTGTCAAGTCCCAAAACAAACCATACAATGTATTAAACGTTAAGTACTTTGTCAGGCTTCATATAGATACCCCCAAAGCTTTTTCCTTACATGTATTTAAAAGAAGACCTTAACCTAAAGTATTATTTAATGTTTAAATAAAGCCTAATTAGTTTGTCTGTTTTGCACATCCTCCTATTAATATCTTTGTACATCCGGCACTAAACTGTTTTATTCTAGATACCATTTACAGTATCTTCTTGATATTTTCTATTCTATATTTCTATCATTGACCTTCTACTTTCCTCCTATTTTGTATATACTCTTAATATTTAAATGTTTTCATCAAATATAACACATTCAAAAGTGCTTTACAAAAATGAAAGACATTAAGAAAAAGGCATTTTAAACAGTCATTAAAAAGCAACACAATCTACCTGCATTGCAATGACTCTAAACGTGTAATAACGTGCTTTAACCAGTAGGTGGTTTGGGTTAAAAAGCTGTCAAGTTTACAGTGTTAACTAAATAAAATATACTGCTGTTTCTGGTTTAGTTTACGACGGATATATTCTGTTATTGTTTTGATATTTGTAACACAAAAGTGATGTAAAAAACCCACAGCAACACAGAAAAGATGGTCTTAACATGACCCAGCGGTCTAGTAGTTAATAAAAAACAATAATATCAAAACAAATTATTACTACTAATTTTATTGTGAAATTAAAACAGAACGGTAAAAGAATAGTTTCTGGTCTATTCTGAGGCCCGATCTCTGTAGATAAATAAAGAACTACGACAGATGTGTAATATTTGATGCAGCCGAACCATTCATTACAATGCATTCATGTGATGACTTTCAAAGAGTAAAGCAAGCACTGCTGAATAAAGTATGATTTGATCTTTTACGAAACGTTTTTTTTTCATATGGAATGCAGTTGGAGGTCAACCAATCACAGAGCTTGAGGACTGTCAAACAAAGCACATGGTGTAGTCCTAAACGATAGCTGAGGATTCTGGGTAGTGTAGTGTCTTCCTAAACTCCGAAAAAATATTTGTTTCTCCGAATCGAAGGGGAAATATACAAAAGCATTGCACACAATTTAAACCAATCAATGTTGTGTAATTAAGGATAATCTGGTGTTTTTGAGTTGATGAGTAGTGCAGATATCACTGTAAAATCAATCGATGTGACCCAGGATCAGCTGAGACACTCTTTGTTCAGGTGAGTCTGTGTGTTTCTGCTTCATTCACTCTAGTTAAAGGCTGTGGGAATTTCAATTTCACTGTGTGTGTGTGTGTGTGTGTGTGTGTGTGTGTGTGTGTGTGTGTGTGTGTGTGTGTGTGTGTGTGTGTGTGTGTGTGTGTGTGCGTGTTTGCATTGCATATGTTTCTATCTGTACATGTACAAGCACGTGTCTGTCTGTGTGTGTTGCATACATTTTAATTGCTTTATTTGCATGTTAACAACCCACCTCTGACAAACACACACCCCCCCCCACACACACACACACACACACACACACACACAGCAGATGTTTGCTCGGCCCGCAGTGTGCTGTGTTCTGTGAGGCATCTGTCATCAACCATCCTGCTGATATACTCAGTATGACCCTGCATGCTTCCAACTGTTTGCGTGTGCATCAGTGTGTGTGTGTGTGTGTGTGTGTGTGTGTGTGTGTGTGTGTGTGTGTGTGTGTGTGTGTGTGTGTGTGTGTGTGTGTGTGTGTGTGTGTGTGTGAATGTACTGTGATGGATCGTTGGAGCTATGTGCAGCTCAAGGCTATATGCTCGAACGGGAGCTGCCTGGACGCTGCAATCATGTTGCGCGCACTATCCGTGCTGAGTGTGCTGACTTTTCGTACAATGTCCCACTGTCTGGCTACCTGCATAAAGTCAGCTACGGCGCAGTTGTCGGCAAAATTTCGCTCCTCTGTTTTCATTGAAACAGCTCCTTATATCCGTTAGCGCAGCTAGCTAGCACCAGATGCTAACAACAACAACAACACGTAAGGTGTGCCTCGCTCGCGAGTCGCGCCACACATACACACACCCTCCCGGTCCTCCCGATGGCCTGTCCGGGCCTGCCGGTGAGCGTGGAAGTGGTTAGTAGGGCTGAACATTAATGAAGATTAATGAATTAGAAAAGTAGAAAAGATATGTGATGGTTCCCTCTCTGTTGTCTCATGTGTCATTTGTGAGTTTTCTTTCTACTACTCCTACAAGTGCTACAGCGACTCACAGAATTAGAGCTTCATTCCACGTATTACCAAGCGACATCAGAGGACAATTAATCCTTTGTGGTTGGCGCTGTAACAAACATCAGGAGGTGTAGGAAATTAAATCATCCAATCTCGCCACAGCCGCCCATGAATGTATGCATAACAACTCTGCAGGTTTACTCATTTACAAGTTCTGCAGTACACTGTAGCATCAGGTGACATGTTTTTTATTCCCCAGAACACCAGTGGCGAACCGTCAGGGCCTTCAAGGTATTCAGAGAATACCCTGGAACACTCAGACAAAACAAACAAAAAATCGATTTAATTATATAAATAAAATTTAATAAAATGTATATAAAATGAATAAATGAGAATCGTATCTGTGTTGTTGATCTGTAATATTACAGTGTTACGTTGATTTGTTTGTCTTTCTCGGTCCATGCACTACGCATTTCAGTGGTTTTGTGTTAGAAAAGAAATGCAACCAATCAGATCTTTTTCTGGGTCTCTGGGAAGAATATCCTTCAACCAAGGTATTCTATATCCTTGATAGAATGCCCTGGCCCTTACACTGAATGAGAGCGTACGCTTGGATTGACAGTTTGATCAACCAATCATATATTAGCCAATGGGCGTATTCTTTCAGAGTTTCCCTCGGTTCCAGGGTACTCTAGAAGGCCCGGTAGTTCCCTGGCTTGAGACAGAGGAACTAGATGAATGCGACGAATGTGTGTGTCTACAGAAGGTCCAGTTGTGATAGACACGGTTCGCTACTGCAAAACACACACTACTGTTAATGAACATATTGTTGTCCACCTGGATGGGTACTTTTATAGTCATTTGTGTAATATCGATCTCTAATATATTATGCATGCCTTTTAATGAATATTTTGCCTCTTCACTTTTGCTGTAACAATGTAAATGACCCCTCTGTTGGACTAATAAAGGTATTCTGATTCTGTAGTATATTTTGACTCCACCTCACATACACCACCTGCTGCCATCCATGGTCCTTTCATATGTGTTGTTGACAATATGAAAAACACATTACTAATGTACAACTCATTACTGCCATTAGCAGTCAGGGTATAATCCTTTAAATCAGGATTCAAACTGGTGACTAATGGATTTGGGTCCAACTACAGCGTGATAAAAGATGGCTGCCATCCAATCAGAAGCCAGTACTTCTGTTGTGGTGAACACACACACACACACACACACACACACACACACACACACACACACACACACACACACACACACACACACACACACACACACACATACACACACACACGCACACACACCTCCATCAGCTGTGGTGTAAGTCATCAGGCCAACAAGCTGTTTAAATATTCAGCCAGTGTTGCTGTGACAGCGGCCGCAGAGGAATTCATTAACATTTAGCTGCACCTGTTCCCTCGCTGCTCCTCATCCTGCTAATTGATTACAGCAGAACTGATTACTGAGGAGGGGGGCAGAAGGAGGGAGAGAAAAAGAAAGGGATGAATTGAATAAATGTGTGTGTCGACCAAATTCCTCCATGCACTCTTCTCTCTCTCTCTGTGGTTGGCTGTCAAAACGCGCTTCATTAACTAATTAGCCACTTTGACAGGACACAGTTTGATGTGAGGTCTCCATGGAAACAATACAGAAGTTAAATTAATGTTGGAACAACTCCCACAGAGACATAAAGAGGCATCCATGAAGGAGTACACAACCTCCACCTCCACTACCTCCTTTACCACATACCAGTGGGAGGGAGTAGGCCTACTCCTCCTAAACTACGTTCACATCTGCTACAAGCTTTCTTCACACTGTTGCTAATATTACAAATATCAGTAAGTAAATACATATATCATCATTCTGCTCTACTGCTTTAATCATCACAGCCTGGTACTGCCAGGACTGCTACTACGACTGCTACTACTACTGCTGCTACTACGACTGCTACTACTACTACTGCTGCTACTACGACTGCTACTACTACTGCTACTACTACTGCTACTAGGACTGCTACTACTGCTACTACTACTGTTACCACTACTAATGCTACTGCTACTACTGTTACTACGACTGCTACTACGACTGCTACTCCTACTGCTACTACTTACTACGACTGCTACTACTACTACTGCTACTACTACTGTTACTACGACTGCTACTACTACTGCTACTACGACTGCTACTACTACTACTGCTGCTACTACGACTGCTACTACTACTGCTACTAGGGCTGCTACTACTGCTACTACTACTGTTACTACTCCTACTGCTACTACTACTGTTACTACGACTGCTACTACTGCTACTACGACTGCTACTCCTACTGCTACTACTACTGTTACTACTGCTACTACTACTGCTACTACTACTGCTACTACGACTGCTATTACTACTGTTACTACTGCTACTACTACTGCTACTACGACTGCTATTACTACTGCTTCTACTACTGCTACTACTACTGTTACTACTGCTACTACTACTGCTACTACTACTGCTACTACGACTGCTATTACTACTGTTACTACGACTGCTACTACTACTGCTGCTACTACGACTGCTACTACTACTGCTACTACTACTGTTACTACTACTGCTACTACAACTGCTATTACTACTGCTACTACTACTGTTACTACTGCTACTACTACTGCTACTATGACTGCTATTACTACTGCTACTACTACTGCTACTACTACTGTTACTACTGCTACTACGACTGCTACTAATACTGCTAGTACTACCAGTGTTGGGCAAGTTACTTCAAAATGTAATACAGTACATATGACTTATTACTGTCTTTTTTAAGTAATAAGTTACATTACAATATTACTGTCTCTGAAATGTAATGAGTTACACTACTTTTATACTTTTGAGTTACTTTCACCAAAATAACCGCAAAAGAATGGCTAGATATTTTAAATGCTAAAATGTTTAGTGCAGCTCATTATACATCCAGTGAAGGGCGATGTGGCATAGCATAACAACTGTGTAGGCCCTTAAGGCTACCAACAACTTTTATTACACGGCTTAGTTGAATACTTGATTCTGATTAGTCAATTAAAAACATGTGACACGTTGTTAATACATTAGTACAGACCGCTGTCAAGGACTATAATGGCCGTTGCTAAGGAGGATTAAGAAAGAGAAAGGAAAAGAGGGTAAAAGACGGAGCGCTGGACGTCAGATAACTCACCAGAAGAAGGCAGACAGGAAGTAAACACTAACAGGAACACGGTATGGGCTCTGCAGTGTTTAAGGATGTGACTACCCGATTTGCATGTCTGCCCGATTTGAACTGCGCAAGCGCGAGTTGGTCTGCCATATTGTACAGCTACGTACGGCAATCCATACAGAACATTTGACGTCCGTACTGATCTAATAACAGAGTTTTGTTCTTGAATCAACTTTTTTTATGAAGTAATTTCCCTTTTCCAGGAATCTCAACAGAAAAAGTTTTGCCAGACTAATACATTTCTAATGTTAAATAAATGAAAACAATTCACAGTTAAGAATTAGATTGCATACAGTGCACAGTTTCTTATTTCTCCAGTGTGAAGGCTGTCAAACAGAAGTTAAATCCATTTCTCACTTATTCTAAGAATGTACTTAACCTGTTAAGCCCTGAGCCTGTTTTTCAGGTCTCAGGCTCGAAAGTCAGAGCAGAGCCCAGAACAAATGACCATATCTTCCCTTCTAAAAGGGGTAAATTAATAATCTTTTTTCTCAAAGCAATTAGTTTTTCTCACACCTGTGAGTTGGATGTAGACAAGTCAGAAACAATATAGATGTTTTAATTTTAAAGTAAATTCAGATTGAACATAGTAAAACCATGTCAATTATAGTTTCCGTCCAAAAGAAAATCATTACTTATAGTGAAAACCACCCTTGAATGATGGGATAGTAGACAAAAAGCTTTAGGAATCCAAACTATAACATAATAAGTACCCTGTATCAAGATTGATGCAAAACAAGTGACATTTGATCTTTTTAGAGAGGTTTAGAAAAAAAAACCCACCTCTGGGGTCATTTGGTTGTATTTGCCATATCTCTGGAACCCTTTGGTCGATTTTGGTGATTGACACCTATTTTGAACCGTTAGAGCCAATAGAATCAGGGGGGGGGGGGGTTCCTAAATCCACCTACACGTTACCATTGAGGAGTGAAAGTGATGCGCACGCAGTTTGCCGAAACCGAAAGCTACATTACACTCTGAAAACTGAAAACTAGGCTTATTGCCATAAATATGATGATGGATTATCAGTAATCATTTCAAAGTGACACAGAAACATTGGATTAACCTTCAGCAGCGTTTACATGCGTTTTAATGCCCTTGAACACAACCTTTGATCAGAAAACAGCAAAGGTAAGACGTATTTACGGCAGTGGCTCAGTCAGTAGGGGCTTGGACTGGGAGCTGTAGGGTTGCCGGTTCAAGTCCCCGACCAGACCTAAAATGTGGAGTGTGGACTGCTACTTGGAGAGGTCCCAGTTCACCTTCTGCCCTGCCGTGGTGCCCTTGAGCAAGGCACCGGACACCCCCCTTCCCCACTCACTCCCATTGCTCCCAGGGCGCTGTACAATAGCTGCCCACTGCTCCTAGTACTAGACTCCTACTAGGATGGGTTAAAAGCAGAGGCCAAATTTCACTGTGTGTGCTGTGTGCTCTGCATGTGTGACCATTAAAGAGGGTTTCATCCCTCCCATTCTATTCTTCTTCTATTTGCCGTTTTGGCCCCGTAAAGTGAAGTTGTGTGTTGTCTTTGCTTGCCTTCGCTGCCGTGAGTTTCGCACAGTGATGATACTTATACCATTGGAATCTGTGGAATCTCAGCCACACACACACACACACACACACACACACACACACACACACACACACACACACACACACACACACAGCAGGTACTTGCTACAAACTTAAATATGAAAAGGTTCAACTACGCACACACACATCATCTCGGCTTGCGCAGCACGCTCACAGGCATAGATTGCGCAATAATTTATGTAAATAATACTCATTACATTGACACATGCATTATTTGTGATTAAAATAATGGTTGTTGGTAATGTATTAGTGACCCCCACAGATGTATGATTTCACTGCTTTCATAGGAGCTCAGACCCCTCCTTATGGGAGCTCAGCTCCCATTGGCTCCCACATAACACGAACCCTGAACGGAGGGATATGAGGCATGGCTAAAATGGGTGATCTGTTTGGTATTTTGAGAAAAACACTTCGTAGATATGTTTTTTATATATTTATATATATCTGAGACCTATGCTATTGCCTAAAAATAGCGTGGTAGGTGACCTTTAAAGGTCCCATGACATGGCCATTTCTACTGATCATAATTCCATTGTTGAGGTCTACTAGAATAGATGTACATTGTTCAATGACATTGGTTTCTCATACAGCATCTCTGTATAGTATGTGTATTCACTCTCTGCCCTACACGCCTTGTTGGAGCTCCTGCCCCCCCTCCCTATGAGCCCACTGTCCTCTGATTGGTCAGCTCGCCCACTCTGTTCTGATGAGTCCACCACCGTTACAGTGGAACATCAGTGATTATGTGTTACAATGGCGTTTGTTAGCAACCAGAAAATGACACCAGTAATGACAAACAGATGAGAATGCTGCGTGGGGTTAGGGTGCCGTGTTGGCGGGACGTTGAGTGGCTCGCTGCTCCGCCCTTTGAGGCTCGAGGAGCGGACAGTGTGAGCTGGATTACTGGTGTCATTTCCTGGTTGCTGCGTGGGGTCTGCGAGACAGCGAGACATCGCGGAACTCAGCCTGAGCCAGGGTGGGGTTTTTACGGCGGCCATGACGGCCATGGCCGTCGTAGCCCCTCGGTGTGGCCGTTATGCCCCACAAATAATTGTACGTCCTACGGCCACCATGGCCTTTGGGCCCCTCATAGTGCTAATGTTACTACTGTTACTACTACTACTGCTACTACTGTTACTGCTAATGTTACTACTGTTACTACTACTACTGATGCTAATATCCCTGCTGCTGCCATGGTTGTGTGAGTGTGTGTGGATGAGCTTTAAAGATAACGAGCAGTTTGGAACCTTGCATGGCAGCCCTGCCAGGATGTTTGTGTGTGTGTGTGTGTGTGTGTGTGTGTGTGTGTGTGTGTGTGTGTGTGTGTGTGTGTGTGTGTGTGTGTGTGTGTGTGTGTGTGTGTGTGTGTGTGTAGGTGAATGTTGGCAATTAGTGCTTTGACTGTTCAGAAAAATGCTATAAATACAGGTCCATTTACAGTATTAATTCTGCTGCTACTGCAATTATTGCTGCTAATACTCTATTACTGCCAATGCTACTGTTTGAACTGCTCTTTGCATTATATTACTGTTGCTTCTTTTTTTATTGCTGCTGCTATACTGCTACTATTTCAATCCCAATCCGAGCAGGTTTAGTGAGATTGTACATCTAATTATACACTAAATTGTGTGTAGTATTCAATGTATTCAATATGTTCTTCATATTGTGTATTATTTACATACTCTCGTGCAGTGGCGAGCCGTGACTTTTATACCTAGGCCCTCTGACCCCCCTCTTCCCTCGAAAAAGAGTTATTAAATCACAGCGTATACTTCAGCGGAATATCAAAACAACGGCCCGGGGTGCAAAACGCATCAATGACAGCGACCCTCTACTACACAGAACAACACCATTTATATAAACACCTATCATGACAGGGCACCCACAGCCAAGTAACAATTACAAATGAATGAAGTCGGCACGGCGGCCCACATTGAAAATGACTTAGGCCTACCTTTGATGATCAAATCACTGAAACACAAAGTCCATCCTCCTGTCCTTTTGGATGAAGCACTTGATGGCGGGGTCATGCAGCTGATCCTTTGCCACTCCAATTTATCATTGTAACTCAATCTTGAAAATGTCTCGGTTAATAATTTCGCAACGATGTCATCACTATCACTGACATGAGCCATCATGAACGAACTTATGCTAATTAGCTACTTCCCCCTAGCTTGACCCATTGTTATAACACATGCATAAACTTCACAGCGGGCGGAACTTGTCATAAAGTCCGCGAAAATAAAGCCCACCCATTTATAGGGAAGATATGATTGGTCAATTGTACTGTCATTTGACATTACTCTCTCGTTGAGTTACTATAGCGGGCCCTCTGTGAATTTACAGCAGGACCACCAATCAGCTCCTATCTTCACAGTGACTCGCAGAGACGAGCTTCTTTCATTTAACCCTTCACGTTCCAACAGAAACTGAATAGGCTGATTCGAAGGATTTATTTCTTTGGACATTTTATTTTAAATACAATTAAATCAAGTTATTTTGTTAAAACTAATGAAAAATATAACTAACATTTTTTTTTTTTTAAATGTTTTTAAATATTATTGTTTTGAATATCTTAGGCCCTGTCCTAGATATTCTGTCCTCTCTGACGGACGGAATATCCCTCAGAGAGACGGACGTCCGTCTGTTCTTATGCAGCTAAATGTTGTCATGAAAGTGAAACATGGTTACGGTTTTGTATTTATGTTTTCATTTTCCACCTTTGTTTTGAAATGTTTTCCTCCTTGTGTCTTCTCTGTTCCTTCTTCCTGTGTTTGCCTTCCTGTCGTTAGTTTCCCTGGTGTGTCTGATTGTGTTCACCTGTTGCCCTTGTGTTTCTGCCTCCCTTACCCCAGCTGTGTCTTGTCTTGTGATTACCCCTCTCTGTATTTAGTCTTCCCCTGTGTGCCTTGTCGGTTCATTGTTGGTTTTTCCTGTCTCCCTCCATGTTGGTCACGATCGCTATTGGTATTGTATCTTCCTCGGGTTACTTATGTATTTCATGCCATGTTATTTACGTTCATCAGCTTTTTTATTAAAGCTCACTTTTGTTTTGAAACCCGCTTCCCTTTTTAATCTGCATTTGGGTCCTACCTTTTGCCGAACCTTAACAGAATGAACCGACCAAATATGGACCCAGAGGATATTGAACATTTTGAGTTAGATCTGTTCGATCTAGACTTTTCCCTTCAATGTTATTATGCCGAGTGGAGTGGAACCTCGTCAAGAAGGGACAAAGAGGCTATCCTCAAGAAGGCACAAATGGAGGTGTCTAACGTGCCATGGCTGAGGAGCTCGTTGCCTGAATGGCTCAGATTTTTTTCGCGTAGCCCTGAGTGCCAGTCTCCATTCTCTGACCCTTTTTTGGGATCCCGCCTGGCGTTTGGAGGTCCACGGAGCCTCCAAAAGACCTCAAAGAAACGCAAGGTCAGGAAGCCAGCTCGTGCACCAGTACCGGCCCACACAGCCATGGATCCGTGCACCAGTACCGGCCCACACAGCCATGCTTCCGTGCTCCATTACCTGGTTCACACAGCCAGGGTCCAGGCTTCTGTTCCGTGCCCAGCAGCCATGGTCACTGCTCCAGAACTGGTCCTTACAGTCATGTTTCCGTGTTCCAGTGCCGGTCCACACAGTCATGGTACCGTGCTCCAGTACCATCCCACACAGTCATGGTTCCGTGTTCCGGTTCCGTGCCCAGCAGCCATGGTGCCTGCTCCAGTACCGGCCCACACAGTCATGGTTCCGGCTCCAGAACCGGCCCACACAGCCATGGTTCCAGCCCCAGTTCTGGCCCCAGCAGCCATGGTTCCGGCCCCAGTTCTGGCCCCAGCAGCCATGGTTCCGGCCCCAGTTCTGGCCCCAGCAGCCATGGTTCCGGCCCCAGTTCTGGCCCCAGCAGCCATGGTTCCGGCCCCAGTTCTGTCCCCAGCAGCCATGGTTCCGGCCTCAGTCCTGGCCCCAGCAGCCATGGTTCCAGCCCCAGTTCCGGCCCCAGCAGCCATGGTTCCGGCTTCAGTTTCGGCTCCAGTACTGGCTCCCCGGCCGATGCCAGCCCCCCGTGTTTTGTCAGTGGTTCGGCCCACTCCAGCCCCTCGTGTCCTGTCGGTGGTCCGGCCGACTCCAGCACCTCGTCTCCTGTTGGCTCTACGGCCGCTGCCTACCCCATGTCCTGTACCGTTGGAGGTCCCGCCGACTACTCTTCTGCCGGGGGTCCTGCCAACCCTATGTCCTGTACCGTTGGAGGTCCCGCCGACTACTCTTCTGCCGGGGGTCTTGCCAACCCTATGTCCTGTCCCGTTGGAGGTCCCGCCGACTACTCTCCTGCCGGGGGTCTTGCCAACTCCATGTCCTGTCCCATTGGGGGTCCCGCCGACTACTCTTCTGCCGGGGGTCCTGCCAATCCTATGTCCTGTGCTGTTGGAGGTCCTGCCGACTACTCTCCTGCCGGGGGTCTTGCCAACTCCATGTCCTGTCCCATTGGGGGTCCCGCCGACTACTCTTCTGCCGGGGGTCTTGCCAACTCCATGTCCTGTCCCATTGGGGGTCCCGCCGACTGCTCTTCTGCCGGGGGGTCCTGCCAGCCCTGTGTCCTGTGCCGTTGGAGGTCCCACCGACTACTCTCCTGCCGGGGGTCTTGCCAACTCCATGTCCTGTCCCATTGGGGGTCCCGCCGACTACTCTTCTGCCGGGGGTCCTGCCAACCCTATGTCCTGTGCTGTTGGAGGTCCCGCCGACTACTCTCCTGCCGGGGGTCTTGCCAACTCCATGTCCTGTCCCATTGGGGGTTCCGCCGACTACTATTCTGCCGGGGGTCTTGCCAGCCCTATGTCCTGTGCCGTTGGGGGTTCTGCTGAGTGTCCTGCCGGCTCCACGTCCAGTGTCGTTGGGGGTCCTGCCAACACCTGTTCCGCTGTGGGTCCTGCCAACCCCATGTCCTGTCCCGTTGGGGGTCCCACCGACTACTGCTCCGCCGGGTTTCCTGCCAACACCAGATCCGGTCCTGTTGGGGGTCCCGCCGACACCTGTCCCGCCGGGGGTCCTGCCAGCTCCATGTTCTGTTCTGTTGGGGGTCCCGCCGACACCTGTCCCGCCGGGGGTCTTGCCAACTCTGTGTCCTGTCCTGTTGGAGATCCCGCCGACACCTGTTCCACCGGGGGTCCTGCCAACTCTGTGTCCTGTTCCGTTGGGGGTCCAGTCGACACCAGCCATTGCTCCATCTGGGGTCCCATTGACACCAGCCCATGTCATGTTCAGGATCCCGTCTACGCCTGTCCCGTCGGCTCCGGTTCCTGTCCGGCCGATACTGGATCCTGCCCGTCCTCCGGAGTTGTCCCGTCAGCACCTTCCTGCCCGGCCTCCGGAGCTGTCCCGTCATGGCCTTCCTGCCCGTCCTCCGGAGTTGTCCCGTCAGCACCTTCCTGCCCGGCCTCCGGAGTTGTCCCGTTGGCGCCTTCCTGCCCGGCCTCCGGAGTTGTCCCGTCAGCACCTTCCTGCCCGTCCTCCGGAGCTGTCCCGTCAGCGCCTTCCTGCCCGTCCTCCGGAGCTGTCCCGTCAGCGCCTTCCTGCCCGTCCTCCGGAGCTGTCCCGTCGCCGCCTTCTTGTTCGCCCTCGAGCCCAGCCCCCTGAGTGCCGCGGTCTTCGCCCTCGAGCCCGGCCTCCTGAGTTCCCCAGCCGCGGTCTTCGCCCTCGAGCCCGGCCCCCTGACTCTTCCAGCCGCTGCCTTCGCCCTCAAGCCCGGCCCCTTGAGTTCCCCAGCCGTGGTCTTCGCCCTCGAGCCCGGCCTCCTGACTCTTCCAGCCACTGCCTTGGCTCTCATGCCCGGGTCTCTGCTGAGTTCGCCCGCTGTGGCCTTCGCCCCTTTTTGGACTCTGCCTTGCCCCCGGGCCGTCCGCCCGGGACCCCTTCCGGGCCCGTCCTCCGGACCCCCTCCACCCACCCTTTTGGTCCTGGTTGTGCGTCCCTCCTCCGGGCCCCCTCCGCCCACCCTTCTAGAGGTTTTGGACTTTTTGGGGTTTTCTTGGGACGTCTGGAATCCGTCCCTTGAGGGGGGGGTTCTGTTACGGTTTTGTATTTATGTTTTCATTTTCCACCTTTGTTTTGAAATGTTTTCCTCCTTGTGTCTTCTCTGTTCCTTCTTCCTGTGTTTGCCTTCCTGTCGTTAGTTTCCCTGGTGTGTCTGATTGTGTTCACCTGTTGCCCTTGTGTTTCTGCCTCCCTTACCCCAGCTGTGTCTTGTCTTGTGATTACCCCTCTCTGTATTTAGTCTTCCCCTGTGTGCCTTGTCGGTTCATTGTTGGTTTTTCCTGTCTCCCTCCATGTTGGTCACGATCGCTTTTGGTATTGTATCTTCCTCGGGTTACCTATGTATTTCATGCCATGTTATTTACGTTCATCAGCTTTTTTATTAAAGCTCACTTTTGTTTTGAAACCCGCTTCCCTTTTTAATCTGCATTTGGGTCCTACCTTTTGCTGAACCTTAACAAACATGTCACTCGGTGACATCATCAGTTATGGAGGTTTTCCTTCCCGGTGTTCCTGACCTAAATGGGCTCCATGGAATATTCAGCTTTTTTTCCCTTCAGTTAATGAGGTGAGGGGTCCGGCTGTTCTGTAACACTGCATCATTTCTCTGCTTCTTCTCTGTGGGTTAAGCAGAAAATGTGGGAGCAGTATTCCTCCTGCAGCTGCTCTGTATTCACATGCAGTTGACATGAACCGGCAGGGCAAGTGGAGCCGTGGCCCCGCTCATCGCCTTCAAACAGGCTGAGGGAGTCCGTCTGTTTAAATGTTCCCTCAGAGGACAGCAGGGAAATACAGCGAGGTCTGCAGAAAGCTGATGAAGATAACACTGATAATAACCAAAAGCACAGCGATAATCACCAGAAGCAGAGGTGTCTGCGCGAGACTTAAAGAACGTAATGAGCAGAGAAAACAATACTGCTGTTATTTCATAATATAAACAAAAAAGAATACTATTACATCTGTTACTACTACTGTTTCCACAATACTATCAACACTTGTGCTTCTGCTGCTTTTACTGCAAAGTCCTACAGCTGAAAACTACACACTGTACAAAGGAAACGCCAAGTCATATTTCATGATAGTTACAAAGGAGTAGGCATATTTCCATCAGTATTTAAAGTTATAATCTTAACCGTGCCAACACAAAGCTTTTCTCTTGCCTTAATACGTCCTAATCACCTGTGATTCATTATAAAGTGGCAAATTCTGTTACAATGTGCTCTTTAATAATATCAGTCAAGAAAACTGACTTTCAGAATCTATTTAATGTAAGTCCATTTTATACACATCTCTAACATCTGTTAACTAGTTTGTCACTCTAACCTTGTTCATTTAATCTTCAGTTCAAATTCATAGTTCTTCATTTACTGTTCCTGCTAGTGTTTACTTCCTGTCTGTCTTCATTTACTGTTCCTGCTAGTGTTTACTTCCTGTCTGTCTTCATTTACGGTTCCTGTTAGTGTTTACTTCCTGTCTGTCTTCTTCTGCTGTTCCTGCTAGTGTTTACTTCCTGTCTGTCTTCATTTACTGTTCCTGCTAGTGTTTACTTCCTGTCTGTCTTCATTTACTGTTCCTGTTAGTGTTTACTTCCTGTCTGTCTTCATTTACTGTTCCTGTTAGTGTTTACTTCCTGTCTGTCTTCATTTACGGTTCCTGTTAGTGTTTACTTCCTGTCTGTCTTCTTCTGCTGTTCCTGCTAGTGTTTACTTCCTGTCTGTCTTCATTTACGGTTCCTGTTAGTGTTTACTTCCTGTCTGTCTTCATTTACTGTTCCTGTTAGTGTTTACTTCCTGTCTGTCTTCATTTACTGTTCCTGTTAGTGTTTACTTCCTGTCTGTCTTCATTTACGGTTCCTGTTAGTGTTTACTTCCTGTCTGTCTTCTTCTGCTGTTCCTGTTAGTGTTTACTTCCTGTCTGTCTTCATTTACAGTTCCTGTTAGTGTTTACTTCCTGTCTGTCTTCATTTACTGTTCCTGTTAGTGTTTACTTCCTGTCTGTCTTCTTCTGCTGTTCCTGTTAGTGTTTACTTCCTGTCTGTCTTCATTTACTGTTCCTGTTAGTGTTTACTTCCTGTCTGTCTTCTTCTGCTGTTCCTGTTAGTGTCTTTTAAACTATTTCCTTCTCTCTCTTGATTCTCCTTAGCAATGGCCATTATTTTGCTATCAGCGTCAGTTTTCGAGTATTAATAACTAGTGAAATGGCCAAATTGACCAATCAGAATTGAGTATTCAACTAAGCTGTGTAATAATAAGAGATAATAACCAACAAGTTGTGCATAGCAAGTAGTGATGGCAGTAGCCGGGTGGTGGTCCATGGGTGAGTGTGTGTTTTCTGCATTGAGGTCTCTTGTGTACAGGAGTTTGTGTCATAATGTTAAAGTCTGTTGTACTTATATGACTGGGTAGTGTGTTGTCATTGCAACAGTGTGTATTGCTGATCTGATCCTTCAGTGGAGGGACAGTGGAGTGAGGTTAACTATGACATCACTGAGCTTTACATTTCTACTGATGCAGAAGCAGGGACCCTGGAGGAAGGTCCACTGTCCTTCAATGATTAATGTTGCTTTAATGGTTAGTCTCTCTCATAAAACTCCTACTTTTTATCCCGGCCATTTTTCCAGTATTGCAGTCTTTGTACTGCGGAGCATTTTTTCCAATCGATGGAAGAAAAACTGAACTTTACAGTGAATCTGGAATAAATTCAGTGGTTTCTATGTTTCTGTCTGCTGAGCTGCAGTGTGAGAGCTGCATACAGAGCATGTACATGCACGCACGCACGCACACACACGCAAGCACACACACACACACACAGGGGCAGGTGAATAAACAATCCCTGAATTCAATCTGTGATTGTTTGTTCATGTCCTCTGGGTGAGAGAGCTGTAATCACATCGACTGTTTGTGCATGTATGTGGGTGTGTGTGTGTTTCTGTGTGTGTATTAATGTCCTCTGGGTAACAGGAGCAATCAAATGGAGGGCAGACTGTCTCTATTTGCTCTGCATTACAACATGCAACACGATGCTGCTCTGTGTGTGTGTGTGTGTGTCAGAGAGTGTGTGTGTGTGTGTGTGTGTGTGTGTGTGTGTGTGTGTGTGTGTGTGTGTGTGTGTGTGTGTGTGTGTGTGTGTGTGTGTGTGTGTGTGTGTGTGTGTGTGAATTCTGTTTTTGAACATTAAAGCATGTAGACCCAGTAGACACTAAATACTAATATGAACCTGAAAATGTGCATTATCGTATGAGGGACCGTGTAGTAGGGCTGTGCGATTATGGCAAAAATCATAATCACGATTATTTGGGTCAATAATTGATATCACGATTATTAAATACGATTATTCATTGACTTTGAAAACATCCATTTATTGAACTTTAAAACAAATACAGATAATAATTTGAACAGTGTCTTTTTAACTGTTGATTACCCTGAACGTATAATTCAACTGAAAAACCAATACAAAAATAAATGATATCAAAAATAATAAATACCAATAAGATCAACAAATATTTTGGAGCGCACTTCAACAAGCTACTAAACATATATAAATATGATAAATAAAAATAAATTAGACTAAAATAAATTAGATCAAATATGTCACAACCTAGCAAAGCAAAATAATCGTTTTTTTCGATTATGTTGTTTTCGTAATTGTGGCAGGCCAAAATCGTAATTGCGATTAAAATACGATTAATTGCACAGCCCTACCGTGTAAGCCACAATTCAAACTAACCTCGCACACACTGAAACACTGACAACATCTGGCCTTGCACACACACTATTGAAATCCTCTCACATTCACTACTGAACACCTCACACACACACTACTGAAAACATCTGGCCTTGCACACACTACTGAAATACTCTCACATTCACTACTGAACACCTCACACACACACTACTGAAAATTAACCTCACACACACGCAACTGAAAAACATTTTACTGAAAGGTTCTTAGTAGGGAATGTGCATGTGTTTCACCTATGTGTGTGAGAGGGGGATTCTTGCTGTAACGGAAGTCATTGTAATGAAACGGAAGTCATTGTAATGAAACGGAAGTCATTGTAATGAAACGGAAGTAACAAAGAACAATGCTGCAGTGATACAGTAGGTGGCGATAATTCTCATCTACTCTGTTTGGAAGTCGGCATTAAAGAAGAAGAATGAAACAGAAGGTCCAATTCAGCATGGATTTATAGAGAAACAGCACCGCAGCCGTAGGCTGGAGCCTGGACCGAGCAGTTTACAAACTGAGACGGTCTGGTCTATGGAGGTGTTCTTGTTTACATCACCTGGCGCAGCTCGTGAGGTGGCCTAGCAACCCGCTAGCAACATGCACAGCTGCAGTAAGCTAACAAGCTAACTAAACCGAAATTGAGCCAGAACCTTTCCTTTTTTGTTTTACAGGACAGTGTTCAAATCTGGATCAGTTTTTATCAGATCCGTTGCAGCCCCTTTTTTAGAGATTTGGGTATGGAGGAAAATAGAGAGGGTTGTGTTTTCTGACACTTGGTGAGTTCCCTGGAACACCGGGGACACATATTCATGTATAAAAGACGTACAAAAGTGCATTTTGCATGATTGTATATATATTATATATAATAAGATATACCAATCTTTATTTTTGGGGCCTCTTCTTTTAAATAAAACTTGCAGACGTGAGATATTAAAATACAGTAATAGTATTGTTTATTTAAAAAAACTGAGCCACTCCCTACAGTTAAATTCATATTTATTTTTGTCTAAAGCATTTACACACACACAACACACACAAAAAACACACACACACACACACACACACACACACACACACACACACACACACACACACAGAGCATTTTAAACTTTTCTTGAATCACAATTGGCAGTGTCTTAGTTCAAGGAATCTGTTGTTTTTGTTGTTGTTGGATGTTTTCTAATGACACAATAGTTTGAGAGGCTAGAGACAAAACACAGTTCACATTTGTATTCATGTCCTGACAACACCTCTCGGTCCTAAACGCTTTTCTTTCTGACATCGCTGCATACATACTGATGTGCAAAAGTGTTACCGTGGTTACCAACTGATCTCGCATAACTACAAAGATCACTCAAGGGTGTAATTCCATTGGGAAAGGGGGAATATATTCCCCCCCACACTTTTTCTGAATATTGTTCATGTCGTCTATCCATTGATGATAAAACATCTTTCATGGAATACTATTTTATTCTTGGATGGATGTGTTTGTGGTAAATTATATTCAGTTTCATCATTCTGTGTTATTTAAATGCAAGGAATAGCAAGAAATCAAGAATCATGAGGGATCTAGTTGTTGAATATCAACATAATATCATATTTTAATGTTATTAAACAGAGGTGTTCAGCAGTAGAGAGTTATCTCTGAATGCTGAGAGAAAAACCTCAGGAACAAAGCAACATCTTCTAAGAAGGGAAAATAGTGTTCTGGGATCAAACAAGTGACTTCCTGCTCACAGGACACTCCCTGGTCCAATCAGAGCGAGCTGTTGAACTTCTGGTTAACACGGAGATGTGGCCCTTCAGGTGAAGCTGGAGTAATGTTTGATTGAGAGGTTTACTGATGAATAACAACAAACTGGTGATTATAGTTCTGATTTTCCTTCTGAGGGTGTAAGCATCCAGTTATCACATCCACTGCACATAAGGACATCTGAGATGATAAACAGTTATTTACTGTTCAGTGACATCATCATCACAGCTGCATGACAGAGAAACATCTGGAACACCTACTAAGAATGATGTGGTGGACGAATGATTTCAGTGTGTACAGATCTGAAGTGTGTGTGTGTGTGTGTGTGTGTGTGTGTGTGTGTGTGTGTGTGTGTGTGTGTGTGTGTGTGTGTGTGTGTGTGTGTGTGTGTGTGTGTGTGTGTGTGTGTGTGATCTTACATCTTAAATGTTCGCATCTTGTATAAATCACTTTCCTTACTGTACTTTTTTTCATATTTTAGAGACTTTACTCTTTCAAATGTACATTATGTAACATTACTATTGTCTATGTTGGTGTTGTACTGTAGACTTGTAATGCAGCTCGGTGTGGGTTTAATCAGGAGACTTCTTTACGTTTATTCAGTTTAAACTCTTCATCCACCTCCAATCAGCTGATTATTGCCAGAAACTCTTTCAGTTCATCAGAGATTAAATGTAGCTGAAATACCCAACAGCCATCACTGTGCAGCAGATCAACTTTATTTCTGCCCCACCACTCATTATATCCAAGGCACAATTTGAGCTCATCAGAAGTTCTCTCCTCATCAAATCCGGATGTTCAGTGTCAGTGTGTGCGATTGAATCACATATTTTGGCTTTAATGGGGCCCGATAATGCTCATGTTCAGGTTCATATTAGTATTTAGTGTCTCTACTGGGTTTACATGCTTTAATGTTGAAAAACAGAATCAACAAAAAAAACAAAAAAAAAACAACTGAACTTTACAGTGAATCTGTGGTTTCTATGTTTCTGTCTGCTGAGCTGCAGTGTGAGAGATGCATACAGAGCATGTCACCCACCCTGTGACCTCCACACACACACACACACACACACACACACACACACACACACACACACACACACACACACACACACACACACACACACACACACACACACACACACACACACACACACACACACACACACCAGTGTGAGAAAACGTTTTTAGAGAGTACTTGTCCATGGACAAGTGAGTTTGGCAATTTACTTGTCCGAATACATTTTTCACTTGTCCAGAATGGACAAAAATTGGGGCCACTGGAATCTTCTTCTTCACCATTGTATTTGACATTTTCCCACGGTTTTTACGACACCGCTAACGTAAGTGAGCGGTACGATTTTACTGCATCACACATAGGGTTGGGTATAGTTTGGATTTTAACGATTCCGGTTCTGCTTTTAGATTCCGGTTATTTTCGGTTCTCGATTCCGGTTCTTTGAGAGGGTAAAAATAAGTCCCATGACAAACTGGGAGAAAAATATATTTATGAAAACATTAAGTCAAATCTGTATTCCTATTTACAAATCACTTCATACTGTTTAATTTCTTACGGTTATTGAATACAATTATATAAAAATAATCTCTGCATTGTTTAGTTAGTTCTAAGTGGTGCAGTTTGAGAATGTATAATTGGCCCAGTCTCCTCTGATGTTACACTGCAACCTGCCTGTGAGACAGAGTCCAACCACACATGTCCAACACATAGGCCTAATAATAATAATACATTATATTTATAGCCTATAGGCCTAGCGCTTTTCTACAACTCAAAGACGCTTGCATGCTTACACATGTCCTGCAATACACATGCTGCAGCTGCCCAGCTGCTCACTGTTTGTAAAAGTAAATAAATAGTATTTTCATTTCAATAATTTACTTTCTTTACCCTGCTTCATAAACAATACTGACATCCCTGTGCTCCTCCGAGTCTGGGGGTCCGGGGATGTGAGGACAGCGCGAGGACACAGACAGGGAGGCTGCTTTACTTCATAAAGGAAATGGTGTCAATATTAACAACGTAGGAGCTAAAACGCTTAATAACCTTCATTACGTGTTAGAGAAAGAACATAAGAAAGTTTGACAAAGATGAGGCTGTTAAACGGGCAGCGGAGCCGCTGTGTGAAGAGAGAGAGAGAGAGAGAGAGAGAGAGAGACGCTGAACTGCACCGTGCAGCGATCAGATGATCCGGAGCAGAGAGAGAGAGAGCTGCGGTCCGCGGGGCTCGGCCTTCTGTCCTCACAACTCTTATTAATCCCGGTACCGGACAATTGTTATTTGTTCCTACTCGGAACCGAGTTTTGCTTCCCAACCCTGCCACTGTGCTACACGCAGACCCGGCTCCAGGATGAAATGACTGAGGGGGCTGTTAAAAAATCCGAGGGGGCGATTTTTTTTTCACAACAACGAAAAATACTGGCAATGTAATGAATTGACACACCAAGCTTTTTTCCTTCTCACTGCTCTACAATCTCTTTGCTTCTTTATTTGTATTCCGGATTTACCCCTCTCATTCGGTTCTTTTCCTCTGATCTTCAACAATAGTAGGCTACATTATTAGATGGCTGCACTTTGGTTAACAGACTAACATTGATTTCCTCAATGTATAAATTGACAGGCTCTGTAATTATACCATAACCTTTTCTCCTCTATCCCTTAACTCCTCTTCCTATACAGATTTACTTACTTACTATCTACTCTATATCAGGATTAAAGAAAAATTAATCTGGTTGATTTTTTATTTCCAGGATTGAATGTTCAAACCAAGGCCTAAAACCTGGCATTTCATAACAAAGTGACTAATATATAAACCAAATGTAATATTGGATAACATACTACACCAAATGGACAGACACAGATTAAACATACAGTCCCCTGGTTTGTCTCTAGAGTCTAACTGCCATGAGAAAAATCAAATCAATGTTCCAAATTCCGTCACTGTCGCTCATTGTACCAATATGGTTTATATAATACATAACATATTATTATTATTATAGTAAAAGGGCTCGCTTTGGCAAAATCCTGATCCATACAGGCAGCCCTAAATAATAACAAGTAACCATCATGTGTGGTGCTATCTGTAGATGTCTGTCTTATTTTTTGTCGATTTCATATTGTTTTCACAAAGCTGTGGAAATGAATTTCCCCCTAGGGACAATAATTCTAATCTAAACTCATTTAATATTCAATCCCGTACTTGGCGATTGAGAACATACATTCGTAATTTACCTTGTTTAAAGCACTTTTGTTCTAATACTATGGATTTAGTTGACACTACTAGCCGAGTTTCTTTTGTCCAATATTTTGCGGGAAGGTACATTGAATTAGAAGTAGAACAAGAAGAAGAAGAAGAAGTAGAGGTAGAAGAAGAAGAAGTAGAGGTAGAAGAAGAAGAAGAAGTAGAGGAAGAAGAAGAAGAAGAAGAAGTAGAGGTAGAAGAAGAAGAAGAAGAAGAAGTAGAGGTAGAAGAAGAAGAAGAAGAAGTAGAGGTAGAAGAAGAAGTAGAGGTAGAAGAAGAAGAAGAAGAAGAAGTAGAGGTAGAAGAAGAAGAAGTAGTAGTAAGTAGAAGAAGAAGAAGTAGTAGAAGAAGTAGTAGAAGAAGAAATACGCTAAAAACTGGAACATTTTCGGGAGTTTCAACCGGGTACCGGCCACCGAAAAAGGGGACTTTGCCCGGAAAACGGGGACGTTTTGGTCACCCATCCGACTGTGTTTACAGCTAAGCACACACGCTAACATTAATTAAGACTACAAGCTCACTTGGGGTTGAGGCTTTTTTACTAGGGCTGTCAAGTTAACGCGTTAATAACGCGTTAACGCAAAAAAAAATTAACGCCACTAATTATTTTAACGCGATTAACGCATGTGTATTTTTTGTCCTCGGCCGCCCCGTAGTTTCAGAGTTTCGAGTTTAAAATACCATCTACAAGCTGATGCTGACAGCCCCGCTCCTGCTGCCCGCTTGTGGCAGACCACACTTCCACGCTCACCGGCAGGCCCGGACAGGCCATCGGGAGGACCGGGAGGGTGTGTGTATGTGTGGCGCAACTCGCGAGCGAGGCACACCTTACGTGTTGTTGTTGTTGTTAGCATCTGGTGCTAGCTAGCTGCGCTAACGGATATAAGGAGCTGTTTCAATGAAAACAGAGGAGCGACATTTCGCCGACAACTGCGCCGTAGCTGACTTTATGCAGGTAGCCAGACAGTGGGACATTGTACGAAAAGTCAGCACACTCAGCACGGATAGTGCGCGCAACATGATTGCAGCGTCCAGGCAGCTCCCATTCGAGCATATATGCCTTGACGATCCATCACAGTACATTCACACACACACACACACACACACACACACACACACACACACACACACACACACACACACACACAGTATTATTGTATGAGAGAGGTTCCAGGTTGAATTGAGGCGAGTATTTGTAATGTTCAGAGGTTGTTGTGTTTAATATTCATGAGAATATTTGTCATTGTTCAAATGATAATAAACAAACATATAAAGCATATTTGTCCACTCATATGTTGATTAGAGTATTAAAAACTTCAAAAATATCCCTCTAAGGTACATTTAGAACAGATAAAAAATGTGCGATTAATTTGCGATTAATCGCGATTAACTATGGACAATCATGCGATTAATCGCGATTAAATATTTTAATCGACTGACAGCCCTATTTTTTACACGTTGCTTGACTGCCTGCCTACATATCTGATCTAGACATAGTAACGTCTATTGGGGAAAATAATTATTTAAAGTTATTTAATAATTGTGACATTTATTTTACTTTTCGATGGATGAATGATGCTCAAAGTGAGGGGCAATGCCCCCTTTTGCCCCCTCGTGGCTACACGTCCCGCCCCGCCCCCGTCTAACAGTACAGAAAGCGGCGAGATGCATTTCCTTAGGAATCGACAAGCAGCACCGAAACTAACATTTCTAAACGAACAATGGCGGACACGGACAATTTGCGAATGAGTTCTGCCTTTTGTAAACTGAATTTATCAATCATTTGTCAATAAATGAGGGCTAAAAACGTCAATTGAAAGATCTACTTGTCCGATATTGTAAATAACACGTCCCGGATGGTGGGACGTGTGCTTTTTCGCACACACACACACACACACACACACACACACACACACACACACACACACACACACACACACACACACACACAACACACACACACAAGAGAGAGAAATCTCTTTGTTTTGAAACTACAGGAAGATAAGGAGGACTTTTACAAAAAAGTAACAGAGATTGTTGTCCAGAAGGATAGCAGGGACTTCATCTTCAAGTCAAGGTAAGACCACAATTGTAATGAAAATGGGATCTTACTAAGAAAGAACAATCCAATATTTAGATTTTGGGTATCCTTTTGTTGAACGGTTTGTTTAAAATGAATCGAAGCATCAGACTAAAAAAGCTTTTGAAAATAACCGAATATTTCGATTAAGGTCAAAATATAATATTTGTAAATCTGACTCTGAAAGAGTCAGTGCCTCACCAGCCATGAACCACACCGCACGTCACTGATAACTAGGGTTACAATACGTAACCCCCCGTTATATATCACACAGGCTCCACCCTCTACTGGACTCTATGGGTACAGTGGGTGAAGCCCCGATGTATAAACGCCCTGTCGTCCAACAACATCGACCCATCACACTGCCCCTGTCCGTCTTTTGGCTAACATCCACCGCACCCCCACTTCCTCCCATCTGGTTGTAACCGTGGAGAAGTCGGGGCCGCAACTTGGATAAGGCACACTCCAGCCCTGTATGGGGCTCACTGCGCACTATGTTTCCCGGGTCCCTAAGGAGCATGGGAAAAACATAAGTGCACTGTGTCCCAGGGAGGGGTCAGACACCTACTGACCCATAGCCCCCACCCCTCTCACCAGTCATGTGTGGCCCCGGGAAGCACAGACGACGACCCATCCAGACATGTCCAAGAGATAAAACTTTATGAAGGGGCCTGGCGTAGACCAAGACGCCGCCGTGCATATATCTTCTACACTCACGCCGCTGAATAAGGCTGTTGACACAGCCACAGCCCGTGTAGAGTGTGCACGGACCCCCGTGGGGAGGGCTCTCCCCGCCCGTCCATAGGCATGTGTAATGCACTCACAGAGCCATCCTGTCAGTCGCCTCTTGGAGAGAGCTTTTACAGCCACACCATCCCCAAAGCACACAAACAGCTGTTCAGTGCGCCTAATGGCAGCCGTGCGCTCTACATAACATGCTAGCGCACGAGGAGGTGCAATTTAGCCTAGCTGGCCCCAATATGGGGTGGAAGATTAAAGCTACCTAACTGAATAGTCCTTGACCTGAACAAACTCCTTAGGCTCTTGGGAGCAAAGGAGGGGTTCGGTCTGACAGTCGCCCCGCTACGGTCACCCCGTATGAAAAGACAACTTGGGTGTACCGACAGAGCGGTCAGCTCGGACACTCTTTTGGCCGAAGTCAAGGCAAGTAGCAACGCTGTCTTCCATGACAGTGCTTTCAGGGAGGAGAGCTCCAGAGGCTCAAATGGTTCTGTGACCAGAGCCTCGAGCACCAACGGCAGGTCCCACTGTGGGGACGAGGTGTGCACTACTGGGCGCAGCCTCCTGACCCCCTGCAAAAACCGCGACATAAGCGGCTGACTGAAGGCTGACCTGCCTCCAAATCCCTCATGGCAGGACGAAATGGCTGCTGCATACACCTTAATTGTGGAATGAGCAAGCCCCCTGTCCACCAGTATCTGTAAGTAGGATAGAATAGAGCCCAACGTACACGATAGCGGCTCTAGACTCCTTTCTTCACACCATCGCTGGAATCCCGCCCACTTTGGCCTGTAACAGGCTGTGGTGGATTCTGCTCTTGCTGCTTGGATAGTCTGAATAACGTTGTCAGACAGCCCCACCTGTCTCAGCCTGTCCCTCTCAAGAGCCAAGCCTGGAGAGGTTGGCCCAGAGTGGGTAACGCCCCTATTGCACCTGCTTCCTGAGACAGCGCCCCCCAGACCTGAGGAATCGTCCAGGGCTGGCCCACCATCATCTGTGTCACCTCCGCGTACCACGGTGCCAAGCGGCGACCTGGGGCCACTAGGATGACTGACAGAGGTTCCCGCCTCACCCTCTCCAGGAGGGGGGGGCGGGATAAGGTGCAGTGGTGGAAAGGCGTAAAGCAGCTTTCTTGGCCATGGCTCGTGTGCAAATGCGTCCACCCCCAAGGGCGGGTTGTCCCACCGGGCCAGGGAGAACCACAGGGCACAGTGGCTGTTGCGCCGATTGGCGAACAGCTCCACCTCTGCTCTCCCGAACTGAGTCCAGACCTGCTTCACCACTTCCGGGTGAAGCCTCCACTCATCTGGCAGGGGCCCGCCTCTCGACATGAGGTCGGCCCCCCCGTTCTCCCGTCCCGGGATGTGCAGGGCCCTTAGAGACAACACCTTCTGTGAAGCCCACAACCACAGGTTCTCTGCTGTGGTCAACAAGGCTGCGGAGCGGACTCCGCCCTGCCTGTTGATGTAAGCCACTGTGGTGCGGTTGTCGCTCCTCACTAGCACATGTTTGCCCTGTATTAAGGGTTTGAAGTGCTGTAGGACCAACATCACTGCCTGCAGCTCTAGGAGGTTGCTGTGCCGAGCCTCTGTCAGAGGCCAGCCACCACCTATAGCTCTCTCTAGGCAGGTCCCACCCCATCCTGTCACGGATGCGTCTGTGAAGACCGTGATGTAGGAGGTCACTCGCCCCAGTGGAGCTCCCCTCCGCAGATGCTCTGAATCGGAAGTTGCTCTCTAATGAGGGGGGGATAGTCACCAGACGTCGTTTGTGCCTCTTGGGATCTAAACGAAGGCCGATAAACCACCTCTGCAGGCGACGTGTATGCAATAATCCGAGAGGCACCACAAAGTGAGCACCCGCCATGAGACCCAAAGTCTGCATGATGGTCAAAGCTGTCACCGTCGCCCCCTGACGCAGTCTGCAAACTGCCCGAAGCAGGGATGCTTGTCTGCTTTCTGTCAGGGTGGCACGTAGTCTGCCTGCATCGAGCAAAACCCCCAGATATTCTACCTGCTGGTGAGGTATGGGGCAGCTCTTCTTCCAATTGACCGCAAAACCCAACTTGGTTAGGTGTAAGATCAATTGGGCTGTGTGAAACATTGCCCGTTCCCTGGACCTGACCATGACTATGAGGTCGTCTAGATAAAAGACCACCCACATGCCATGGTCGTGCAGCGGCTGGAGCGCTGTGGCCACACATTTGCTGAATGTGCGTGGGGATAGGGAGTAGCCGAACGGTAGTCTGTTGTACTCGTAGGCTACCCCCTGGAAGGCAACACGCAAATACTTTCTGTGCTTTGGAGCAATTTCGACATGAAAGTAAGTGTCCTTCAGGTCGATGGTTGTGAACCAATCGCCCGGCTGCACTAGTTCCAGTAATTGTTTTATGGTTAACATATGGAACTTTTTGCAGGAAATGCAGTGCTGATTCAGGCTGCGAAGATCCAGAATGGGTCTGAATTCTCCTGTCTTCTTGGGAACCAGGAAGTACATGGAATAGTGCCCCTTCTCCCTGTCCTGAGAGTGCACAACAGACACCGCCTGTTTTTGCAACAGGGCCTGAATCTCTGCTGAGAGGAAACCTATCTCCTCTTGGGATGATAGATTTGCCTCTCTTATGCCTCTGAATGGAGGAGGGATGCTGCAAACCTGGAGTGAAAACCCACTCTCAGTGTCTTGTCCACCCACTCAGTCAGTACACAGCTGAGCTTCCACTCCCCGTAACACTGCGTTAAGGGACATGCAATCAGCTGTGGAGCCACAGCTAAGAAGTTGTGGTACTCTCTGGTAGGGCTGTGCATCTTCACTGGTCTCACGATTCGATTACGATTATCCTGTCAACGATTCGATTCAATTCGATATCCCGATGCATCCCGATTCATACCAATGCGTTGCATCCTCAATTTTCTATATTACTGCACATGGCTTATTTTTCATCAATGCATACATGCAGTAAATACATATGAACTCTCTTTTTATTATTTAGAAAGTGCTTCAGAAATCAATAACATAAATGTCTTGACATTAATTTATAAACCAAAATAAATTAATTGTATAGGTCTAGCCTCCCTATATCTGTGTGTGAAGTTGTTCCATCCTCAAAAACAAAAAACGAATGCTTCTGCAGTCTAGCTGCAGCTTCTAGCAACGGTCTTCTGTTAAAGAGAGGACACTGAATGTCCTGAATGTGGCATCACACACAGGACTTGAGTCTGAACACAGCAGACAACAGGAGTATTTACAATAGCATATACAAACAAAAATAGTGCATGTGGGTGCACACTTACATTCTCTGTCTTACTGTTACATAAATCCCATGAATGTATGAGATTAAGTTAGCTTCATTATATCTCAATCAGTGATTAAGTGAATAATAAAGTTTCTATCGGGTCACTATCAGCCTGTCACTCATTATTTTCAGGGAGGGGGCGGGGTTTGGAGGAACGGAGAGGAGACGGTGATCGCGGAAGCTTTTTTCCTCCTGCCTTCACAAACTTTACACATGTATATATCGTCTGAAAATTGCTAGAGAACATTCATACTCTGCAATCCAAGACTTAATTAAATCCACCAAAAACCTGACATGATTGTAACGCGATTCTTTTTGAAAAACATAAATCCTTGTGTCTCTGAGCCGCAGTCAGAGCGGGACCTTCTGCTGTTGGTTCTGGACTGGTGTTCTTGTGTTGGTGGATAAAGCAGACTGCTCCGTGTTTGGTGTTGCTGTGCCGCTGTCACGTCTGTTCCCTGATCTCTGCGTCATCGACCGATTTGATATTAAAGTGACAGAAAAAAAAACGTTATAGTAAAGCCGCGGCCGGAAAATCAGGAAGCAACGTTACTACGCTATAATCAGTTATCTTCCGTCACTGCATCGATACCGAATCGTCCATGTCCGCATCGCAATGCATCGTAGAAACGATTATTTTCAACACCACTACTCTCTGGTGGCCCACTCAGCCGCCAAACCCTCCATAAAAGGAAGTTTGGCCCATGGGGGGCTGACACAGAAAGGGCCGATTTTCCACTGAGGTCCAAGGTAAGCCATGTTAGCGTTTGTAGCTACCTAGCGCCACATGTTTTGATGTACGTTTTCGTTTATAGCGTCGCAAATGTTTATCACTGAGTGTTGAGGTGGGCACCCCCAGATTCTGTGTCTCCAGGAGATGCTAATCGATGGGTTGGCTGTGCATCTAGGATAAGTAATAAGGGAGTTATGAGTGAGTTTAGGTGCAGTGATAGGTTACATGTTTTCGCTCGTGGCTAATTCAGAGGCCATTGTGGGGTTTTTTTGGAAAGAAAAATTAAAAAGATCAGTTAGCTGAGTTTCTTCCCGTTACATGGATATAAAACATTCATAGTTTATTAAATATTAAGATTCCTTAGACGTTGTTTCCTGCAAATGACGCGTTTATCCGCCCGGTACCGGGGGGGGCGGTGCGTAACAGCTTAACCTCTTAAACCCTGAGCCTGTTTTTCAGGTCTCAGGCTCGAAAATGACATTCCCAGAACAAATGACCATATCTTCCCTTCTAAAAGGGTTAAATTAATAATCTTTATTCTCAAAGTAATGATAAACCTGTGAGTTGGATGTAGAAAAGTCAGAATCAATATAGATGTTTTTTATTTTAAAGAAAATTCAGATGTTACAAAGTAAAAAACTGTAAATTATAGTGTCCGTCCAAAAATTCTTTTTTACTTATAGTGAAAACTACCCTTGGATGATGGTAAGGTAGACTAAAAGCTTTAGGAATCCAAAGTACAACATATAATAAGTACCCTGTATCAAGATTGATGCAAAACAAGAGAAATTTGACCTTTTTAGAGAGATTTAGCACAAAAAAAACACTTCTGGGGTCATTTGGGTGGATTTGACCTATCTTGTTTGTAGCCTTTATTTAACCAGGTTAAAAAATCCCATTGAGATCAACGATCTCTTTTTCAAGGGATGGCCGCCCTTGGTCGATTTTGATGAATGAAATCTCTTTATAACCGCTAGAGCCAATGGAATCGAGGGAAAGTTATATACACACCAAAACGTTAACAAATAAGGAGTGAGAGTGACGCGTTACCAAAACCGGAAGCTGCATACACTCTGGTGGCTACCATTAGCAGCTAACTTTTCCGCTCCGATTTTTACATAAAAATTGAATTATGGATTATAAATAATTTCTCAGCTACGGTGAGACGATCTGCTGTAAATGCTCCGTAAAGGTACGTGTTGTGATGTCTGTGTTTGCTTCCCTTGTCGCAAGTTCGGATCGCTCAGTGATGATACTATACCTAAATAATCTGTGGAGTCTCAGCTTTAATCGGCTATATTGTATGTGCAGCTACGATAAGTAATAAGGGTATCTTTATCTTGAATTGTGTGCCAAAGTCAGTTTGCATTTTTTCGCTCAGGGGTCATATAGACGCTTCTTATGAGACTTGTGTTTTGTTTTGGTAAAAATGGTTCATATCTTCAGTTAGCTGAGATTCTTCCCGTTAATCTGGTGCTACACATTAATAGTTTCATAAATGTTAAGAAGCCCTGAGACATTGTCTCGAAAAAAAAAAACGGTGGGAGGGGTCCAATGGGGGGACCGCCGTGCTTAAGAGGTTAAAGGTGGTAAAAATATCCTGGAATATTCCGGTCCAGTGTTTCCTCTGTTAACATCAGTGTGTTCATGGGACTGTTGTTGGTGCAGCGTAGAGATGTGTACAGAGAGAGCAGGAAATAAAAGCATGTCAACTCACCCGGGACAGGACCACCTCTAAGGTGATGTTCTGTGGGGGGGCACTGGGGGCTGCAGAGACACAAACAGGATCACATTAAACATCAGGTTATTATAAAGATAACACTAGCTGCTCGGTGTAAATGTTAAGAATGCACTAACATTGTGCAGGAATCTTCACACTTAATTGGGTTTGTATTATGTCACTGACATATTTCTTATTTATTTGCTTTTGAAAATATTATTTTTATTATATAAACTGAATGCTTTCACGTCTTTAGAGGAAAGAATCTGAGGACGAAAACAAGGTCAGGTCCAACTCCAAGTGACAAAACATTCAAAATAACAATGAGAAATATCAAATTGCAAATGATATTTAATTATTTTATAATGCATAACTTTGTGTGCTTTGTCCCATGAGTCTATGTCCCTGAGAGGGAGAGAAACATTCTGTTCACAGCGTCAGTGAGCTGGATGAGTGTTGGAAGAGTGCTGGTGTCAGATTTCTGTCAATCAATCCCCCGGATCATGACATCAGAACAGACAGGAAGCAGGTGGCTTCAGTGGAGTCTGACTGTCACTACAGCGGAACAAGATTACCGCCGGAGAGACAAGAGGGCTGTAAATTAAGATTAGGACAAAGAAGATTGATGAATAAAGAGAGGACTGAAAAGAAGAATAATATAAAGATATCAAAGCTGATGATATGGCAGATAAAACACAAAGAAGAACACAGGACTAATGATGGGGAGTGATGGGAATGCTGAGTCCAGATAACAGCACACAATGTACTATTTGCTAAATTTGAGTTTTAATGAAGTATTTGTCAACACAGCACCCCTAAAGGGCGGGACTTTTGAGTTGCTGTTACTCTAAAGGTGAGAATTGTATGTTCTGTTCAGAGATTAAGAAATAATAGTAACTCAACGCTAATAAACCTGTTTGTTTCCACTCAACAGTTTATCAGTTCTTTTTTTAAAGGAATCAATAAAGGATCTCTTTGATAAGAGCAATTGAAAACAATAAAATCCTATCAACTCCCATCCCTGATAATATATACAATATAAAGAGGATGAGTAGGAAGAGGGTGATGATGAAGAGGGTGATGATGAAGAGGCAGCAGACACGTGGTCCTGCTCAGACACCTGATTAACTGTGAGCAGCTTATCTGTTCATTCAGCTGCTCCAAGTGTGTGTGTGTGTGTGTGTGTGTGTGTGTCAGTTTTATTGTGGGTTATATTAGCCCACAAGTCATTGTTATCATTGAGACACAGCTGGAAGATTCACAATGCAGCCACTTTGCATCTGGGTCTGTGTGAGTGTGTGTCTGTGAGTGTGTGTCTGTGAGTGTGTGTCTGTGAGTGAGTGTGTGTGTGTGTGTGTGTGTGTGTGTGTGTGTGTGTGTGTGTCTGTGAGTGGTGTTTGTGAG
>NW_022987469.1:0-27500 GCF_902827165.1 Trematomus bernacchii
CACAGTCTCCTCTGGTTTCTGACCTAGTGCAGCGTCCAGTGTGTTTTTTGTGGATGAATTCCCCTAAGGGAGGGGGGGCCAGTCCATGTAAACATTAAAAAAAAAACACATACTTTTAAAAGACTTAAAATTGTCAAAACTCAAGAAATTGTGTTTTTCAAGGATGGTACAGTGGTGGTATGAATTTGGCTTTCTGTCAAACACCTTGATAGCTCT
Organism: Trematomus bernacchii; assembly: GCF_902827165.1. NCBI lineage: Eukaryota > Metazoa > Chordata > Actinopteri > Perciformes > Nototheniidae > Trematomus > Trematomus bernacchii. The sequence goes on from NW_022987469.1 coordinate 217, forward strand.
CTTGTACAACTGTTCTATGGGTTTCAGGTTTGTGGCACAAGCAAACGACCAGTTTGTAAAACAGTATTCAATGTGGGATAGAATCATACAGTGGAGGTATGACTTTGCAGCATTGACAGTTAAGAAAGGCCTAATTTGTTTAAAATGTTGCAAGTTGAATTTAACGGTATTGGATACTTTCTTGATATGTTTCTTAAAAGTCAAGTTTGAGTCCATTATGACTCCAAGATACTTGAAGTGGGGGACTAGTTCTAATTCTGCTCCGTTTAAAAACACGTTGGATCCTTCGATTTTGACTGGTCGTTTACTGAACATCATGCATACTGTTTTTTTTGCATTTAACTGTAAGCAAATGTTGTTCAGCCAGGGTTGAACCTTGTCCAAAGCATTTGAGAGACATGATGTGATTATTTCAGTATTTTTCCCGTGTACAAAGATGACCGCATCATCGGCATACATTTGCACATTCAACTCAGGACATACATTCGGCAAGTCATTAATGTACAGAGAAAACAGTAATGGTCCAAGAATGGAACCTTGTGGAACCCCAACAGGGTTGACAAGGTAGGGGGATTTGGTACCGTTGACCAAAACACACTGTGGTCAAGTGTCAAAAGCCTTCCTGAGATCAAGGAAGACAGCACCTACATATGGGCTCGTGTCCAACATAGATTTAACCTTTTCCACAAAGACACAGTTAGCTGTCTCAGTGGAGTGGTGAGCACGAAAACCAAACTGCATTGGGTGGAGTGGAGCGAAACCTTTATCTAAATGTTTGGTGATTAGTTTTGACACCCATTTCTCAGCTATCTTAGAGACACAGGGGAGGATGCTGATTGGTCTGTAATTGGACATTATTGCCTTATCCCCAGATTTAAAAATCGGTGTCACTGTGGCCACCTTCCAGGATGATGGAACTTCCCTCGTGCTGATAGATTGATTTACTAGCATAGTAATTGGTTTTATTAGACTGTCAATATGTGTTTTTATAAAGTTGGTGTCTAAATCATCTGCATCCCTAGCCTTAGAACCTTTTAACCCTAAGATTATATGCTTTACCTCCACCTCTGTGATTTCCTCCAGGTCAAAAACTGGATGTGTATCCTGTTGAGATCTTCATATTAGGTTGAATAATTAAAACGAAAATTAGTTATAATCAAATATAATCAATTATATTCTTGTATAACCCACAATGAAAATGCTTCATATTTTATGATTTACTATATTTACAGTATAAACAAAACACAAGTGGTTTGTTAAATTGAGTGTGTAAGGCCTATAATGGTTTATGGGTGTCACTGATAAGAGGAGAGACAGTTTCTTCCCTCTTCCCTCACAGGCAGTACACAGGGAGGGTGGCTCCTGAGAAATAACTGAGGCCCCAAAAAGGTGGTTATGTCATAGCCGAGAATAGTATTTTGCAAGTCCTGCAGAATAGGGGTCATGTCTTTTTTCCCCAAACATGGGAAGGTGTGTCTTATGCCATAGTCATAGAATATGTCTGGTCATGTCCAGTTCTTTACATCAGAGGCCATGCCCAGTTTCCACAAATATGGGTATGGAGGAGGTGTCTTTAGGTTTTTCTATCCTGTTTTCGAGCATAAAGACACTGGCGGATGGGGAGGAACTTTATTTTTGGAGAGAGAGAGAGAGGGGAGGGGGGGATCCCCTGGTATACTCTCTCTCGGTAACGCTCTCTCCCTGAGAGCTGGGTTTTTGCTCTCTGTAAGGTTCTCTCAAACTGGGTAACTATTGCTTGAATCTCTGTGTATTGAATGATGAGTGAATGGTTGGATGAAAGTTTTAAAAAACTAGGATTTCTAACTGATCATTCTGAGGAGCAAACCTCTTAAATGTGTCAGGCTGTGAATGTTAGAACCTTCGATCTACGAGGAGATCCCTCTGGGTTCTGTCGGAATTCAAACTGATCATTCTGAGGAGCAAAACCTCTTAAATGTGTCAGGCTATAGGCTGTGAATGTTAGAACCTTCGATCTACGAGGAGATCCCTCTGGGTTCTATGGGCTCAGAACAGTCTCATAATACACACATGCACACAGAAGGATTCACACTTGTATTTCATGATCCGCAAAAGGATTCACACTTGTTTTTCCGGATGCACACTTGTGTTTTTCAATGCACACACAAATGTGTTCCGTTTCATATACATGTAAATAAAATCCAAATAGAGAAAAAAGTTTTACATATGTATTTTTGATCCTCACATATTTGTTTTCCGTTTAAATCCCCTGAACCTGCAAACACAAACCGCTTTCTGTGCATGGATCGCTGTGCATTCGTGTGTGGGTTTTTTGAGACTCCCCTGACGGTCACCCGATTCGTACTTGTAATTTTTTCTATCTATAGCCAATCAGATGTCTCCTTCATTCTAAGCCAATCACATGAGCGCGTCCCCACGAGGGTATGATTTATTGCGTTCATGACACTTCATATACGCATTTTGCGCTGTCCGGAGCAGGGCCGCGGACAGAATTTATTTTACCGGACAAATTTGAAACTTACCGGTCATGTTTCAATAATAATAATAATAATAAGAAGAATTGTGTAGCAGAGTTTCCGTTAGCAGGTAATTACCGGACTATGACCGGATATGGCTAATAACACGGGAGTAACGGATCCTCTCTTTTCCTCTCTCCCTCCCTCTCTCCTGACAGCCCGTCAGTTTCTCATGCAGCTCGCTAAAACTTCACTCGCGTTTATGTCCATATCGATCAGTTCCAGCTCTCCTGATCGGCCTTTATGGAGAGCACCGATCAAACTATTAAGAGTGAATATCGGCAGGGCTCCCCCCGTTGACAGTTGTCTAGCACTGGCTTCATAGTGCACTGATCGATTAGGCTAAGCTAACCTGTAGCTGCTCCCTCCACACTCACAACAACTTCATACAGACATAAATAAAGCAGCTGTATTCGCCATACAGGAAACACACATTTAAAACGGTTTTGCCTGCCGTTTTTATGTACACAAGCATTCATTAATGGTTCGGAAAGTGGCACTGTACCTTAATAATATAAAGGCTTGTATTTGCGTGCATTTCCTGTTCGGAAAGTGGCAATGTACTGAGAGTGGAGGTGTCCTGAGATTAGCGCCTGCAGGCAGGCTCCATGGACCTGTCAGCTCCGGACAGGGCAAAATGCGTACATGAAGCGCTACGTCATGAACGCAAGAAATCTACCCTCGTGGGGGCGCGCTCATGTGATTAGAATTAAGGAGATATCTGATTGGCTATAGATAGAAAAGATTACAAGTACGAATCGGGTCACCGTCAGGGGAGTCTCAAAAAACCCACACACGAATGCACAGCGATCCATGCACAGAAAGCGGTTTGTGTTTGTAGGTGCAGCGGTTTTAAACGGAAAACAATTATGTGAGGATCAAAAATACATATGTAAAACTTTTTTCTGTATTTGGATTTTATTTACATGTATATGAAACGGAACACATTTGTGTGTGCATTGACAAACACAAGTGTGGATCCGGAAATACAAGTGTGAATCCTTTTGCGGATCATGAAATACAAGTGTGAATCCTTCTGTGTGCATGTGTGTATAATGAGACTGTTCTGAGCCCATAGGGTTCTGTCGGAAGTTCCAACTTATCATTTAAAGGGGATTTCTAACTGATCATTCTGAGGAGCAAACCTCTTAAATGTGTCAGGCTATAGGCTGTGAATGTTAGAACCTTCGATCCACGAGGAGATCCCTCTGGGTTCTGTCGGAATTAAATCTGAACATTTTGAGGAACTGACCTCTTACATGTGTCAGGCCATAGTGTGTGGATGTTAACCCCGTCGATCTGTGAGGAAATTCCTTTTGGATTTTGTCGGGAGACTTTAATGTGTGAACTATGAATTAAGGTTTTAGATTAGAAAATAACCCCAGCATGATATGTTTAGTATGAGTATAATGTTGTAACGAGAGAAGGTAAAAACCCTGTATAAGTTTGGACCTATTTTTCTTCAAATAAACTGATCCCACCTTTTGGATTGGGACAACTTAAAAGACATCTGCGCTCTCCTCTCCTGCTTGAAAGGTAAGATTGCACCCTGCCACATTCACACGTAGTATAGGGCCACACCTCATTTACTGATATCAAAATCCTTCGGGATCGCTTAAACAGATTTAGAGGGTCGTCTGAATTGAAACGGCAGTTAATTGAACCTGGTTCTTCAGAGAGTTAATAGAGGTGAGATCTTGCTGACGTTGGTGGATCTGAGCCAAGCAACAAACTTACATAGACTCAATAACTTCGGTTAGGTTAATTAGTAGGTCTGAGTAATTTGCCGGAATAAATTATCAGTCCTCCCGACTCTTACAATCCACAGTCGGGCTAGGTGAGACTTCAAATGGCGGGAAGAGCTTTGTGATGTCCAGAGCACTATTTATAAAATACTCATTTAGAGTGCTGGTCAACACTGCAGGGTCTTTTATCAGGGTATCATTGATTTTTAATTCTAGAGCATTATTTTCCTGTTTCTTATGTTTACCTAATAGTTTATTTAGGATTTGCCAAACGTTTTTACTGTTACCTTTCGCACCTTCAATTATATTGATGAAAAAGTTTGCTTTGGCCTGTCTTATTGTTTGCGTTACCTTGTTACGAGCATGAGTACATTTCTGTCTGTCAGTGGATAGTTCGGATTTCAAGCTCTGCTTTAATAGTTGGTCTCTAGATTTAATCAAATTCCTGCACTGTAGATTCAGCCAGGGAAGATGACGTTCCTTCCTGTCCCTAACTGACCCTCTCCTTGAGAAGGAAGACATTGCATCATTAATTTTTAGATATAAACAGATTACTGTTTTCACCAATGTCTTCAGAGGACAGAGTGTCCCCCCAATTAATCATTTTCACTGCCTCCATAAAACGTTGTTGCAGGTTTTTGGGGATGAAGCGAGAACCCAAGGCAGGGGTTTTAGCTGTGGCCATGACCCTTTTTTTTGTGAGTTTCCTGGCAAAAAGAACAAGATTATGGTCAGAAAGACCAGTCAGGAAGTTGTAGGTTTTAACTATTCTGTCAGCTTTGTTTGTAAATAATAAATCTATCAGTCTTGGAGGTTTTGGTTATTCTAGTCGGTTGATCCATTAGTTGTATTAAGTTGTGTTTATCCGTGATCCGTTTTAAGCTTTTTCTATTTTGTTTGTCATTCCAGTTGATATTAAAGTCTCCTACAATAATTAGCTCTTTGTTGGAGTCACAGGAATTCAGCAGGAGTTTTACCTGGTCATAGAAATCCACCTTAGCGGTGGGTTGTCGATACAGGCAAATCATGGTGAGGGACATTTCCTCAGATAGTGTGATTTCCACACCAACACAATCAAACTCAATATTAGCTGGGAGTGCAATCTCCCTACAAGTAAAGGTATTCCTCACATAAAGCAACACACCCCCTCATTTTCCCTTCAGTCTGTCCTTCCTAAACACATTATATCCATTCCTGACATAGATACAATAGGAGATGGTGACGAATGTTTTAGCCAAGATTCAGATATTCCCAAACAGTCAATATTGGACTCAAGGAGGAGATGTTCTAGTTGTTCATGTTTATTGCAGATGCTGCGGAAATGTAAATGTCCACTGAATAGTCCCTTCGGCTTGCACCGAGGATCCCACACTATTTTAGCTTGATTCACTGTTTGAAACATTTTTGTGCAACGGTGTTTTTTTAAATACAGGATTTCTAGGCTTTACCTCGGTGCCGTTTATGACAGTGGAGCAGTCAAAGCTAGCTGGTGTTGTATGGACGTCTGCCGCTAGGCTGCTAGCCATCGGCGCTGCAGTCCTCCGATGGTGTTAGGCCTGCTAGGCCAGCAGCCGTCAGCGCGAGACCACCGAGACCCGCCGGCAGAGCTAGCTGTTCAGCTAGTCGGCTTCTTCTGAAGCCAGTCCGGTGGTGTCCGGTGGTGACCGGTGGTGCGAGAATCTCCGCTGCTTGGCCGCTAGCCCTCGGTGCGGATCCGTAGTTCTCCGGTGTTGTGGAAGCTATCCGTCCTCCTCTGAAGCCAGTCGGCGGTGTGTGGATCTCCGCTGCTCGGCCACCAGCCCTCGGCGTGGACCCATAGTCCTCCGGTGGTGTGGGTAGAGGTCCTGCTGCTAGGCCGGCAGCCGTCGGCGCGAGACCGCAGAGACCCGCCGGTGGTGCTAGCTGCTCAGCTAGCCAGCCTCTTCGGAAGCCGGCTGATGGCCGCCAGCCGTCAGGTTGATGGAAACGACGCCGGGACCCGGACACGGGTGGATATCTCCCGAGAGTAATAGACACAGCAGAGCCAATAGCCCAATATTTTCCTCTTTTCGTTTTAAACCCTTTTTTTTTGTTTGAGAGAGTCTGCCAGAGTGCCAGATGAGTGAACTGTAGATAATATGCCGACCATGGCCGAAGTGCTTGATATTCAACGATGTTGCTGGTGCAGACAATGATGTATCCTCAACATGTTGTTTTACCATGGGGGCAAGATGAGTGGTATAGCTACACAGAGGTTTGAGATTTAGGACAATCATGCAGAGATAGATTGCTGCCACTGCGCCAGAACTGCCTGCCGCCATCTTGGGAAATGGGCGTATAACCTTGACTTGATGGCGAATGATCTGTCGCCATGCCAACGGCATTTGATGACATCCCATAATACTCTTAGATGCGTTGATGGCTGCATCGTTACCAAACCTGTGACGTTTTGGGCCGTTTGGAGCATTTTCACTGAAGTTATGAGAAAACCGTGTTTCATGGCAAGCATTGTGTTGCCATGGCAACGGCATTTGAAGAAATCTCTAAACTGTCCCGCAGATGTCTTCACGGCTGGACTGTTAGCACACATGTGAAGTTTGAGCACTTTTTGAACATTTTCATAGGAGTTATAGCGACATCGTCTTTTATGGCGAGGGATGCGTTTCCATGGAAACGGCATATGATGAAACCCCATAATTGACGTAGAGCTGTTGAGGGCTGGACCGTTAACCATTATCTGAAGTGTGGTGCTGTTTTGACCCTTTTCATAGGCGTTACGACATCATCATGTTTTATGGCGAGGGATGCGTTTCCATGGCAACAGCCTATGGTGAGATCTCAGATTTGGCATAAAGCTGTTGAGGCATGGACCGGTGATATACAAGCGAAGTTTGGGGGATGATCAGACCGTGTCCATTGGAGTTACAGCGACATCGTGTTTAATGGCGAGGGATTTCCATGGAAACGGCATATGATGACACCCCATGATTGACGTAGATCTGTTGAGGGCAGGACCATTAACCATTATCTGAAGTCTGCTGCTCTGAGCATGTCAGTTGGAGTTATGACATCATCGTCTTCCATGACACAGGTGTTTATATTTGTGCTAACGACGTGTCCAGAGATCAAAGGTTTCCATGGTGATGTGCAGTAATCAGTGAGAGGAGAGCATTTTCATTGTTCTGAATGAGAGATACACCTCTTACATGTGAACGTTTTGTTGAAGAATCGTAACAGATATCGGTGAAATTTCAAAGCGTGAATCATGTCAAGGAACTTGAGCATCTGAAGTGTGCTTTTTGTGTACTTTCGGGTTAATAATGTGGCCTTTTTGGCAGATTAACTAAAGGTGTGCGGCTGCTGTGGTGGGGAAAGATGAGGCTGAACTTACAATGGGGTTTAATGGAGACATGTTGAAAGTTTTTGTCACTTCTTGCCCTCAAGAGGCATTTTGTTTAATTATTTTGCTTATTTTTATTTTTCAAGCTACGAGACGTTTTCCTACGTTTCTCATGAAAAGTTATGTCTCAGGAATGTAGGGTTTGGGAATTATGGCAGGTTTAAAAGAAAATATGAAGGCAAAATTAAATCTGTCCTCCACTCTAGCTGTGACATCACGCACTCTAAAATCTGAAGAAGGCCTCTTTACCAAGGTCTGAACAATGTTTAATATCCAGGGTTCTTACACCTTTTCCAAAGTCAAATTCAAGCACTTTTCAAGCAATTTCAAGGTGCATTTTCAAGCTTTTCAAGCATCTTACAGCTGTTGTAAATTACATATTTATATACACATACTTATACTCAAATGATTATTTCCCTACCTCACATTAAATCAGATGTTCTTTATGCTATAAACAACCAAATGTGTGTTTCGTAATAGCATTCTACATGAGGATGAAAAATTAAAGAAAAGAAACCTAGTTTAATATTTCAAAATGAGTGACCCATCTGTACGTAGACTGGGCATCCCATATAACCTGGCTGAGCCAATATAAAACAATCAGCCAAATAACTTTTCAATACATTATTGATTACTATTTTTGAGGTACTTTTAGGTTGGCAGTAAACATAAGTCAGAGGTAAATGGTGTACTTTTACTCCACTACATGTATTTAATACCTTTAGTTACTTTACAGATGTGGATGAATGATGTGAAATATAATCAAGTGTTAAATCAGACTTTAGTTCCACCTGGAGTAAATTCACAAGCTACTCCGTAGTATACAAAGTCATTCAAACTAGCTGCACCTTTACCAGCTTTGATAACACTTTCATGATCAATCATTATAAAACATATCATATATATTTATTAGGGATGCTCCGATCGCCAATTTTGGGGCCGAATGTGAAAAGTAATAGCCATCGATTCCCGACCGAGCTGGACGTTTTGATGTTTGAACGGAGTGGAAGAAGAAGAGGTGCAAAATAACCCGGCGGAATAATAAAGAATATTGTGCGTAGCATAACAAGTAGTTGGAATGCTGTGTGTGTGTCTATTTAGCAAGTAGATTAACTGTGAAGACATGACTATTGAAAAACAAATAGTTAATGTAAGGAGACAACTCCTCCCTTTTAATTCTTATTTGTTGTACACACGTCTTACACACATTAACACATGTTTAGAAATCCATACCTCTTATATTTCCTCACACACACACACACACACACACACACACACACACACACACACACACACACACACACACACACACACACACACACACACACACACACACACACACACACACACACACACACACACACACACACACACACACACACACACACACACACACACACACACACACACACACTAGCTGTCCTGCTGAAGGAGGTCTTTGGTTTTTTGCAGGTTGTGATCAACAGCTCCATCTAAGAACTGAACCCAGGTCAGCTGAGATTCCCCGCATACATGACTGCACCTGAACAGAGGGATACAAAAATTAATCAACATTATCTACAGACATAACAAATAAAATAATAATACTAAATGAAAAGATAATACAAATTAAGTTCATTTCTACTAGGCTTGAGATTTTTATCTTTAAAATTCCCATTTTATATCATGCATATTACACATGAAATACAGTCTGAGCAAAAGAATACTACATATTTACAAATATGAACTTCAAATATCAGAAGTATTATAATCACTAAACATTAATGTTACCTGATGATCCCAAGAACTTTCTTTAACAGTGCTCCCAATTTAGAAACCTGCAGAGAGAAAAGAAAAGTCCTTTATATGTTAATATCAATATTGAATGACACGTTTCATAATATTCCTAAATACTGTATATAAAGGGTAAAGACCACCTTTAACTGCTCTAAACATGCTCTTTTGAAATTTGCATATTTTACCAGGGTTTGTCTTAACCCTGTCAACAGAGTTTCGAGTTGTATGAAACTTTAAAAAGGTGCGGCTCAGCAACTCAAGCACACGCGTTGAGCACCAGGAAAAGAGCTTTATAACTGTAATGTGTTATTATTATTACTAAATAACTCTTTGTCTGTAACACACATCTGGTTTTCCTACAGTAAAACTTTAACACGAGTTGGACTGGTTTGACCTCTGTGTCCCTTTGATAAGGAGAAAAAGAGCTGCTGCTGATCTTAATCAACACATACAAAAAGTGAAGTTTTCTCTGGAACTAGAACAAATAGCTGCTTCGAATACCACCGACAAGGATAACTAAACAATGGGGACATTGGCTCAAGAAAGTGAAGCTGCTGTTCAAAAAAATAAAGGAGCCTTATATTGCTCATTTTCAGGTTCAAATTTGTATTTTGTGCCTCTACTGTGACATGTTCACATGCTTTAATGTTCAAAAAGCTCTTATTTATAAAAAAAATCCGCTTGCCGACAAAGACCTAAATGGACATATTAGTCATTTTTCTGTGGAGATGTGACTCGTCTGCACACCCGTCGCTGCTGGCAACACGACATTACATTTTTCACAATTGCAGAAACACAGTCAAGCCACAACAATGCCTGAGAAGAGCACAACATTTACATGGTTGTAATACAATATGGCAACACTTTTCCAGATTACTGGCATCATTTTGAGGTGATTTGAAATTAAACTAGATTCATTAAGCACTCATCATAGCAACAAAATATATTTTTTTAACCCTCAAACTTCTGGCTTTGTCTCATTAGTAACGCAAATAACCACCTCGTAGATAAATGCCTTCAGAAAACATGAAGTTGCAATTTACATCAGTACACATACTGCATACTGTATATCACAATATTACAGGCGTAATATGAACGTAATGAGGGTGTGTGTGAGTGAGTGTGTGTGTGTGTGTGTGTGCGTGCGTGTGTGTGAGAGAGTCTTGCATTGTCTTGTTCCATTGTCAAAAAATATCGCATTTTGATGATAAGAGAGAGATTACTGATTATTGACATGGCTGCCGCCTTGTCGTTAAGAACCCTTTGGTATATTGTAAGCCGAGGTCCATTTTTGATTAATAAAAAAAGCGTACTCGTAACACAAAACATGAGTAACTAGGATTAACACGTAGTGGTTTAATGCTTCAGACAATATACTATATACCATCAGAGATTGGCGTGACATTTTTATAATTACAGATGTTACAGGTGTGTGTGTGTCTTACATTGTCCTCTACTCCGCTATAGTCCATGGGTGGATAGAGACAGAGAGCCAGATCATCGACACTGAGGAGGAAACAGGAAGAGGCAGAGATTTGTTTGTGTGACTGTTTCATTATTGAAAAAAATGTTGATTGAGTTTGTTTAAAAAAAGAAAAGAAAAAAAGCGAATTGATCAAAAGCTGGCCAAAAGTTAAATGAAGATTGGTGTTGGGAAAATACAAAATCTACTCTTCTAATATCAGAGTAGCACATGATAACAAAGGCCCTACGTAGCTGTGTACGTAACAGGATGTATGATTACCTAGAAGAGCGTCAGGACTGTTTTAGGCATATAAAAAACGTTTTTGTCACAATAGTTGTCTATGTGACAAGGATTCACATGATGATTCAGACTCTATGGAGATAGACATATGACTGTCATGTTTATTGCTTACGTGGGCCTTAGCTAATGAACTTTGAACCAGTATTCTGCATCTTGTGACTGTAACACCCTCTCTTGTATATAAGCATCTCAAGGACACTACTCTGGGTACCATTTGTCCCACGCAGCCCTGTGTGTGATGACTACTTCCATTCTTGCAAGGATAATAAATACATGTATCCTGATATTGAAGACCAAGCTAACAGTTGGTTTTATTATTAACAGAGCAAATCAAACAGACCAAGGATTTTATGTAGCAGATTTGTGCTTTTATCCATTTGTCACTATGATAAGCATACATTGAAAATGTGCAAAAAACAATTCATAAAATACAAATAACTATACAAACTAGGGCTGTCAGTCGATTAAAATATTTAATCGCATGATGTCCATAGTTAATCGCACATTTTTTATCTGTTCTAAATGTACCTTAGAGGAATATTTTTTAAGTTTTTAATTTGGACAAATGTTTGTTTATTATCATTGGAACAATGACAAATATTCTCCTGAATATTCTCAACACAACAACCTGGACCCTCTCTCTCTCTCTCTTACACTCTCTCCCAACCCTGTGTACTTCTTTGCACTGAGCCAGTTGCTCAAACAGACAAGCCTGTTTACAGTTGTCGGCGAAATGCCGCTCCTCTGTCTTCATAACAGTCAAAGCATGAGACTGAAGTTCCCACTGTGGGTCCAAATAATGCGCTGTGATGTGCAGTCGACACGTTGGATGCGATCCGAATTATCTAACACAGCCCCTCGTCGTCCACAATGTTAAGCTGTAGCCACCCATTTAGCTATCGCTGTCAGGGCTCGACAGTAACAGTTGCCAGGTTGCCATTGGCAACCATTCAGAAAAAATGTCAACCACTTCTTGGCCTTTGGTTGCCATCAGTGGCAACCACTTTTTAACATAAAGAAATGAGGACAGCAAACAGCAAAATGTGCACCCCAAAATAGATAAATGTTAATTATTCGTTGTATTAAGAGTGATATTTAATTATTGTTGTGACCAGTCGGAACTTGAGACTTAAAGTGGACCTATCATGCTATATTTGAATAATATATTGTAGGGCCATACCTATAAGGTATATTTATAAGTTTTCTTTTTCAAAATACCAAACAGATCATGCATTTTAGCCATGCCTCATTTCGCTCTCCTCCACCCTGTCTTTGCATGCGCTGCAGCTGACCACGCCCCCCTGCAAAGGAGGGGGCCGAGTTGCGAGCGTCGTGTTACCATGCTGTTGCCATGCCACGGCAACCTCTCATTCCCCTGATAGGTCAGCTCCTCCGTCCTGACGTCAGAGAAATGTTCAAATCTGGATCAGTTTTTATCAGATCCGTTGCAGCCCCGTTTTTAGAGATTTGGGTATGGAGGAAAATAGAGAGGGTTGTGTTTTCTGACACTTGTGGCGCAGTTCCATTGCAGCGCGGAGCTCGCTTTAAGCGTGCCGTGTCGTGCCGTCCCCTTTTTTGGTTGTGCTTCCACTAGGCCAATTACCGGCGCGGCACGGCGCGGGGCCACTTTTTCACCTCTTTTCTGGCCCTAGAAAATTGTGGTTCTATCGGGGCCAACAAACAGGGCTGAGTCGGGCTGAGTATGCTAAACTAGAGAGAGGAGCGCTGGCAAGAGGGCTAGAACTACAACAAGATGGACATATTTGACCGTGATTTAATTGTAATACACGTTTCAAAATGATGCCGAAGTAACAACATACTGATACCGGTTAGTAAAAACCATGAATTAATGCTTTGTCAAGTCTGCAGACAGACGGCAGGCGAAAAACCTTTTAAAATTCGTGTTTTTCTAGATGGAGATTGGCTAAGCTAACGCAGTATATGCCCCGACCGTCCACACTCACAACAACGGCCTATACAGACATAAATAAAGCAGCGACTGTATTCACCATGACACAGGCAGTCTGTGGTGTGTACTTGTTTAACTTTTGTCGAGTTTCTGAACATATATAAGGAGCTGTGAGCTCTGAGTGCTAACAGCTAACGGCTGTGTTGTGTTTCTGGATTTCTCATTGAAGATGACGTCACGGCTCCGCCTACACTGCGTTACTATAGTAACTACCCCAGTTCCTAAACTGTAATGGAAGCGCAGCATGAAGTGAGTCGGCCCTGTTAAGGCCCAACGCGGCCAAGCCGTACCGAGCCGTACCGAGTGTGGCCGAGGCCGACCGTGTAGTGGAAATGCGCCATTAGTGAGTTCCCTGGAACACCGGGGACACATATTCATGTATAAAAGACGTACAAAAGTGCATTTTGCATGATAGGTCCCCTTTAAGTTGCACGTGCATTGGTGTGATTACGGAGCCAGAAAGCGATTCACGTTTACTCGCGTGCGCGGTGCGCCGTGTGTTTGTTTTACAAAAAATGGCAAAGCAAATTAAGTTGTTTGACTGTGGGGTAAAAAGTTCGGCCAAGCCGTCAACATCTCAAACGAATGTTCAAAGTGACTCAACTGATAAAGCGCAAAGGGGAACCCGAACGAAAAGCAAAGAGGAAATGGGTAAAGTCTTGGGAGGCGAAACATTCTGCTCCGTTGTCCATTCACTTCCGGTAAAAGTTCCTTCAAAATAAGAGTCCTGATCTTATTACTACCAAAATTAAAGTGCAAAACGAAACTTTACCATAGGAACATATTGGCATACAAATATAATCACTTCTATAAAAAGGTAACACATTTTAAATATAGTTAGACATATTAAAGGTAATTTACAGCATTAATAATTCATATCTAATTCTTAACTGAATGGTTTTCATTTATTTAACATTAGACATTTATTAGTCTGGCCAATCCAAGACTTCAATGCTGAAGGGCCAGTGGATCTATGGTGGGGATCAGCACAAAGGTCAAGACAACCCACATTTGAAAGGGAGACAACGGATGACCAAGAAACTAGTGACTTGCTCAATTCATTTGTGAGGGATCTGTGAAGAACATGACAACAGCTGCACTACTGGGATTTTGTATACCAGCAATTGAGGGTGGACAAGTTTACTACCACTTAAGTTTCAAATAATTGTGTTAATTACTTATTGTAAAGCATTTGAACATTCTTTTGTGTCACATGTTCATTATTAAGTTGATGTATAACTGTATAGTATCTTAATTATTTAAGATATAAGGTGACTAAAAATGGCAACCGTATTTTCAGTTTTGGCAACCAAAAGCTGATGCCTGGTTGCCAACCTGGCAACCACTTTTAAAAGATAGCGTTGAGCCCTGGCTGTTGTTGTCCAGGCGTCCCCCCGGCTTTCAAGCGTGGTCTGCCGCAAGCGAGCGGCAGGAGCGGGGCTGTCAGCATCAGCTGTGTGCTTGGCTTGCTGTTTAAAACACCTTTTTTTGTATCCATATCTCTCGCTAGAATCTCCCACCATCCAACTAACAACAACAACAACGTCAAGCCTTTGGGCTCTGAAACTACGGGGCGGGCCGAGGACAAATACACATGCTTTAATCGCATGTTAAAATAATTTGTGGCGTTAAAAAATGTTTGCGTTAACGCATTACCTTGAGAGCCCTAATACAAACATAAAAATGTAAGTTGATATGGCAATGAAATATAACATATAAAAAAAAAAAACGACACTGTTTCCCACCGCACAGTGTGTGTGTGTTTCCCACCGCACAGTGTGTGTGTGTGTGTGTGTGTGTGTGTGTGTGTGTGTGTGTGTGTGTGTGTGTGTGTGTGTGTGTGTGTGTGTGTGTGTGTGTGTGTGTGTGTGTGTGTGTGTGTGTGTGTGTTCCTACCCAGGACTGAGTTCCTTGGTGATATCGGCCAGGTCGTCGAGCTGAGCCACGTTTTGAGGCGTGGAGACGTCCCCGTGGGTTTTGACGGCAGACGTCAGTTTCCTCAGGCACGCCGCGGACGCCTTCATGAGGCCCTG
Organism: Trematomus bernacchii; assembly: GCF_902827165.1. Taxonomy (NCBI): domain Eukaryota; kingdom Metazoa; phylum Chordata; class Actinopteri; order Perciformes; family Nototheniidae; genus Trematomus; species Trematomus bernacchii. The sequence goes on from NW_022987469.1 coordinate 15,400, forward strand.
ACACGGACCAATCACACGGCGGTCCTTCTCCGACCAATAGGTGTCCTGGTTTCCTCGAGGCTCCTGGTCATCGTCCAGGACGTCACTGAAGGGGTCCTGAACCTCCGATAACGCCTGAGGGGGGAGGTATTCAGTGTACTGGAGTAGTATACAGTTACAGTGAATGTAAATACTCATGTGAAGTCATTCAAAATGTATTTGAGGTCTGTTGTATGGCTTTAAAGTGAAAGAAATACTCAGATATTTTGACTTACATTCCAAAATGTTACACTTTATGAATAATGGCTACTTTCAGAATATTATATATTCAATTACTTGATTATTATTATTATTATTATTATTGATGCATGATGTTACTATGATTCTTCTCCCACCTGCTCCTGTGTATTATAAAAGTGAAATTGACCTCATGCGCTGTGGGATCCCCGAAAATATCTGCCTCCAGTGTGTGTGTGAGTGTGTGAGTGTGTGAGTGTGTGAGTGTGTGAGTGTGTGAGTGTGTGAGTGTGTGAGTGTGTGAGTGTGTGAGTGTGTGAGTGTGTGCGTGTACCTGTTCAATTTCCTCTATGGCATCTTTAACAACTCCAATCTGAGCGGACAGAACCACCAACAGAGCTGCCTTATTATCTGCAGAATATAAAAACATTTCCATCACAAAGCTTGAAATTGAAAAACTGCCAAGAAACAGACAACTAGTTGTGATTCCCTGTAAATGATTCAACATAATGACAGTAGAAGCATGTCGACATACATTTGACAATATTCATGTTTTATGTAACTGTGGTGGAATTTAAATGCTATGTTTTGCTAGACAGAACATGAAGACAATAACACTTGTATATTAAATTGAGTTTAACTTAAGAAAACTAACTATTAATACAATTATTTCAAATGGATCAAGTTAAAACTGTCTTAAGTAGATGATTTTTTTTGTAATCCTGTTCAGACTACTGACCTCGGGGCAGCTGGGTAAAGCTGTCGCAGACAGACCAGACGCCTCCGGTTGAAGTTAACTGTTCATGAGACAGACTGAAGGAAGGGAGGAAGAGATTGGGAGGAATTTAAATTAAATGAAAAGAGGGATACAAAACAGAGTAGCTGAAAACACAACTGTAATACTCCTGGACCCAGTGACTTAAACTTCAATATTTTATGTTTTTTATTATCTTAAATCAAAGTGCATTTAATGTGTGTGTTAGTATGCCAGCTAATTAACATAAATGCATAAGTGTATCATTTAATATTTACAATAGGCGGTTAATTTATACTAATTCAGTTCCATAACTAAAATAAGAAATGTTGTAAGAGGTCTGTTAAGGACTAAGAACTGAAAAAATGTTTGCAATAATAATAAACTACTGATTAAAATGTTAAAGTTATTATGGAAACACCAGTGTAACTATGATATTTGAAATGAATATGTGTGTGTGTACCTCTGTAGTGGGGAGCTCAGTATGACCGCCACCAGCTGTGTGACTCCCTCCAACACATCGACTGTGGCGTCTCTCACCTGTCGTCGCAGACTCACACCTGAGGATACACAAACACGCAGAGGACACACACAGAGGACACACACAGAGGACACACACACAGAAGGGATAGAATATTTAGATACATTTTTTTTTTTTTTATATATATATATTTATGGCAGTTTGTTTTTCCAACACAAGATGACACAAATAAATAAAAATAAAGTGAGTATCAAAGCAGGTATACAAGAAGCTTCTCGTCATCCAGTCGTTCATGTTAGTAGTGGGGTAGTGGTGGTCTAATGTATAGTGAGGTGGGCTGAAGATCGGAAGGTTGTGAGTTCAAATCCCGCCAGGAACATCACCACTAGTGTGCCCTTGAGCAAGGCACTTAGCCCTTAGTTATTCCAGGGAGAATGTCCCTGTAATTGGTAATTGTAAGTCGCTTTGGATAAAAGCGTCAGCTAAATTAAATGTAATGTTAACTCTTAAATCAATCCCTATTCAAACCAGACTGGATGGAACATGAATGACCTGAATGTATAGAGGAAATGTTATGAAGTAAACGATCATCAGCATAAACAGAGGGATCGTGTTGTTCTTCTGAACGGATTCCTGATTGTTCTGGTGGGTTTACCTTGGCTCTTGGGCAGCCAGTAATACACTGTGGACAGAGAGAGGACACTCTTCAGGATCCACTCTGACAACTTCTCTCCATCCTGCAGAGAGAAAGGACAGGTCGATTTAGAGAGAGGAAAATGAATGTTGGGGGCGGCAGTAGCTCAGTCTGTAGAGACTTGGCTTGAGAACCGAAGGGTCGTTGGTTTAAGATCGGACTAAAAATAGGTAGCTGGAGGGGTGCCAGTTTGCCTTCTGGGTACCGAATTTGAATGTGTGTGTACCCCGGCCTATGCGTGTAATTGTAAAACAACACTAGGGGTAGACCGATAATCGGCCTGGCCGATATTCCGCATTTGACCGATTATCGGTATCGGCCTTTTTTTGATCAAATTGCTGATAAAACTTTGGCTCTGATGCGGCCGTTTCTCTGGCTGCAGTCACCACTCTAGTCTGTGTACACGAGCAATGTCCCGCCCACAGCGCTATCTGATAGGCTATTACTGAAGTGTCAATCACACTGAAGATTTTCCGGGCGGGAGCCAGCCAGAGAGGCGGGACCTTCTCAGATTACAGGCAGGTGCGAAAGAACGCAGACACAGACTGAAGCAAGCAGCAGCGCTGAGCGGCAGAGCCATACATGTGTTTCGAAGGTAAGTCAGTTGAAAGCCGAAGTTCAATAAACATCCCAATCCCCTATGCTGAAGTTGCAAAAACACCACGATCTTATGATCCAATTCTATCAGTTTCCCAGTTACACAGGGACACGGGAAGTCAGTCAGAGTTGGGGGTGCGTGCAGCGTCTCGCAGCGGAGTAACTGTGGTGCGGAGGGGGGGGGGCTGCGAGTGGAGCCTCGCAGTTTTTCAGGTTGATATGTGAAGCTCATTAGCTAGCCAACATGTATCTAGCAAATGTTTAGCAAAATATTAGAAGTGAGGCTACTAGACTAACGTTAGGTCTACTGTAATAGCCTCACTTTTAATATTTTGCAAAACATTAGCTAGCACTAGTGTTTTGCCGTTGCTAGCAGCTTATTGGGATTTTATGCTAGATAGACAGGCATTGTTTTGATATAATAAATTAAGCATTATTGTTAGTTAAGCATGTCAGCCTGCAGCCCCACTTTTAACTCTCTGTCTCTCTCCAACTCATTGCAGATGGCTGCACTAAAGAAAAGGGCACAGAGAGGAAACCAGTTGTAAGATGTTTAAAAGTTAATTAAACATAATATATGCTTAAATGCATTTCAAAGAAGTTGTGTTGGAGTTTGTGTTATTCTACATTTTGACACCAAGATTTTCTGATTCTACTGCAAATGTATATCGGTTCCAAATATCGGTTATCGGTCTCCTTGATTACTAATAATCGGTATCGGCCTTGAAAAAGCCATATCGGTCGATCCCTAAACAACACCAATGTGAAAAAAAGAATTGCCTCTCGAGATTAATAAAGGTGATCTAAATCCTTAAGGTACTGCCCATTATATCCATAACTACAACTGTAAAGTGTTTTATTATTTCTTGATCGGTCATAAACATGGTGATGACGTTGGAGCTTCATTCAGTACCTCTAATCCAAGCTTTGACTGTAAAACAAAAAAAGGAAGAAAAAAAGACATTTGGTACAGCCCCACCCAGAAATGATCTGACCTGTTGTGATGGCAGCGGTGGTTTGGAGAATGCCACGCTGAGTTTAGTGGCTTCCTGCGACACCGCCTTCACCGCCTGGTCTGAGGACAGGAGACACAGTTACAGCACAATAAAACTCTCCCAACACATGAGTGGGCTGCATCCTGACCATTCAATTCATATTGGTAGGTAAATATTTGCCACACAATCCTGAAGTCAGAGCCATAATGAACTCAAAGTCTATATTAAGAGTAATAATATGTGTTTGATGGAATGGTAATCTTTCATTTAAATGGAACATTTCTATTTTGGTATTAATTTAAGTGACGAGCTGGGTTATGACAACCAATGAAACAGAACAGTTTTTTGACCGTGATCTAAGAGTGCAAATTATAGTGTATACAGTCCAAAATATATTTTGAGTTTGTTTTTTTACGGGTAATTTTCAGAGTTTTTTTTAAAGTCGAGATATGTTGTTAATAAAATACAATTGTATCTAAGACCTGTGGCTGCTTATTATTTTGGATTGTGTGTCGTCGTCCCTGCTCTATAGTGGCTTTATGGAAAGCTACAGTACCTGTGTGTTGGCAACATCCCCCTATCTAAATAAATAAATACAAAAAAGAATCACCAATGAGCCTGTTATTTAATATTAAACTCATAAAAATATTATATGAAAACATTTTTTAAATATATGATACGTAACGGGTGATATCAGAAAAAGTCATCAAGGATAACAAAATGGGAAATGTTGCTAGAGAGGGTCTTAATGGCAGCTGAACAGGGAGCCATCATATTATGGATGACGGTCATAATAATAAACCAAACCCAACTCAGAGTGTCCCAGAAGTTGGAGAGGTCAAACGCTCCATCGGACTCATTGGATTCTCCATCTGAGGAAGAAAATAGTAATAGTTTGGTACAAATCTTCCCTTTTCAAGATAAATTGGCAAATTGCCATACCCAATTCCCAAAGAAAAAAAACCTTTTAAATTTAAAGACTGATTTTGTTATTTACTTTTGCAGTCTTAAATGAATGAAAAATAAAAAAGTCTTACCCTTCATGTGTTTTTCTATGCATACATTTTAATTTGTAAAGTACAGTTTTTAGACAAATGTAGTGAAGTAATAACACAATATTTCCCTCTGAAATGTAACCGAGTTGAAGTAGAAATTGGCATGAAATTGAAGTAAAGCACAAATACCTTAAATTGGTAGCCTACTTACTCCCCCAACTTAATTAACTGACAACTTGAATATTTATGTCAAGCTGCTACAAAGACTTAAGAAGAACATTTGACAACTTGATAACAGTTAAGCATACAAGCAAGAAGGCATACAACTGAATTTATAAAATGTTTAAAACATGTATCCATGCGGAGAAACCGAGCCCAGCATACATTATAATGTTTGCATGTAATGAAAAAAATAAGCGTTTATATGTAGAATATTTAGAGCTACGGTTAGCACGTTTAGCTTGAGCATGCTAGCTATATTAGCTCTGTCTAAAGGCCGTTAACTTTGTGCGCTGCGTCATTTCTAAAGCGTCATATTTACCTCTGACTCGGTCTCTCATACACTGGATGGAGTTCAGTAGATTTCGTAAAGGCACAGACACATTTCCAACTGAATTATCAGCACTCATGTCATCAAAGTTTTTTTAACAGCGTGATACATGCGTGTTGTGGAACTACAGAAGAGCAGTATTTTGATCCAGGGACCATTCTAGATGAAGCACCGACACTGCAGTCTGAGAAAAACACGCTTTTGCGACACCTAGTGGTGAAACAGGAATACTGCAAGAAGAAGGCATTACTTAAAATACACGTTTTTTCATTATTCAAACTACCTAAAATATTGTGTTTTAAGAAACCGTTTTAAATATGAGCAATGTTAGAGTATATTTTCCAAAGTAAGAGAAGTTGAACACTTTAAAACAAACAACTTTATTTTGGAAAAAGCTACTAGTAATTTGGCACAGTATTACATTTTTCAATAATTCCACTGTAAAAATCTCTATAGGCTAAATGTTTATTTCCTGTCCTGGTAACCGTAATTTATCAATGATGCATTGTTAGATAATAAACATAAATAATATGTTTAACTGTTAAAAAAAACAACATTTACTTACTTAAAGGGGACCTATCATGCAAAATGCACTTTTGTACGTCTTTTATACATGAATATGTGTCCCCGGTGTTCCAGGGAACTCACCAAGTGTCAGAAAACACAACCCTCTCTATTTTCCTCCATACCCAAATCTCTAAAAAAGGGGCTGCAACGGATCTGATAAAAACTGATCCAGATTTGAACACTGTCCTGACGTCAGGGCTGCCAACCCTCACGCATTGAGCGTGAGAGTCACGCAATTAACCCATATCTCACGCACTCACGCCACACATGCCTTTCCTCACGCTAAGTTTTCGTCCAAAATAAATGTATATAAATATAAAAATAAAGTGAAGGAACAGCAAACCGAGCGGTCTTCTACATTCATTTTATATTTTGATACTATCACATTTTTTTGGCCTAACTAGTATTGTAAAGGAATACATTTTTAAAGTAACCCTCCCAACCAGTGGCGTAGTCAGGAATTATTGTGTGGGTGGGCCTGGAGAAATGTAGGTGGGCCAGGAGGAGACTTACTACTTACTACTACTACTTTTATCGATACCGCTTATCGATCCGGTGCTTTAACGGTACTTTTATCGTTTTTTTTGGAGAACTAAACAAATTGTGAACAAAACTAACATTGCTTTTTATTTTAATTAAATACATAATATTTCACATCAAAAGAAACAACAATGTTTTAGCAAATCGTATTAAATAATCTGATGACAGAACTGTAAACAGAATAGCTGAAACTTTAACAAAATAAATAACTCAGTTACCTCTAATCATTAGCCCATGTTTGTATCATTGAGTTAACTTTGTGTGTTGCTGCTAGCATACATAACACCTGACGTGGAAACGTTACTCGTGGATGGGGCTACAGAGCTACTAGAAAGACAGTCGAACCCGGTGCATTTCTCCGTCTGAATGTGGTGCACTTTTGCTAAATGTTTAGATAAATTGCTCGTGTTACTGCCCTTACATGCTAAACTCTTATTGCACTTTTGGTAATGAGCATTGTCCACATCGAACAGGTACAGTTTAACCACACCTCGGAGCGCGTTCTCTCCGCCATCTCCTCCGTGTGTGTGTGTTGCTGCATATAGCAGCTGTGTGTGGCTGTTTCTCAATCACGAGGATATTGGCTTCCAAGCCAATATTTCAAGGATGCTACGTCATCGAGTGTCGCCGAAGGACTGTTCCAATCTCCAGCATACTTGGAATTCCACCGAGGCCGCGTCCTTGGTTTGGGGGAAATTTCGAGGCTGCTTAAAATCCCCACAATGCTTTGCGCACGGACCAATTTCAAAAACCCTTGCGGAGAATGGCTGAACCGACGCAGCACACATTTAAATGTAAGTATGTAGTGGCGTAGAACATGTGTTGGTAAATATGTAACTTTGTTACATTTGTTTGTTATCACCAAAAATGTGTTCCGTGAAAGTAAAGCAAGTTCATAATTAGATAGACATCGTGAGGTATTTATTTTCGGTACAGTTTATGTTGAAACCGTTAGAGAGAGTGGCACACTTGTTAGCCTGTTCCATTCTTCTTAGTTTTCCGAAGCCGTGGCTTGGAAGCATACTTGCTTCGTTTCTGAAGGAAGTGACTTGGAAGTACGCGACTACCAAGCCAGCATCCTCGCGATTGAGAAACGGCCTGTGTGTAAAACAGCATACTACGTCATCGAGTGCCGCCGAAGTACTGTTCCAATCTCCAGCATACTTGGAAATCTACCGAACCCGGCGTACTCCGTTTGGAGAAATATCGAGGCTGCACATGAGTAGACTCCGCGGTCTTAAAATCCCCACAATGCTTTGCGCACGGACCAATTTCCAAAATCTGTGGCGGAAAATGTAAGGCGGGGCCTCTCATATGATGCACACCTGCACACTTGCTAGCCTGTTCCACTCTTTGTTTTCCGAATGTCAGGAAGTATTCTTGACTCGCTTCTGAAGCAAGATGCTCGGCAGACATGTGCTACCAAGCAAGCGTACTCGCGATTGAGAAACACCCCCGGTCTTTAATAATTCAGCCCTGGGGCCCGGTACCCATCCCTACACATGACTGGCTCGGCGGCCACAGGTTGTTTATCCTTGACAGTCGCACAGTGGGCACACACTGAGAGTCTTTTCATATTCAGCAAATGTGTACACGCTAAACTGCAGACCTCAAGAAGAAATAAGACTTTCATTCACTCAGCAAAACGTACTTTACTTACTAATTTACTCACGGTAAAAAAATGCACTCCCTATTCCATTGTCATGAAGGTGGAATCTAACTATATCCAGAATAAGTTTGATTGGATCCAGGCTAGAAACATGTTTATTTCTGCTGTAAAGTTGGGCATTTTAACATGGGGGTCTATGGGAATTCCTCCTTTCTGCATCCATCCCCTGTTGGCCACTAGAGGAACTGCAGTTTGTGGCACTTCCTTCTGGGCTTCCCGGCTCTGCGCTATAACGCGCTGATTGGCTGTGGGTGGGCCAGACGTGCATGTGGGTGGGCCCAGGCCACTTTTCTCAAAGTCTTTTACAGACCGAGGTATGTGAGGGATGACGAACACTGACTCCTCCTTGTTGAAATCTGCGTACATCGCCTCGTTGTCGTAAAAAAGGGCATCGACTCGCACATCGCCGGACTCAAAGCAGCTGTAGATGAAGTGGAATTCATGGGAGGGTGCTGAAAAGCAGGAGAGGAACACAGAAGAGGGAGTTTAAGGCACTGCCAGGTGATTGTCATACTGTGGACATATTAACTTCTATTGAAACAAACATTTAGGTATTCACGCTACAGGAGTCAACAATTCTATTACATGGCTAAGTTGAATACTCAATTCTAATTGGTTTGGACATTCCTGAGGTCTGCTATTTTTCACGACAGACCATTGCTAAGGATAGCAGAACATTGCACTGATCGAGGGATTATATATGTGCAGTCATATCAATCCACAGAAACAAGTCTGGTAAACTAAAGGTCAGCTGTGGACAACAAACATTAGTTATATCTCTCACAGGCTCCGCCCTCTACTGGACTCTATGGGTACTACCTCTCAACATTCATCAATTGAGATATCTATCAGCGACGTGCAGTCAGTGGAGGCAGGGGAGGCAGAGCCTCACCTGTCATACTCCAATGTAACGGAAAAACAACTAAAGAGAAACGAAATAGTAATAATAATAAAATGTCTCCACTGATCTGTGTTGTAAGTGTGATTTCTGTATGATTCTAATCGCTTTTTATAGTCAAAATCAGCAAATTTGCCGAACTCCGCTACGGGAGCGATGACAAGTGAGGCAGGCACGTGCTCTGCCTCTCGTAAACCCACAGTAACTTGCTGGAGCACGGGCACTAATTTAGCGCGGGCACTTATTTTGTGAGCGCGCTCAAGCCAGTTACCGTGGGGTAAGGTGAGGCACAGATGAGATCTGCCTCACCTCAGAATGCGTCACCCCACAGAAACTGGCTGGAAAGCGGGCCCTAAGCGCATGCCTGTTACCATCTCACTGTAGGTCACCAATGTAATGTTTGTAGATCCCTTTATTACATTTATCCTCGCCATCCATAGTCTCTAAATAACTTATTTCACGTATATATGATATTTAGGCTCGCTGGTCTCAACGGCAATGAAAATGCACCAGGGGAGGCAGCCATAACCTCTGCCGCACTGAAGGGGGCGCACGTGAGCCCACAGGTTATTGTTGCTACTGTAATTCTACGCAGAGACGGTAGACGTAACAACAAACTAGACTTTTGAAACTACAGGAAGATAAGGAGGACTTTTACAAAAAAGTAATAGAGATTGTTGTCCAGAAGGATAGCATGGACTTCATCTTCAAGTCAAGGTAAGACCACATTTGTAATGAAAATGGGATCTTACTAAGAAAGAACAATCCAATATTTAGATTTTGGGTATCCTTTTGTTGAACGGTCTGTTTAAAATGAATCGAAGCATCAGACTAAAAAAGCTTTTGAAAATAACCGAATATTTCGATTAAGGTCAAAATATAATATTTGTAAATCTGACTCAGTGAGTCAGTGCCTCACCAGCCATGAACCTCACCGCACGTCACTGATATCTATAGATATCTCAATTGATGAATGCTCGCAGTATGGTTGAGAGGTAGTACCCATAGAGTCCAGTAGAGGGCGGAGCCTGTGCTTATATAACAAGGGTTACCATACGTAACCCCTCGTTTCCTCCATCAGAAAACAACATGGAGCACTTTTTGAATATTCATTTATATATTTGCAGAGAGCAGGACACTTTGGATTCATGATGGCTAAGCTGTCCCCAGTAAGGAAAATAAAAATAGGGCAAGAGAAGGAAAGCGGTTGATAGGCAGAGCACTGGACATCAGAGAAATCACCAGAAGAAAACAAACAGGAAGTAAACACTACTGGGAACAGTAGACGAAAACAGACAGGAAGTAAACACTAAAGTGAACACGGTATGGGCTATGGCAGTGTTTAAATGCTGGTTCATGGAAAAGAAAATGTGAACAGACTGGGACAAATTGAGAAGCCGTCATTTTAAAGGGGACCTATCATGCAAAATGCACTTTTGTACGTCTTTTATACATGAATATGCAACACACTCTCACTCCCTAAGCGTCCAGGAGCGATGCTTGGTCAGGGTCCCGTGGCGTCCAGTTGTGACGCGCCGAGGCTCCTTCAGCTTCATAAACGGACGCAAAGAGCTTTCAACTGATTGCAATGTATTCCCATCGGCGTCGGTATTTGACGCTTAGGGAAGCACGGCATTCGTTTGTGTCGGAGGCTGTTAAAGGCAATGTGAGCGTCCATTCCCATTGGATAACGGAGAATTGTACACCCGGAAGTAAGTATTCTCCTTACTGTCGATTGATTTGACAGTGATATCTCCACTACTCATCAACTCAAAAACACCAGATTATCCTTGTTAATTAAACGACATTGATAGGTTTTAGTGTGTGTACAATGTTTTGGTCACGTTTTCCCCTTCAATTCTGAGAAACAAGTCGTTTTCTATGAGTTTTGGATGGCCGAAGACATGACATGACCCACAATCCTCTGTAGCAACCATGGACTGTATAAACAAATTAAATAATACATTATTCCGAGTGTGCTTGCTTTTCTCTTTGAAAGTCATCACATAACGGCATTGTAATACACGTTTCGGCTGCATTAAATATGACATATCTGCCGTAGTTAACTCTATTTATAGAGCCCTGATGACAAGCCTTCTAGACAAACAGGAACTGCCGCCAAAACTGAAAACTTGACGTGGATCTTAAATATATAAGCAATTAAACAACATCTTACATTTCTTTTGACACAATACGTCTCCTTGCAGTATCAACACTAATTCGGTTGACTTTTATATTTGATCCAATTGGTAGATAGGCTGTATTTACGCCATAACGGTGCACAGCTGATAGAAAGGGACACATACTGGTTAAAGCACGTTATTGCATTTTATAATTTTATTATTAGATATTAATAGGATCCCTATAAAGTATATTCTTTACTCGTCGTTATTCTCTACTAATAGTTAATTAAAGACTGTATATAATGACTATTTTGCACATCCCTTTCAAGATTTCAAGATTTCAAGGTTTATTGACATATCATATTTTACACAACTACGGTGTAGTTATGCAATGAATGAAAAACTTGGGTCGCAGGTTCCTCAACAGTGCAAGACATCTATCAATATGTGTGTACCTCCACCATTACATTGTCATATTCTGCACATTTCTTATACTATCTACATACATCTTATAAGAGTATAATACATATGTATAATATCAGTTAAAATAAGTGCTTAAACATAGTCAACATTGCAGGAAAGCAATATATTAGACGTTAAGTACTTTGTCAGGCTTAATATTTATCTGTAGATACACATTTCACTGTGTGTGCTGTGTGCTCTGCATGTGTGACCATCAAAGAGGGTTTCATCCCTCCATATTCATCTTCTATACCCCCAAAGCTTTTTTCTTATTCAAAAGAAGACCTTAACCTAAAGTATTCTTTAATGTTTAAATAAAGCCTTATTAGTTTGTCTGTTTTGCACATCCTCCTATTAATATCTAATAATACAATTATAAAATGCAATAACGTGCTTTAACCAGTATGTGTCCCTTTCTATCAGCTGTGCACCGTTATGGTGTAAATATAACCTATCTACCAATTGGATCAAATATAAAAGTCAGCCGAATTAGTGTTGATACTGCAAGGAGACGTATTGTGTGAAAAGAAATGTAAGATGTTTAATTGCTTATATATTTA
>NW_022987469.1:35000-100000 GCF_902827165.1 Trematomus bernacchii
CTTCACATACAGTCAGGAAGTGTGAATGTAAACATGGAAATATTAAAAAAATATGTTTGAGTTTCCTTTTGTTCGTCAGAATCCTCTCCAGTCTCCCTGCCCTCATCCTCTCTTTGTTTACAACACAATCTCTTCTCGACAGAGGACATTTGTAATAGTCTAGTGCGTCTAGCCTCAAACAGAAGCGGGGGAGTCAGAGGGAGAGGGAGGTAAAGGTGGGGGGGAGAGAGAGTGAGATAATGAGATAGAAAAGGGATGAGAGGGAGAGAGGTGGATTTGTTATTCTTGCAGGGTGTTGCACAGACACAGACGCAGACAGACATGACCTCACACAGCTGCAGAGAGGAGAGGGTGACAGAGAGAGTGTGTGTGTGTGTGTGTGTGTGTGTGTGTGTGTGTGTGTGTGTGTGTGTGTGTGTGTGTGTGTGTGTGTGTGTGTGTGTGTGTGTGTGTGTGTGTGTGTGTCTCTGTGTGTGTGTGTGTGTGTGTGTGTGTGTGTGTGTCTCTGTGTGTGTGTGTGTGTGTGTGTGTCTCTGTGTGTGTCTGTGTGTCGTGTATGTGTGTGTGTGTGTGTGCAGCCAGGCGTAGACTGTTTATACAACCTGAAGCACAGATTTTAGGCAAATGTCAAGCTTTCATCAGATTGAGTTTTCTCAGAAACTCTAATTCAAACAGGTTTCATATAAGTAGCTTTTCCATAGTTTCTTTGGGGTGATTTATATAATGTTACTCACCATAGAGTGGTAAAGTGACAGAGTACTTTTGCAGGATGACCCGGAAGTTAGTATTGCAAGCGTTCCTTCAGCAAAAAAGCCCAGGATATTTCCCATATTTGGAACACAGTACTGCAGAAAACAAGCACGTATGATATTTAAATGTTTGCCCAACAGGATAACCTACACATAGCACCATCACTTTGTGTCTTTTGAAAGCCTAAATGCAAAAACACAGGGATTTTCGCCTTTGCAGACCATTTACATGCACACAAACCTCTATAACACAGTACAGGAAAGAGAAAACCCCCAAAAGCTTCTTTGAACCAAAATAGCATTTGAAAACCACTATTCCTCTATCCTAACAGATAACCTTACACATTTACGATACTAAATATCTTGGTTTCTTCTTTTCTAAGGCTACATTTTTCTGTTGTCTTAAATAATACAATTATGTAGAAAACATCTTATTGATATGTATTTTCTCTTGTATTTATTCACATTACATTTTATATTGATGTAATCCAGAACTAATGGAAAGTAATCAGGTTTCAATACTTTTATATTGTGATACTCAGATTAGGTTACTGATTTTTACACTCAACTAGTTACAAAAAAACGTTTACTTTTTTAAGTAACCCTTCCAACCATGGTTAACACAAAAACATTTCTTACTGCAGCTTGGGTTAGAAGCAAATCACAGTCCCTTTGGTAAAAATGTAAAATATTTTGTACGGCCAAATACTGACCCGGCATCATGAGGCTTTTAAGACACTTCTGTTATTCATTTATTATTCCCACAGCAACAAGAAAACGTGGAGACATAAACATATTTCTTGTTTAAAAAAGCAAAAGGCTGCAGCTGCAAATGGGTGCCGCGATTATGTCACTTTAAAACACATAGCAGAGCTTAAAGGGCTTTTTGCAACAGGACAGCCCAATAATTTAGGAAGCTGAGAATCAAATCATCAAAGTGAACACACAGTATTTATTTGCCAAAGTGACATTTGGTGATACGCAGCTTGGTATTTCAGATGTAATTAATTTCTGCACTTCAGAGGACATTTGGTTCCCATAAAGGTATACGCACAAGAATACACACACCCACGCATACACAACAAGCAGTCACGGAAGAGTGGGATTGCTCAAGCCTGCCGTTTTTTGGTGCAGGGCTAAAGTCAGATTAGTGCTAGTCTGTCTGTCTGCTTTCACGGAGAAACATGCTTAATCCCTGTTTAATCCCACCTGCAACGGGATTGGCCACCGCCTAAAACTCTGACGACTATTACCCCGAATCCAGGCATTAGACACAGACTGCCACACACCTGGTCCAGAAAACAGACACAGGAAAGAGTTGTGTAAAAGTAAAAACGTACATTTGTTTTGGCAATCCTACATTCGTCTCGCCAATTTAGATTGCATGTCGAATTGAAAGGAATTGAAAAAGAGGGAGAGAAGCAGGAGGATAATCGGAAAGAAAATTACAGCGTGAGGGATTTGGATGAGGATAGAGATTCGGAAAGTAAGCAAATTAAAAGGAAAGATGAAGGGGGCCGGTATAGAGTAAAATACGCAGAAGAAGAGCACAGAAAAGCAAACACAGATCAAAGCCATTTTGCAAAATATGCATGCAAACACATGGACAAAAAGAGAAATGTGCAATGTAAAAATACACAGCGCCATCGTTTGAGTTTATTTTATGTGACCCTTTTATTGTCGGACATCACTAGGACCTATCATGCAAAATGCACTTTTGTACGTCTTTTATACATGAATATGTGTCCCCGGTGTTCCAGGGAACTCACCAAGTGTCAGAAAACACAACCCTCTCTATTTTCCTCCATACCCAAATCTCTAAAAAAGGGGCTGCAACGGATCTGATAAAACCGGATCCAGATTTGAACACGTTACTGACGTCAGGACGGTGGCGCTACGGCTATTGGGCCAACTCTCCACCTATCAGGGGAATGTGGGGTTGGGCCACGGCCGGCCATTGCCGCTCGAAACCGCTGGAGACGCTGTAGTACATATGCCAGGCCTGTAAGTGGCGCTGTAGTCTGCCACAAAAGCAGCGAAGAAGACTTCCCGCCCATAGTTACCATGGTTACCCTTCTGTTTATTCTCCGCTGTGGCTTTTTTTCTCCCTCCCCGAGGCAAGCGTTTGCTCCCGCTGCTTTAATTCAATGCAATCCCTCCCCGTCGAGGCAAGCACTGTAATTCTCTCCGGTTAGTCCACCAGCAGATGACAAACACCCACCTCTCCGCCTCTTCCAAGGAACGAGGGGACCGTGCGGCAGAGTTTCAGTTTCAGTTTCTTTCGCCGGTCAAGATGTCCGTTAAAGTGGAAATCTTCCGGACAAAATTAGAAAAGTGCCGGTCAAAGGTCTTCTTTGTTATTTATTGAGCTTTAAAACAAATGAATAACGACTCTATATAATAAAACACGGATGACGGAGATCTCTTTTTCTCCCCCTCTTCTGACAGCCCAGCAGCTGATCAGAGCACGGCTCCCCTCTCCTGCAGGGGGGCGTGGTCAGCAGAATCAGACCCGTAGACAGCAAACAGAACATTGAGCGAAATGAGGCATGGCTAAAATGCATGATCTGTTTGGTATTTTGAAAACAGAAACGTATAAATATACCTTATATCAGAGATGGAGTACTCGAGTCCTGGACTCGGACTCGAGTGCCGATTTTCGGGACTCGTGACTCGACTCGGACTCGCACACTGATTGACGCGACTCAGACTTGGACTCGTGAATTCTCGCCGGACTCGGACTCGTGAATTATCGCGTACGCTGACTTGGACTCGGACTCGGACTCGTGATTTTTTCCCACAACGATGACTCGGACTCGACTTGTACATTGACGCTCCGACTTGGACTCGGACTCGAGCAAGTTTTCTATGGAGTCTGATGTCCTCTATCCTGGCGTGTGCACCGGCTGCGAGGCGAGTTCACGTACTGGGCCCCGCTATTCCAGTCTAAAGATGTCTAGAGACACACCCCGCATCGTGCTGTATGCTTTCACACATTCTGCTTCCACATTGGAAAAGAGCTGGCAAAATGCTCTATGTGGAAACAATATTGAAGAGAAGGCTCCGTAACACATTACTCTAAACATCGAGTTCAGACATATAGGCTGTCTTGAACACTATCATCAGAGTAACGTGATCTAATCAATAAGTAAAGATTCAGCCGATAACACGAAAGCACATGGCTACTTAACATGCAGAATGACGTCATTTTGCATGCTAAGTAGCCATGTGCTTTCTGGGGCTAAATCTTTATCAGTAAACCGATTTAACCGGTAAAAGTTCCTTCAAAATAAGAGTCCCGATCTTATTACTATCAAAATAAAAGTGCAAAACGAAAACTTTACCATAGGAAAATATTGGCATACAAATATAATCACTTCTCTAAAAGGTAACTCATTTTAAACATAGTTTATTTATATATAATAATAATAATATTAATATTAGTAATAAGCTTTATATTTGTAAAGCACCTATTACAAGAATTGTAGGCAAACTGGCTTCACAGCAGTTCAATAGACAGATTAGTATAACATGACAGGATAAAAGCAATGTAGAGGAGCAGCTACATTTCAACACATATATCCACGAAGATTAATACATGAAGACTTGTGACTCAGACTTGACTTGGACTCTTCTTAGGTGACTCGGACTTGGACTCGGACTCGAACACAGGTAATGATGACTCGGACTCAGACTCGACTCGGACACTCCTTGGGTGACTCGGACTTGGACTCGGACTCGACAACGACTCTCCCTTGGTGACTCGGACTCGAGAGTGACTTGGACTCGTGAATTGGACTCGTGAATTGGTGACTTGACTACAACACTGCCTTATATAGGCTGCCGTTTTCCTTTTAAATCACATTGAATTAAATGCAATACCCATTTGTATTTTGTGGTCATACTGGCAGAAATATGAGAGAAATAAATACATTAAGAACATGTATTGATCTGGCTTCAACTAGGCCATTCTCTATCCACTTGTGGTTGAATTTAAACAACCCATTGCAGAACATGAAGCCAAATTGAATTCTAAACTTAGCCAAATCCAAAATGTAAATCTTCAAGGGACCTTATTATTCTTTTTGTGTTTTCCCTCTCCTGTAGTGTGCTATACTGTATAGGTTTTTGTGCATGTAAATGGTCTGCAAAGGCAACAATCCCTGTGTTCCCTCCAGAGGGAGTTTCTCTCCCACACACTCCCCGGTCCCCTCTCCCCCGTCTGAAACGCCTCCAAACAAAGGAGTCCATTGGACTCCATTGTTTACTTCAGTAACATAGAGACATCACTATGAAACACTCGCACATTTTTGTGCATGTAAATGGTCTGAAACGTCTCCATTGACCTCCTTTGTTTACTTGTTGAATAGTGACATCAAGAAGGAACACTCAAACTTTATCGGCTAACGCTTTAGCACATTGTACGTGATAGGACATCTCTAAACGGTTGACCAATCACGACAGAGCCAGCCAGCTAATCAGAGCAGACTGGGCTCTGGTTTCAGACAGAGGGTGAAAATAGGTGCTGCAGCACAGGCAGTATGAGAAAAAGAAAGAGCTTTTTGAACATTAAAGCATGGAGACATGTCCCTGTAGAGACACTACATACTGATTTCAACCTCAACATTTTAGAATAGGTCCCCTCGGAGAAGCAGGTCAGATGAAAGACAGCATGAGAAAGTGACAGAAGTTCTCTTACAGAAGTACATCATTCAATTACCTATGAGAACTTTTGTATATCTTTTTAGGCTGAAGTTTGATAAATGTAACACTTTTTACCTGAAGGAAACCAGGATAGGTGAATTTAACGTACAGTACCAGTCAAAAGTTTGGACACACCTTCTCATTCAATGGTTTTTGTTTATTTGAATTGTTTTCTACTTTGTAGATTAATACTGAAGACATACAAACTATGAAAGAACACATATGGAATTATCTAGTTAACAAAAAAGTGTTAAAAAATCCAGAATATGATTTTTATTTTATAATCTTCAAAGTAGCCCCCTTTTGCCTCGATGACAGCTTTGCACACTCAAGGTCGTCTCCTAGAATGGTTTTGAATTAACACGTGTGCCTTGTCGAGAGTCAATTTGTGGAATGACTTGCCTTCTTAATGTGTTTGAGACCATCAGTTGTGTTGTGCAGAGGTAGGGTTAGTGCACAGTGGAAAGCCCTATTTGACTACTGTTGTAATCCATATTATGGCAAGAACCACTCAACTCAGTAAAGAGAAACGACCGTCCATCATCACTTTAAGAAATGAATGCCAGTCAATCCGGAAAATGAACAACAAGAAGAAGAGAATTGTTCGGGCCAAGAAACACAAGGATTGGACATTAGACAGTGGAAATCTGTACTTTGGTCTTATGAGTCCAAAGTTGAGATTTGTGGTTCCAACCGCTGTGTCTTTGTGAGATGCAGAGAAGGTGAGCGGATGGTTTCTGCATGTGTGGTTCCCACTGTGAAGCATGGAGGAGGAAGTGTGATGGTGTGGGGGGGCTTTGCTGGTGACACTGTTGGTGATTTATTCAGAATTCAAGGCATACTTAACCAGCATGGCTACCTTAACTTTTTTGTTTACGAGATAATTCCATTAAAGTTTGGATGTCTTCAGTATAAATCTACAATGTAGAAACTTTGAATGAGAAGGTGTGTCCAAACTTTTGAGTGGTAGTGTATCTGTTTTGGTTTCAAGGTCTTGGTATCATGAATGATAGCTTACTGTAAGACTAACTAAAAAAGAAATTCAACGATATGTCGTTAGAAGAAAAATACAAAACAACTGCCCACACCACAAAAAATGTGAACAGCTAAAATAACAATCCCACTGCAAATTGCATTCTACATCCTCTGATCCATGCAGTTGCTAGACAACATAATCCAAAGTTGTCAAATTTGACCCATTCTATCAAATAACATGGATGGTTCTAAACGTTCTTGGTGAAATAATGAATGACAACTACTTATGCTGCGTTCACACCGGACGCGATGCGATGTTTGGGGGCGGCGCGATTACATGTAAAGTCAATGCAGAGACGCGGACAGACGCAAATTCGCTCCGACGGCGAGCATGAAGCGGTGGACGCGGCGCGAATCACGTGATTGAGGCGATTGAACGGTGCCGCGTTAAACGCGAGAGTTCAATTTTTTCAACTCGAGCGTCAAATTCACGTGACGCGTTCTCGCGGAAGCCAATCAGCGGTGAGGATCTCAGCCGCCGTCACTGACGTTCAACCACACAACATCAGCCGTTAGCTGTTAGCAGTTAGCACACAGAGCTCACAGCTCCTCATATCTGTTCAGAAACTGGACAAAAGTTAAACAAGTACAAACCACAGACTGTCTGTGTCATGGCGAATTTATTTATGTCTGTAGGCCGTTGTTATGAGTGTGGAATGAGCATATACAACGTTAGCTTAGCCTGGTCGACCAACCCAGTCTCACGGCATTTCGTGTTATTAGTCACGAAATTAATTTAATCTATTGATTCGTGTTCACCAACACGATTTTCACCTTTTTTTCGTGTCACACAGAACGATTTTAAATGCAATGTATTTCTATTGGTAGTATGTTTCGTGCCTGCAACACGTCTTTTTGTCCGGTCGGGTCTTGGAAGACCAGAAGCTGTGTGGTTCATAAAAACATGTTCTTACTCAATATCTTACCCTAAGCCTAACCCTATCCCTTTTATTTTAAATTGTATAATGTCTGAGTTTTTTTGCCGTCAGTGAGGAAAAGAAATGGGGCTCAGAGCCTCAGAATACTGAAATCTGTATTTTATGTCATCTTTTTTTCCTTCTAATTTGATATTATTTGGTGCAGGCACGAAACATACTACCAATATAAATACATTGCTTCTAAAATCGTTCTGTGTCAGAATACTTAAATCTGTATTTTTTTAAATGCCTTTTTCCTTCTAATTTGTTATTATTTACATTGCTTTTAAAATCGTTCTGTGTGACACGAAAAAAATGGCGAAATCGTGTTGGTGAACACGAATCAATAGATTAATTTCGTGACTATAACACGAAATGCCGTGAGACTGTGTTGGGTCGACCCGATCTTCATTCAGAAAACAAGCATTTTAAAAGGTGTTTTGCCTGCCGTCTTGTCTGCAGACTTGTCAAAGCATTAATTCATGGTTGTTACTAACCGGTATCAGTATGTTGTTACTTCGGCATCATTTAGAAACGTCTATTACAATTTAATCACGGTAAAATATGTTCATTTGTTGTAGTTGTAGCTCCCGAACCAGCGCGTCTTGTTTGAATGATGCGAGTAAACACAGCTGGCAGCCGCGGTGAAACTCCAGCGTTTAGAGCGATGCGATAGGAGCGATTAGAGCGAAGCGAATATTCGCATCGCGTCCGGTGTGAACGCAGCATTACAGTACATTGAAACATTTTAAACTGTTTTATTTACAATTTATTGCACAAGTGGTTTTCAATTGGTCAGTTTTTATAGAATTTACAGACTAAACTTTTTACTGAAAGACAAGGTTTGATTTTTTGTAATATTAGTTCTATTGACCATTAATTACATGTAAAACCTGTATTTACTGAGCACATTAACGGGAAGACAAAACAAAGAGTAATAGCAAATGAATGACATTTCTTATTAAAGTGAAAACCAAAGTCCTCTTGCTCACCTTGATCAAGGTGGAAGATAAAATGATTTACCCTAGGATACATTTGTTGATACTGTTTTACCTTTTTAGAGCTACATTTCATGTATTAAATTCTTTAAAAAGCAACGCCAAAATCATAGCTAGGTGAATTTCATTTAGCTGTTCAGCTTTCTGGGTCTAGTTATTGTAAATGTTGTCTCACTGTAACACTTACCAAGTACAACAGAGAAAAACACAAGTCATTCAACATAGAAAATGAACAAAATTATCCTTTAGTCCAAAAACATGTCACCACAATGTAAGAGAGATAACTTCCACGCCCAAAAATAACACGCTGAAATAACAAAGCCATTACAAATTGCACTATTAATCCATTCCCCCGATCCAAGCAGTTAACATATGCAGATAAGTCCCGGCCTATTTTTTATTAACTCTTTATTCTACAGATTCAGTACATTTTTTAACGGGCAGCCCTATTCAACATAATTCAGACATTACATGAATTACTTTTTTAGAGGGTTGTAATAAAATATATATGAGTGCACCTTCCTGAAAGCTTTGTAACTTGAAAACCAAAGTCCTCCTGTTATCTGGCAGTCATCAGCAGGAGGATAAAAAAGATTGCCTCCGTGATAATGTGTTGTAAAACCCTGTGTCACACAGCTATGCAGGGTTTTGGCATCTGATAAGCCTCCAAACTCAGGGAAGTATTGCTCAAACCGGCCTTTCTGGATTGTATTTCATCTTCCTGAAACAACATGCCCCTCCAGCACAGCCCCCTCCTTTAAAACAATGCCACTTAGTCTGAACAGCAGAAAGACAATGATAAATGGATCCACTCAGTCAGAAAGAGCGAGTCCTGAACTCAGTGATTCACCCACTTCAGTCTTCAAAGACAGGGTGCGATAAGGAGAGAGGAAGAGACAAAGAGTGACCACACCTGGTGTCCGTTTGGTGACTCAGCCTCTTTTTAGACGGAGAGCTGACTCACTGCCAGCTCCACTATCAGAGTCTGCAGCCTGACATCACACACAGGAGCTCTCACTGTCTGAAATAATACAAGCAATTTTTACTTAACACCCAGAACAGTTTGATTTACATCGCAGGTCAGAGGATGCACCAAGATTCAGTTAAAATGATGCAAAGAGAATATTTTGAGATGCATTTCATTTCATTCAGCAGACGCTTTTATCAAAAGCCACTTTAAGTGCAGTCAACCATGGAGATACAAACTCAGAGCAGCAATAATCCTGTACATTAGGATCAAAAAGGCTGAATTATTACAAGTATTAATGTCAGTATATCATTTTTTTTTTCTGTTTTAATTGACAACACACACATAGTTGTGCAAAAACATAGAACATAACTTTAATGCTCCTTTTTTTAAATGGCCAAAAACACTGAGCATGGATTTAACCTGTTTAGCCCTGAGCCTGTTTTTCAGGTCTCAGGCTCGAAAATGACATTCCCAGAACAAATGACCATATCTTCCCTTCTAAAAGGGTTAAATTAATAATCTTTTTTCTCAAAGTAATGATAAACCTGTGAGTTGGATGTAGAAAAGTCAGAACAATATAGATGTTTTTATTTTAAAGAAAATTCAGATTGAACATAGTAAAAAACTGTAAATTATAGTGTCCGTCCAAAAATTCTTTTTTACTTATAGTGAAAACTACCCTTGGATGATGGTAAGGTAGACTAAAAGCTTTAGGAATCCAAAGTACAACATATAATAAGTACCCCGTATCAAGATTGATGCAAAACAAGTGGCATTTGACCTTTTTAGAGAGGTTTAGCAAAGAAAACTCCACCTCTGAGGTGATTTGGGTGGAAATGGGGGTTTTACCGTTTCTCTGGAACCCATTGGTCGATTTTGGTGATTGACATTTCTTTCTGACCGTTAGAGCCAATAGAATCGAAGGGGGGTTTTCACATAGACTCCAACGTTAACACAAAAAGGTGGGGGCTTTGCGCATGTAGTTTTGCATGAGAGTGAAGCTATCTCTCGCTCTGACATCTAGAAACGGAAAAGCAGTCTTATTGCTCATGGATTATCAGAAATAATTTCAAAGGGACACAGACACATTGGATTAACCTATGGATTAAAGGTGGGGTAGGTACATTTGAGAAACCGGCTCGAGATACACTTTTTGTTATATTCCATGGAATGCTCTTAACATCCCGATAGCAATGAATATCTTAAGTGCTTT
The DNA here is from genome assembly GCF_902827165.1 of Trematomus bernacchii. Lineage (NCBI taxonomy): Eukaryota > Metazoa > Chordata > Actinopteri > Perciformes > Nototheniidae > Trematomus > Trematomus bernacchii. The sequence continues at coordinate 45,587 of NW_022987469.1, forward strand.
GAAAAAAAATCCATAAAAAAATGTCATCTGTGGAAGCCGTAGTACTGTAAAAAGCACGACCAATCATTTTAGCCGGCCCGGCTAAAATAACTGGATGGCCTACCTGCCTGTCAGCCTTCCATCTGTGCACAAACTTATCTCGTGCCCTCATTGGTCATGTGCGCGTTCGTGTGTGTTGGAGGAGGGGCTCTGTAAGGAAGTGGCAGATTTTTTCCGGCTGTGTATTTTCAAATTCTAGCGCACTCGAGCTGGTTTCTTCAAAATGACCTACCCCACCTTTAACTTCAGCAGCGTTTTTATCGTTTTAATGCCATTGAAGACCACTTTTGAGCAGACTACGACACAAGGTAACCATGTTAGCATTTTTAGCTACCTAGCGCCACATGTTTTGATGTCTGTTTTTGTTTATAAAGTCGCGATTTCGTATAATTGAGTGATAATGAGGGTACCCTTCGATTCTGTGTCACCTCACGATGTGAAACGATGTCATGGATGTGCAGTGAATTTTGGTGCAGTAATCTGTTAGCATTTTTCGCTCGTTGCTAATTCAGAGGCTCAGCGTTAGCATTGTGGGTTTTATTTTGAAAAAGAAAAGAAAAAAGATCAGTTTGATGAGTTTCTTCCCGTTACATGGATATAAAACATTCATAGTTTATTAAATGAACATGCCCTCAGACACTGTTTCCTGCAAGATGTTGCGGCAGTGCCCCGGTACCGGGGTCTCTCGGGCTTAACAGGTTAAACAATAATTACATTACATTTAGCTGACGCTTTTATTCAAAGCGACTTACAATAAGTGCATTCGACCAAGAAGATACAAACTTGAAGTAAACAGAATCATATGAGTACATCAGGTTTCATAGAGCCAAAACATTTCAAGTGCTTTAGATAAGCCAGTCCTTTATTAGTATATAAGTGCTTTGTTAGTAATTTTATTGCTCGAAGTGGAGTCGAAAGAGATGAGTTTTTAGTCTGCGCCGGAAGATGTGCATTCAGGATGAGCTGCAGAGGTCGGATGGCACAGGCAGGTAGACCAGCCAGGAGGGAGTTGCAGTAGTCTAGGCGTGAGATGACGAGAGCCTGGACCAGAAGTTGCGCCGCTTTCTGGGTCAGGAGGGGACGTATCCTCCTGATGTTGTAAAGAGTGTATCTGCAGCAGCGGGTTGTGGCAGCGATGTTTGCAGTGAAGGACAGTTTGTTATCTAGGGTCACACCCAGATTCCTTGCAGTCTGAGTCGGGGAAACAATAGAGGTGCCGATGTTGATTGTTAGGTCAAGAGTGGGACAATCTTTTCCAGGAAGAAAAAGCAGTTCAGTCTTGTCAAGGTTGAGCTTGAGGTGGTGAGCAGACATCCACTGAGAGATGTCTGCTAGACAAGCAGAGATGCGTGCGACAACCTGGGTTTCAGAACGGGGAAAAGACAGAATTAATTGGGTGTCGTCAGCGTAGCAGTGGTATGAAAGATCATGCGGGCTAATGACTGATGCGAGGGAGTTTGTGTACAGAGAGAAGAGGAGGGGACCAAGGACAGAGCCTTGAGGGACCCCTGTAGATAATTGACAAGGATCGGACTCTGACCCTCTCCAAGTTACCCTGTAGGTGCGGTCTTCGAGGTATGAGGTGAGGAGGGAAAGTGCAGAGCCTGAAACTCCAAGTTCTTGGAGAGTGCGAAGGAGGATCTGATGGTTCACCGTGTCGAATGCAGCAAACAAGTCCAAAAGGATGATGAAAGAGGAGAGGGAGGCTGCTTTAGCAGTGTGAAGTTCCTCAGAGACAGCGAGGAGAGCAGTTTCTGTTGAGTGACCTTCCTTGAAACCAGACTGGTGTGGATCAAGAAGGTTGTTCTGATGGAGATAACAGGAGAGTTGTTTAACCTGTTTCACACCATCCCCCCGGTACCGGTAGTTTCCAAACTCCAGAAGGAGACATTCCTCCACTTTGGTTTCGTTTTCCACACGCGAAGCGCCCACATTTTTTCTTTACAACGTGTGTGTGAGTGGGCCTCCCCCTTCGATTCTATTGGCTCTAACGGTCACAAGGGTATGTCAACCAACCAAATCGACCAAGGGAAGCCAGAGATAGGTCAAATCCACCCAAATGACCCCAAAAGTGGGGGTTTTTGGCTAAATCTCTCTAAAAAGGTCAAATTTCACTTGTTTTGCATCAATCTTGATACAGGGTACTTATTATATGTTGTACTTTGGATTCCTAAAGCTTTTAGTCTACTAACCCATCATCCAAGGGTAGTTTTCACTATCTGTAAAAAATAATTTTTGGACGGACACTATAATTTACAGTTTTTTACTATGTAAAATCTGAATTTTCTTTAAAATAAAAAACATTTATATTGATTCTGACACTTCTACATCCAACTCACAGGTTTATCATTACTTTGAGAACAAAGATTATTAATTTAACCCTTTTAGAAGGGAAGATATGGTCATTTGTTCTGGGAATGTCATTTTCGAGCCTGAGACCTGAAAAACAGGCTCAGAGTGGAACAGGTTAAAGACAGCGGGTTCAAGTGTTTTAGACAGGAATGGGAGGAGAGAGACAGGCCATCGGACGGGTTGAGAGTGGGTTTCTTTAGGAGAGGGTTTACTCTTGCCTCCTTGAGACTGTTTGGAAAGTGACCAGAAGTTAGAGAAGCATTGATGAAATGGGTGAGAAACGGTAGAATATCAGGAGCGATAGTCTGAAGGAGGTTTGAGGGGATAGGCTCCAGAGGACAGGTGGTAGGACGGGCAGAGGTAATGAGGGTAAGAACCTCACTTGGAGAGAGAGGTTTTCAGTCCCTGCTAGAGAGCAGGGACTTTCGTGGGAGAAAAAGGTTCATATGTCTGATTGGCTGGGCGGAATGCAAACCACGCCCCGTAAAACTCCCAAAAACTTTTGTGAAGCCGTCATTTTATTTGCTCGCATTAAAATCTCATCGCGCACCAACGAAGAGATTACTTTTGTGAAAGCAGCTATGGCAACACCAAATAAATCAGCGGAGCGGTGGAGTGATGATGATGTGTCGGCGCTTCTGGAGATTTACTCGGAGGACGGGATCCAGAAACTTCTACTAAAGGCAGTTTCCGTTGTTCAGCAAAGTTAGCCGACCTGGGAACCGTCCACAGCGCATCCCGGGACGACGACGAAGGTAAAATAAACTACATGCACTGCACTGTTTTAATCTGCACAATACTGGTCTCAGATGTACTTTTATTTGCTCAGTAGATCGAGCTAGCCATGCTAGCTGAACTGACTAGCAGGCCGACTCCAAGCTGGCTAACAACATCTAGCTAGCTAGCTATTCTCAGCCGCTATGAAAACATTTTGACTTGTGAATAAGTGTGCAATGTTCTGTCATTTGCTTCACTAACTCATGGCACTAATCGTGTGTTTCAGGCGAGGTGTTTCTCTCTGGATTGGAAACTAGTGAGCTTTCCCCTCCGGGATAAAACGAGATATAACGTTAGCAATTAGCATGCTAGCTGGACATAATGCTACCTCTGTGGCTACACTGAATGAATAGAGAGGTAAACAATAACTTACATTGTAGTTGCTATAATTTAATGTGTCATTTGCAACATTCATTCTACATGTTAATGGTAAAAGCTTAAACAGTTGATTACCTGCATGCCACAAAGACTGATGTTCTAATACTTTGCACATTTAAGTAAAAATGTAATTGAAATTCAATTTATTTTTCCTTTTTTTTATTGATTGTTATAATTGTACTCAGCCATGTTATGTTAGATGTCAATCCACTTACACTGTAACTACTCTGGCCTTGAAAGAAGGTTACGCATCGAACTGATGTCCACTAATCCCTATAAAACAAAGTTCAAGCATACATTAAGCACAAAACAATAAATAAGGGCACTTTGATATTTATTTTTTATTTGATATGATTTGATCCTATCTTATCTTCTACTTTACACCTGCATTTTGTACACTGTCCCTGCCTGCACCATGTCCAATGTTGTCTCTGTTGACAACCTACTAGGCGATTAAACTGATCTTGTATTTTGCTTATTTCTCCTCTTAGGAAAGCGGGCACGGGATGACAGCTTCCTTGACACCATCATGGCGATGGAGGACCACCGTGCCATGGTCAGCAAGGAGAATGAGGACCTGCGTGCCAAGGAGATGCACAACGAACGGCTGCTGCATTCACACAAGGCCCAGGAATTGGACGACAAGCTGCTCATGGTGATGCCGTGCCATGCTGACTCGGCGGCGTGCCAGGTGGAGGTGTCGGCGCGCCAGGTGGAGCAACAAAATACCTTTCTGGCTGGGCTTCTGGCAGTGCTAAGCGAGCTGATTAAATCCAACAGGCCTTCAATAAAAAAAACAAAAAAAACTTGTCGTCGTTGATAAACTGTACAATGACTTGTTGGGAGGCGTGTGGCACAGGTTCAAACCCCACTGCAGTCAGCATGTCGTTGTGTCCCTGGGCAAGACACTTCACCCTAAATTGCCTACACCTGGGACAGTTAATTTTGTATTATTGTGATTATATATATATGCCACTGTTATTAATACTGACACTTCACTTTGCACTAAGGTGTGTCTGCTGCTGAGCTATTGCATATTGTTATTATATATATATATATTGCCACTCTTATTATATTGTTTTGATACTACTGACACTTTCTTTTATATTGAAAATGTTAACTTCTATTTACATTAAAACTTTTAACTTGTATTGACATGCATACGACACACCTGAGACAGCGTGATGTCGTTATTGATATTGTCTTGAGTGTGCAATAAAAGAGAACCTACATGGCGATTAAACAGATCCTGTATCTTGCTTATTTCTCCTCTGACACTTTATCTTTACAGTGACCTGTGTAGCATCCTATACATCACATGTAAGTGATTATTCTGATACCATCATGTTTCATCGGTTATAAACTGGCGAAGCATTATTTATTGTGTCCCACCCCAAATATGTGGCTTTGAAAAAGATAATTTCATTGTATTTCAAAATGGCGTCCATCAACACAAGCACTATTTATAGAAAGAGAAATGGTTAAGTTTGTAATTACCAGTGTTGTGAGTTCAATATTTTTAATTAATTATAGTAAGGGAACATCTTAGGAGTTAGTGTAGTGAGTTTCAGAGCAGTGTAATAATTATTTGACCTAAAACTAAATGTTTTTATGAATGTCCTCTGAGGAGGAGATATTTGCTAACTTTTTATTTCCCCCATTTTACACGACACAAATGGAGGCCACTATGGGCCAAAACTAACACGTAGGTTTCTGTAGGGTTCATGGCAGATGGATGCAGTTGCTCTCAGGAGGATATATAATAAAGGTGTGTTAACTGCTGAGCCTATTTACTGGGCATACGACACACCTGGCACAGTTTATTCATTTCACACAGGTTACGCAATCCATAGCGCGTGCATGTCGTCGTCCAATCCTTTTGTCAATCCTTCTTAACCGCCTTCGCTTCCGAATCAGCATTGCTATTGCATTTGACTGGTCGACGATCTGTATTTGTGTTGGCTTAAATAACTCAGACGAAGCTCATGTCTGAGGTCGGAAGGTAAACAGACGCCTCATATACAGAAGGTGGGCGTGGCAGTATACGCGGAAGGTTTTTCTTCTTCTTCTTCTCTCGGTTTTTTGGCGGATTGCAACTTTAACACTAGAACCGCCAATCGGGTCAATTTGACCCAGAGCTGTTTTTTATTGTGTGTAACTTTTTTTCAATAAAATATTAAAGTCTTCCAGTCCGTGACTTTTCCTGAAAGTGTGTTATGTAGCACCCTATGTTGTTAAAAATTGTCAATATGAAGTCAGATTGAAGAAATCGCCCAAAAAATTGCTATTTATACCTATTTCCGCCCAGCGGGTCATATTGACCCCACCCCTTTTTATATAAACATGACGTGTTGCTATAGCAACGCCTTTTGTCTACTGCGGTTCCTTATAGATTGAGAGATAGATTGAGAGAGAGAGAGAGAGATAGATGGATAGATATATTGATAGATAGTTATAGATAGAGAGAGAGAGAGATAGAGACAGTCTGTAGTGAAGGAGTGCGCTCCCGCTCACGGGAGACTGCTCGCGCTGAGCTCCGCAGCAAACAGCTGTGGGGCGAGTTGAAAGTACTATATGCTGGCCGCGGTGTCTAAATAATGCTTCCGGGCCAGCGGGCCATTTATAATGTCGAGCCCGTCCACAGATTATATTGGTATATGTTTCATCCCTGTGCGATCAAAACTCACTGTTCAATAAAATAACATTTTACCTTGAAAATCAATGCATTCTAATAGCGGGTCAATTTGACCGAGGTGGCGGTTTTAGGTATAAAAAATCTCTGGCGGTTCTAGTATTAAGGTCCATACCGCCACCTACTGTACTCGCCGTGAAGTTGTTTGCGGCCTGCCAGTAAACCCAAAGCAGAAGAAGAAGAAGTGACGTCAGCGGCTTCATTTGCCTAACCCCTAGATTCCACCGGGTCCGTCTGCGGCGCGTTACGGGCGCGTTACGGGCGCGTTACGGCCGCGTTACGGCCGCGTTACGGCCGCGTTACGGGCGCGTTACGGGCACGTTACGGGCGCGTTACGGCTGCGCCGCGGTGCTCACAGCGATCGCGGCCACTCTAGTCAATGGGTGCTATTCCACCACACGCGGTGTGGCTCAGAAGCGTTCCAGAAGCATCCCAGAAGCGGCTCGGTGCAGGGCTCCTCTAAAATTAGGATGAATCCTATTTTTGGCGCGGCGCAGCCGTAACGTAAGGTCGGGCAGGCAGGAAGTGGAACGTTCAGAGCATATATAGCATATATATATATATATATACACACACACAAACTAATTTTGCAGACCCTATCCCTCCGTAGTCTTTCAAGTAGTATGATGAATGTATTTTTTTACCACTAAAATACAGCAACACATCTTTGATTCATGTCGTTTATAACTGGAATATTACAGTTATTATTAACTTTGTCTGTACAAAGTAGCCTGTCCAGGAAATATGCCCAAATCAACAAAAACTGCGAGCCGGCAGGCAAGACGCTCCGCTTCTGAAATGCTTCTGAAACGCGCCTGGTAGGGTATGACGCCGGATGAGGCCGGACCAAAACCGCGGCTTAGCCGTAACGCGGCGCAGACGGACCCGGTGGAATCTAGGTGTAATCCACCCCCAGGAACTCATTTCGGTGTGAACGCGATCTGCTTTAGTTCATCAGAACTAAAAGAGTTCTCATGAACTGAGTTCTCATGAACTATTGTGGGAAAAGTACTTGGTGTGAACGCGCCTAAAGTTGCTTGGAAGAAGGGAGGAGGGGGAAGGGGCTTTGGGGGGTTCCAGGAGGGTGGAGATGATAGAAAATAGTTTGTTGGGATTGGAATAGGAAGAATGGATCTTATCTTGAAAGAAAGTGCTTTTTGCCTGAGAGATTGAAGATGAGAAAGAGGAGAGGAGAGCTTGATAGGTTAGGAGGTTGTCAGGGTGTTTGGATTTCCACCATTTCCGCTCAGCTGGCCCGAGGCCCTTCTATAATAATGGTTATAGACAGGGGTGCACATAACTGGTACGCAGGTACGCATGCGCGGCAACAATCTGAAATGCGTACCGTCACTTGTGTCACAAAGCGCATTTGCGTACCGACGTACTTGTGAAGCTTTTCCAGAAGGCGGTTAGATCACCGGTCTCCGTGTGCTGTGCACAGACAGGGCTGCTGTTAACGTCGGTCTGTACAGCAGCCCTGCGCTAAAACAGCTGATCACAACGTTCACACGCTCCGCGGTCACGAAGCTCTGTACTCCACTACCCCCCCCCCCCCCCCCCCCCCCCCCCACCCCCCCGTTGACTATCGCGAAGCGCTGTACTCCCCCCCCCCCCGTTGACAATCGCGAAGCGCTGTACTCCACATGTGGAGTATATGTGGATGTAATTACAGCAACATTTATTTAGGTACATTTATTCTGAAAACACTACTTAAGCCACCTGAAATTCAAATGTTTATAACATTACATTGTTAGCATCCTAATAATCTAAACTCAGGTGCTGAACAACAGCTTGTTAGTGTTTGTGAAATAAGAAATATTTTAAGATTAGATTCTTTCTTCCAGTGTCTCACTTCATGCAGTTCAGCACCTGCAGGACCAGGGGAACGTGATGCTGTCCTCCCTGTGTTCAGGCTGCTGGGTCCAGTAGGGGGAAGCAGTGGATAGACTGGTAGAATAGTGAAAACTTGGTTGAATGCTTAATTATTTGGACAATTCTGTTTAAATTCATGCAACACTTAAAGGTGGGGTATGTAATTTATTTCAGAAACACTTTTTATTATATTCCATGGAATGCTCTTAATATCCCGATAGCAATGAATATATTAAATGCTTTGACAATAAATACATAAAAAAAATGTAATCTGTGGAAGCCGTAGCGCTGTAAAAAGCACGACCAATCATTTTAGCCGGCCCGGCTAAAATAACTGGATGGCCTACCTGCCTGTCAGCCTTCCATCTGTGCACAAATTTATCTCGTACCCTCATTGGTCATGTGCGCGTTCGTGTGTGTTGGAGGAGGGGCTCTGTAAGGAAATCTGAAGGAAGAGGCAGATTTTTTCCGGCTGCGTAGTTTCAAATTCTAGCGCACTCGAGCTGGTTTCTCCAAAATTACATACCCCACCTTTAAATATATAAGGGCAATTTACAAAATGAAAAAAAAAGAACTTGAGTTGAAATTGATGAGCTTTCCTTGAAGATTGTTCATTGTTCATCATTTAAAAAATAAATAAACAGCAATAGGACATTGAAAAAGTATCCTCAGTCCTGTGTTTTAGATACTTGTAATTTGGTTGTTTCGGAACATTCATATTGTTTAAGCCAATCTTTATGTATTTTTATGTGCAAACGGTAGAGCCTTGTTACCCTTTGAGGAGGACCTTGAAGCTCTGATCTGTCTCAAAGGTCTGAGGTTTGATCCCCTCTGCAGCTGTATGCCCTGCCACAGTGAGCAAGTCTCTGAACTGATTCCTGATCAGTTCTCCTAATTTACACCTTCAAAGCAGATTTAACCCCTTTTTTTGCATAACAATTTCACTTTTGTGACATGTTTTTTGTTTCTGTTCACACCAACCAATGACTTTGGGTGGTATCTTTTTATTTTTATTCAGGATTAGGCTTTGGAGAGTCCAGCTGGGCAGTAAAACGTGTCTAACATGCAGCTATAAACTGAAGCAGACTCATTAGAGAGTTGACTCAGATGAGACACGCTGTTACAGTCTCGCCTTATTGGTCCCTCGGGCCTGTCAATCAGGGGGGTGATGTAATGCTGTCTGGAACACACACACACACACACACACACACACACACACACACACACACACACACACACACACACACACACACACACGCACACACACACACACACACACACACTACACACACAAACACTACAGACACACACACTAATACGTTCAATATTTTTGAGAGAGTAATACCGAAATACAGTTTCAAAGTCCAAAAGTCCTTCATTCAAAATTGTACTTATTTTACTTGTAAAAGTACACAACTATAGAGGTGAATAATATACATTGTTTTATGAATTATATTTATTGATGCCTAGTTTTGATATGCTACCATCTAGCATCTAGCTTATGAATTTTAACAAGCAATCAATAAAGTTTTATCTTTAACTTCTATTTCACTTCAGCTGTCAGATACATTCTGTGGAATTATAACATTGCAGGAAATGGAAATACTTTATTAAAGCATAAGTCTCTTCAAATTATACTTAAGTACAGTTCTTGAGTAAACGTACTTAGTTTATAATGCATTAAAAGACTGGATATCTAGCACACTGTTGTATAATGTATTTATATATAATACATAATATGTATATATATATATGTATTGACTTAGTATTTAATGTGTTTTGCCTGCATGTCATTAAGGCATATTCAGCTGATGTGGCTTATATTATGGCCACATATTTAGTCACATACACATATGATACGTTGTTTTCATGTTCTGTCACAAGACATGAAGCTACACTGAAGTACAGTCCACCCTTATTTGGGCTTTCATTAGAGACCACCACAAAATGGGGGCGAAATTCTTGCTTATACCTATATTTTTTTCAAACACTCCTTAACTTCACAATGGAAGTAAATAGGGACTAAATGGCCTTAAATTACATCCTTTAAAGTGATGTGCTATTCTTCGCCTTCAATGCTCTAACACTAAAATGAAGACATAAGACACCAGTGGAAGGCTCTTATTGTAAAGCTGCTGCTGAGAAAGAATTTTCGCCACTGAATGCTAACTTGAAGCTGTTAACGCAAATGTTTTTTAATGTCAATTTAGTTTGGCAGCAATCATACACAGCTGAATCCAAAACAGATGCAGTGCAATACCCAGCAACAACATACAGGGAGATAAAAGGTGAACATACTGTATAACTTCAATGAATAAATATTTGGCTATTATTCTTGTTGGACTAAAACAGCTCCATCTGCTGTAGCTGTAAGGAGCATTCAGCAGATAAAGGCTCAGTCATAATAATAGCAGTATAGATTGAAGGGTTTTGGTCATTCATGGATAAATGCAAAACTTTGAACGTCTGTTGGCATGTCATCTTGTCATTGGTGGATGTTCATTTCCAAAACTCAAAGATATTTCGCAGAAGAGAATGTTTTGATTTGAAGGTCTTGGGTTATTTGAAATAATTGGCTATTGTTTTTGATTGGCTAATTGATTAGATGACTTATCGTTGCAGTTTGATCTGCTGTAGCTTTAATGAGCTCTCAGCAGATGTAGACTATTGCCTACATCACAATACAAAAAGTAGATAATAGTTGCTATTAGTGCCTTTTTTATGCTCAAAATCTTGCATTTTGTAGGACTACAGATTAGTGAATTACGCTTAATCAGAAAAATTGACATGTCATCATGTTCATGCAATGGCTGCTCCTGCCATTTTTGCACAAAAATAGCTTTGAATATGAAATAATGGCGATTATTTTTGAATGAATTATCAATGAGTTGACTAATCCTTGTAGTTTTTATCAGATGTTTCTTTCACTCTGTTTGCATTGTCATGGGTGTGATCTGCCAAAAAAACAAAACTTAAAACTGGAAATGAGGGAATGATTCAGACAGAGAGAGAGTGCTTGCTATCAGCATCATGATTAGATTTTAAAGCTTGTTTTTTCTTAATGGATAAATGCAAAACTGTAAATATTGTGTGTTGCCATTACTGGATGTTGAAGTTGAAGTTTAAATGTATAAAATAAGACCATTTTCTTTGTCTAAGGTGGTGTCTATATGTCCGAAACCCAAAGGAGATCTTTAAATGCCATCTGAGAGAGCCATTTTTGCACAAATAATTACTGTTGAAATAGTCCTTTTTGATTGATTAATCGACTAATAATCGTAACTCTACTTTATTTCTCATTCATCTGTTATTTTATCCTCTTCCATGTATGACTTCGCAGAGTGAACATGTTCAAAGAAACAAGTGGAAATGCTGAAAAGGCAAGTGGAAATTGGAGATGAGAGACAGACCCATGCAGAGAGGAGGGGGGAGGAGGGGGGAGGAGGGGGGAGGGAATGCTGCAGATACGTCAGGAGGAAGGCATCATAAAAGATTACAGTTTTTGTTCTTTCTTTTATGCCATTGGATTTTGAAGTTTAAGGTCTTGAATGTACAGATTGGGAAGGTCCTCTGAGAAAATATGTGATAGAAATGCATAAAATATTTGTCATGTTTAAAACCCAAATATGTTTGGATAAAGGAAATCTTTATAGGCCATCAGAGAGCCTGAAAACAGCATTTTCTGCCATTTTTGCAACAAAAAATACTTGAATAATGAAATCAACCAAATAATTGTAACTTTACTTTTGCAGGAATGAGGTTTTCCCAAAAGATATGTATAATTAAAACTAAATTGACTGAAATTGATTGTCAAAGATATTCACATGAAGAAAATATAGGCTATCTTAGAGTTTGAAAACAGCCTTTACTGCATATACTTAAATGTTTCAAGCGTTAGTTTAAGTGTTTCTTAATTAATTGACTAGTCGACTTGAAGTTATACTTTATTTGTCTTTATCTGCTGTTTCCTCCTCTCCTCATTTTCCAAAAAGGCATGTGGAAATTGGAAATGAGAGACAGACAGAGAGAGAGGAGGGGGGGAATGCTGCAGATACATTACGCTACATCATAATAATAGAAATAGAGTTCGTCTTTCTTTAGTGCCATTGGATTGAATTTAAAGCTTTTCAATAAATAAAAATGTATAAAATGTCATTGTTCCTCATGTTTTATTTATCTGTATGTTCTTATTTTAAAACCCAAGGTGATGTCTGTAAATGCCTATGCCCAAATATGTTCAGATAAAGGACATCATTAGGTTATCTTAGACTCTGTAAACCACATTTTTGCAACAAAATACTTTAATTATTAAATAGTCAGCGATCATTTTGATTGACTTATCGACCAAATAATTGCAACTCTTGCAAATATTTTATGCAGGATTGTGATTTGCCAAAAAGATATGCATGAATAAAACTAAATTGTGTGTCTGAAAACAGCAACAAAATGGCCTACTTTGATGATTAAAGTGTTAGTGTTCGTCAATTAATCGACTTGTAATACTTTATTTGTCTGTAGGCCTATCTGCTGTTTGCTCCTCTCTGTCGGCTTTGTAGGGATTGTGTTTGCTAAAAAGGCAAGTGGAAATTGGAAATGAGAGACAGACCCAGACAGAGAGGAGGGGGGAGGAGGGGGGAGAGTGACACTGAGAAATCCCTGGAGACAGACAGAGAGAGAGAGAGAGAGAGAGAGAGAGAGAGAGAGAGAGAGAGAGAGAGAGAGAGAGAGAGAGAGAGAGAGAGAGAGAGAGGAGAGGAGAGAGAGAGAGAGAGAGAGAGAGAGAGAGAGAGAGAGAGAGAGAGAGAGGGAAGGGGTGAGGGAGAAAGAGAGGCGCAGACCGACGTCCGTTAGCAGTTTAGTCGCCGGTCACTCGGCTGAAAACACGGATCCATTACATCTCTAACGGAACCGGACATTTAAACTAGTTTCAGCGACATGTTTTTAGCTTAGCTGCGTTCAAACTACATGTAGCCTACCGGCTGTACCGACACTTCTGCGGGAGGCCGACAGATAGATAGGCAGATAAATATATACATTTCGGAGGAAGAGGAGGAGAAACCGGAGCGAGGAGGAGGAGAGAACCGAAACAGGAGGAGGACGACGGAGGGGAAGGAGAGGAGGCTGGAGAGAAAAAGGGAGGATTTTTTGGGGGGGAGTTTGGCGTAGTGTTATTTGTTGGGCTCCTCTCCTCCAGCCTTTTCCCCTGTCTGGAGAAAAAGCCTAATGGTTGACTTCAGGAGGCTTTAAATGAACTTGATGGGTGTTTTAAACGCCACCGCCAATGTCTCCTGTACATGTAACTGCAAGCGCTACACCTCCCTCCAGAGCATGGAAATCAGTGAGTAACTTACATTCACTTTTCTTGTGTTTTTCATTCACTTTAGCTATGTCTGTACATCGAAACTGCCAAGCTACACACTCGTTTCTGTACTTGGGCTCCTCACAAATACAGAAAGAAGGAGCAAATTGTCTTCATCTAGTTTTTTGGGTGTCACTTTTTGCCATAGGCGATGTCGGGCTGTGTTTCAGTGACATGAAACATCACAAAATGTGTCCACTCTTTCATTTTGAATCTAGTAAAGTTGTAGGTGAGCTGAGTATGTGTTAACGTTGTACAGCTTGTGTACAAACTTCTGTTCATGGCGGCCCATGAACTGGGGCTCGGTCCCCATGCGGAGGACCCGGGTTCGAATCTTGTTCGGGTCCTTTTTCTGTGTGTCATTCTCTCTGTTTCTCCCCGTTTCAATTCTGTCTCTACAATAAGATTGCCCGAAAAAATATTATGTTAGATCACATGCTAGCCTCTTTAAAATACGTTATGTTTTCTCCTCAGTGAACCTTTAACCCGTTTAATAAGGCTTGATTTTGAACTTGAGCCAAAACTGCCAGCTTCCCATCTCTTTCCTTACAGCCGGATTGTTTAAACAGCATTTGTTGCCTCATTAATATCATATCCATGTTTATTATATCTGTTTTGTTCACTTTGAAAGCCTAGTTTGACAAAAAGTGTTATTTTTCGTTTGGGGTTTCGCAGCCGCCGGGGTTGTGTCTGATCTCAGCTTGCTTCATTTGAACATACTCCGCCTTTCCGCTGGGTTTTAAGGGTACAAATACAACTTTAAGTGTATTTAAACTACCAGGAAGTTACAGTTGAGGACATGGAAAGCTGGATATTAGAGGAAAAGGTGTGTTTGTTCGGTGGGAAAGGGGGGAGTTGGAAGTTTTGTCGCCGCTTCGTCATTCGAGCAAAGCCAGACGAGTGTCTAGCCGTCTGCCCGCGCGCGTGCGTATGTGTGCGCGTCCACGTGCATGTGTGTGGTCGCATCCGGGAAATCCTCGTGTATGTGTTTTATATATGAGTGTGCTTTTTGGTGTGTAACTGTGTGTGCTTTTTGCAAGACACTTCCCGGGTTAGGAGTGCTATTCCCACTGGGGAAACACACATGCTGGTACAGTCACAACACTGAAAGGTCATCTAGATGAAAGCTGTGTGTGTGTGTGTGTGTGTGTGTGTGTGTGTGTGTGTGTGTGTGTGTGTGTGTGTGTGTGTGTGTGTGTGTGTGTGTGTGTGTGTGTGTGTGTGTGTGTGTGTGTGTGTGTGTGTGTGTGTGTGTGTGTGTGTGTGTGTGTGTGTGTGTGTGTGTGTGTGTGTGTGTGTGTGTGTGTGTGTGCGTCCAGCTGAGGTCAGGAGCAGGGCTGACTCATGAGTGTTCTTTTCCCCATAATGACCGCCTCGCTGCACATTATCCCTTACATATTCAATCACTTGCATTTAGACTCTTATTGCACTACTCCACTTTTTTACAATTTTACAATTTTTCTTTTTGTATTTACTTGCACTATCTTTTCTGTTTTTTCTGTTTTATTTTGTTGCACTGTTGGAGGAGCCTGTGACCTAAGATTTTCATCGTCATAACTACACTGTAGCTATGTTCGCATGACCAATAAAAGCCTTGCATTTAAAATATTCATAATAGAAGCAAGCCTTTTTGCTCACAAAGCAAGAGGTTTAGTTTACACAGCTTAAATCAAGACTAAGAAACATGTGCATGGTTGGACTCACCATGGTCTGATAAATATCAATAAATAGCCAACTTAAAAAAAGTGTTAAGATGATAACGTGACTTCCTGTCTCTTGAAAATACCAAACCTTGTGCAGAACTATTTGTATTCTGACTTTTAAAAGAAGCATGACTCAATGACTCCTCGGCCTGTTTTCACAACCTAAGATCTATTTAGAGGCTACTTTTATTGGCCGGTTATGTAGATATCTTGACAGGCTTATTATGATTTTCCAGTTTTAGATTTAGAGGAGAAGATAATTGAGAACACTGTGCGTAATGTGTTCCTCTCATTATGTGTGGGATGGGTTCACGTGGGTGTCATCAGACATTTACTCACCATGCAGCTAACTTGAAATGACATTTGTCCTCAGTGAGCCTCAAGAGACCAGGTTAAATACCAGTAATAACATATGTACTAGTCTTTTTGAATTCATTATAGTTTTGGTATAGTTGTACTATAAGTGAGTGTTATTTAAAGTATTCTAGGAGTAATAGTTGGATGTAATAGTAAAATAACTTACAGTAGTTTTGCAGAGTTATACGAAGATCTTAGCTCCTCGAAAAAACGAAAGAAGCCTGGCTTTAAAAGTTTTTGAAAATGGACATGGGTCATTGAAAGTGCCATTTATGTTTGTCTGTGCAAGAACAGACATTTTTTATGCACCAACTGCCTTGAGAAAGTGTGACAATAAGCAACCTTTAAAGGTCCCATGACATGGCCATTTCTACTGATCATAATTCCATTGTTGAGGTATACTAAAATAGATTTACATTGTTCAATTTTCCAAACTCACATTGGTTTCTCATACAGCATCTCTGTATAGCATGTGTATTCACTCTCTGTCCTACACGCCTTGTTGGAGCTCCTGCCCCCACCCCTCCCTGTGAGCCCACTGTGCTCTGATTGGTCAGCTCGCCCACTCTGTTCTGATGAGTCCACCACCGTTCAGAGTTCCCGTTAGCCGGTAATTACCGGACTATGACCGGTAAAATATGCTGAAGACCGGCAAATCTAAATCTCTCCGGTCAAAATGTCCGGTCAAAATTGTTTCCCCTTAGCGCAATACCGCATCAGTTGCGCCACTTATGTGACAGACAAGAAGAGTATGTGACAGACAAGAATAGTATGTGACAGACAAGAATAGTCAATTATAATGTCTACACTTAATGTGGAGAAAGAGATGTCCTGTATGGGTTGATTGTGCGTTGATCTGTTGGTAATGCCTCCGGTGGGCATGTAAACAAATGCATAATGCTGCGCTATACTTTGTGGCCTCACCCGGTTGCATAGCGACGCTTATTGTTTAGGTGTCTTTTAATAAGCAGGTAGTCATATCATTAGCTAGAACTAGCTAGATCTGATCGATATGGACACAAACGCGAGTAAAGTCTAATCTGACGGGAGAGAGAGATCGGCTGCTGCTGACGAGTCGACACGCAGCTCTGCATGATCCCCTGCAGCGGTGAGCGGAGCAAAACACACTTCAGGTTAGAACATCACACGTAGCTATTTTAATTACCTCTCAAACTACCTAAACTAGTTATAGATATGTTTAGTTTTACTGTCGGGTTACTCATTACTGGATCCGCGAGCTGCATGATATTGGCGTGTTGTCAGGAGAGGGGGAGAGAGCGCTCCGTTTATTATTCCCGTGTTATTGTAAATTACTGTACACTTTTGAATAGTTAATTAATCTACTATAATTAGTTTGTTTAATATCGAATCATATCAATTTGTTTCAAAGCTCAATAAATAACATAGAAGACCTTTGACCGGCACTTTTCAAATTTTGTCCGGAAGATTTAAACTGTAACGGACATGTTGACCGGCAAATAATTATTCTAACGGGAACTCTGCCACCGTTACAGCGGAACATCAGTGTTTATGTGTTACAATGGCGTTTGTTATCAACCAGAAAATGAGAGCAGTAATGACAAACAGATGAGAATGCTGCGTGGGGTCTGGGTGCCGTGTTGGCGGGACGTTGCGGGGCTCGCTGCTGCGAGGAGCGGACAGTGTGAGCTGGATTACTGGTGTGGTTTCCTGGTTGCTGTGTGGGCTCGGCAAGACAGCGAGACACAGCGGAACTCAGCCTGAGCACACACACACACTCACAGCCAGGCTGTTCGCCACGCAGTTCGCCACACACTCACAGCCTGAGAAAAGATAAGGCTGAGTGAGTGAGTGTGTGTGTGTGTGTGTGTGTGTGAGGAGCTCCGCGGATTGGTCCATTTGGACTTGGGTATTGTTACGTCACTATACTCAGGAAGAAAAAAAAGAAAAAAATCTCCAACGAGGCGTTCTGGGGCAGAATAGACAGGTCTTTTCTGTGTTAGAGTTTTACTCGCTACAGGGTGTACTTGGAGGGTGACTTTGCAGACCGTTTACATGCATAAAAAGCTACATAACACACAAGGGGACGGGTAATAACCGGAAAAGCATGACATGGGACCTTTAACATGATTCAATTATGCTGTGTCATTGAATTTAAGAAACTGCCTGAAAAGAGCTCACATTTGATGTTTAGGAACTTGAAGCGATGGGAACCCTCTCTATTATTAGCAATGCCAAATGGCTAATGGCCAAAAGTATGACGACTCCAAGACATTACAAACCATCAATCTGCAGCTCTCAAAAGACTTGTCTGTTCTTGTTTTTTGTTTTAGCTTTGGAGTTTATTCCAAAGATTGTATTGCTACACAATAAATCATCACAATGTCAATTGACAGGATAAAAATGTGCAAAAGACTACGATATTGCACATTAAGTATACTGTAGTAAACATTTTTTGCCTGATACACATTAAACAAATCATTCAACTTGCAATGTGTTGTATTTGAGCAGAATATTGAAAGCAGCAGAAAGTAAAGTACACTTTAATCAGATTATTCATTGCAATTGCGATATTCAACACATTCCCATATTTCTCTTCACACGGTGCAGCCCTAGTTGAAGTCAGTTCTTCCTCACCAAACTGGAAAAGCCATTTCTTTTTCAACAGGAAATGCTTTCATGTTAAAACATGAGGGAACTCTCCTAACTGTTGCCGTATTCTTTTTTGGATTATAAACACATCTTTTAATTGTATTGTGAATGTGAGCAGTCATAGCAATCAATGAGTGAAATACCTTGACTGAACACAAGAGAAATACAGAATGCAGACGCAGTTCCTCAGTCAGAACGCAGACATGATGTTTAGTCTGGAAGACAAAGGGAGGGAAACAGATAAAACAAAGGAGGAGAGAGGGAGGACTGCAGAGGGAAGAGTATGTCAAAACTTTAGAAGACAGGAACAAGGTGTCAGCAAAAGAGAAACCAAAATAGGCAAAAAGAGAATTCCTAGGGAGTTGCAGATTGTGTAGGAGTTAAAAAAAGCTACGTTTGGAGGCTGCAACTAACGATGCATCGGCTCTGTTTATGAAACCAGATTATGTTTAAGGTGTTTGAGCTGTGCTGGACAGTATGCAATGGAGTGTGACAGGGAGGATGAAAGACACAGGATAATCCACGTTATACACTTCAGATGTGCTGATCAAAGGACGATGTAGCGACAGGCAGGCTTTCCCTGTTAAAAATAGATCCATAACTTGGGAAAAAAGCTATGATTTGGTCTCAAACATCTGTTATGATGTTAAATGTAGAACTTGAACAACAAAAATGACCTGTAAAAAATGAAATCTAAAGCATTATAGGGATATAGCTGCTTTATTAATATATCTCTTAGCTTAAAATGAATAGCTTTTATGTTTTCATTATTAAGTGTGGACAGGCACCTCAAATGAACATGCTGTCCCTTTAACTTAAAAGCTAGGATTTAGACACTCAATATGGCATGTGATTTTGTAATTAGGGTGACTCTTAATCTAAACAAAAGAAAGACGCCGTTTTGTTGCGTTGTGGAGTTTATCATTTATTAGCTTTTCCTTGTTAGGATTCTTTAGTTGTTCTACAGTATGTCCAGGACGTTTTTGACCAGGAGCCGAATTATCCGTAGAGTTCTTTAATGCTGTTTGGTGGACAAAGTGGGCTGCTAATCAACTCAGTTTGTTTCTCTGGTAACTTAAGATCCATGCGTCCGATAACTCAAATTCTTCACCCGGGTAAAAAACAGAGCTATAAACAGACATTATCATTTGAAAAACGTTGCATATTCTACCTTTAAATGCTTCAAAGTCCTTGAATTAAGATAAATTCAGACTTCCCATTTTTGTAAAGGCACTACAAAGACCCTGACTCACCTCAAACCATCATTTATCGTCTCTGCCGCACACCGTCCCTCATCTGGATCTGTGAAGTTGTAATTGCAGGGTTACATATACCTGTTACCCTCTGACATATATGAGCACACACACATATGCAAAAACATCTGTTCTGAGCGGCAGACATCGCTAGTCAAAGCACATGACATCAGCATTACTCACAGGCTGGCTGTGTGTGTCCGTGTGTGTGTGTGTGTGTGTGTGTGTGTGTGCGTGTGTGTGTGTGTGTGTGTGTGTGTGTGTGTGTGTGTGTGTGTGTGTGTGTGTGTGTGTGTGTGTGTGTGTGTGTGTGTGTGTGTGTGTGTGTGTGTGTGGTGTGAAGTCATCGCTTGTATCAGTTCTTAAGAATCATTTCCTACCAGCAGCTTGTTTCCTGTACATTTGTTCCTACATGTCTGGCAGTCTGTACAGCAACACCTTCACAGTCTCTCTGTCGTTGGCCAAAATAAACGTTGTTGGACCGTGGTGTGTGTGTGTGTGTGTGTGTGTGTGTGTGTGTGTGTGTGTGTGTGTGTGTGTGTGTGTGTGTGTGTGTGTGTGTGTGTGTGTGTGTGTGTGTGTGTGTGTGTGTGTGTGTGTGTGTGTGTGTGCACGCAAGTTTGATTCTCACAGCAGCCCGTCTACCCATGAGCAGGTCACTGAACCCCGACCTGACAGTTCTTGACTTGTAGTTGTACGTTTTTTTTAATTTGGAATCGTTTTTTTAATCGAAGCTGATTATAGTGTCCAATCTGCTTTTTCATTTCTGTACAAGAACAACGATATTCTATCACAATCACAATATGGATTTGTGCAAAATTCAAATCACAGGAAGCACAGTTGTTCTGAAATGCTAAATATGTAATAAAAAAAACGTTTGAAAAATATGTCCCAACCTATCACCTTCTAAATACTAAACACAACATATTTGTTTGCTACAGATAGTCTCAAAAAGTCACACCATGATCATTAAATACATTATTTTCAATGATAATAAGAATTATGATAAAAAGTTGTAATTCCTTTCAATATCCTATACCTTTCAATACCTTTCAGAATCATATCCCAATCGCAATATCAGTCATACAAATTGAAATAATATTTTTTTCCGAAATCATTGAACCCTATTTCAAACCCTATATCAAGTTAAGTTCAACCTGAAATAAACAGAAACAGCAAGATATATTCAAATTTGAATAAATATAGGGACTGGAGCTTTGTATTTCCTCTGTCCATGCTCAGACACCAGTTTGCAGAGAGCATGTTAGACAGACACCAGGCAAGTCTCACTGAGGCCTTCTGCCAGGTGACACAATACAATACAAAAGCAGTAATGTTAATTAATTACAGTGAGTGTTACACCAGCCAAAGTCAGTGATCGGCACATTGCTAACAAAAGGGAACAAGAGCCGCTTTCACACCAAGTACTTTGCCGTACTTAGTGCCCAGTACTTAGTGCCAGCACTTAGTACCCCCATGGAACTAAGTACAGATCGCGTTCACACCGGAATAAGTTCCCTGAGGGAAGATTACGCAAATGAAGCCGGAGACGTAACTTTTTCTTCTTCTGCTTTGGGTTTACTGGCAGGCCGCAAACCACTTCACGGCGTATACTGCCACCCGAAGTTCCCGGCCGGAAGTCCCCAGAGTTGGGGACTGGCTTCAGTAGAAGCTGCTGGGACTCCCAGCAGCTTCTACTGAAGCCTTCCGAGTAAATAGTCAGAACGCCGACACCTCCTCATCTCCACCGCTCCCATGTTTTTTTTTGTGTTGCCATAAGTTATTCTCTCTCCGATGGTGCGCGGGCTAATGCTAATGCTAATAATGCTAATGCCAGCAAATACAATGGCGGCTTCACAAAACTTTTCAGAGTTTTACGGTGCGTGGTTTGCAATTCGCCCAGCCAATCGAAATTGGTACCCAGGATAGTACCACCTCTCTAGCAGGCACTAAAAATGGGGGTAAAAGTTCTCGGAACTAAGTACTCTTTTTGGTGTGAACGCAAAATTCCAGGCACTATCGGAACTAAACGGGAAAAGTACGGGTAAAAGTACTCCGGTGTGAACGCGCCTAAGGAAAGGTATTTCATTAACTGGAACCACATCCAATGAAAACAGCTATTCTAGTTTGACACATAAGACCATATCATCCACTTTATGTATGTACAAAAGCACCAGGAGTCAACAATATTTACTGTATTTTTAGCTTGAAAAGTCACTCTTACTTCCGAAATCAGATTGTCATGTGTCATTCTGTCATTGTCATGTGTCACTCTACAAAAACATCACTCTCCACATCCTGTTGAAGCTGCAGCTCCATGTGACACAGATGATGTTTAATAATCATGATAAAAAAACAAGACCTATCCAGTTCCACTTTTCACAGCTGTGGTGCAGAACTACATCCTGAGGCAAGCTGCGTGCAGCAGTTTGTCTTTGATCGCTCCAACTGTAATAGCCGTACCAAAAGCTTCTTTTACACCATTTTACTGAGATTACGGTCATAAACGTGGTAACACTGTAGCTTCGCTTAAACAGGGTGACCTTAAAGACAAAGGAGAGAAATATTCAATTTGGCACATAGTGTAACTTTGGAAATGTTGTTTGTTTACAGCTCTTTTGGACAAAATTGTAATTTTATTCTTGTAAAATGTTGAATATCATTCCAAAATGATAAGTATTCAAGGGAAAAGCTGTCTTAAACAGAAGCAATACTACAATGTAAAAATACTCTCACCGGGTTCCTGCAGATCATTCAAATTCTCAATAGGCATTCAATTAATTCATCAACAAATATGGTAAATATAGGCCGTAAAATGTCTTAGATCTACCTTCTAACCGTCTTAGAAATGCTAAGACATGGGGAATGTGATATGACTAATTGTTTTCTTCTGACCTAGACTAGTAAAATATGACAATATATTATATTATATTATTATTATATTAAATCAAATGCCTCTCGCATTAACTTTAATTGAAAACAATTGCTCATACATTTGACTCTTACATTTTATTCTGAATATTTCCAGTAAAAGTAGGAATTATACCTCAGAATCAGAATCCCTTTATTCGTCCCACAGAGGGGAAATGTACATTTGTTCCAGCAGAAAAGAGCCAAAGACAGCTTAACGTTTAACAAGAAGTATGCATACAAAACAGAACAAAATATTAAAGATAAAAAATGGTTAAAAAATAATAATAATAATTACAGAATTTACAAAATACAAAAATACACAGCCTGTAACAGTTCTGAAGATGTAGCAGCCATATTGCACAGTTATTCACGGAATATATATATATATATATTGCACATATTGCACATGGTTGGTGTTTAACAACAAGGGGTGTTATAGTCCGTGTGTGTGTGTGTGTGTGTGTGTGTGTGTGTGTGTGTGTGTGTGTGTGTGTGTGTGTGTGTGTGTGTGTGTGTGTGTGTGTGTGTGTGTGTGTGTGTGTGTGTGTGTGGACCTATTTCAGATAATAATAACTGATGCATTTAGGGGTATATAATATTGTATCTGGGAAAAGTAGGGATACGTACTTATAACCTATAATAATAAATCAAAATCTATTAGTACAATATTCACTTCCAAAATATGAAGATGTGTAGATGACGTATCAAGTATGGAAACACTTAAGCAAAGTACTTCTAAAGTATATTTGAGTTGTGTCAGTGCATTCCACCACTGGGGTTAACAGAGAGATATTTCAACAAATCCATGTGAAAACTGAGTGCTCCAAAAACAAAAAGGGAAATAAGAGTTCAGTTCTGACATATTTCTCAAACATGGCCAACAGTTACTGGGCGGTGTTTGTGTGTTTCTGCTCTCGGTATTTTAGTTCTCAGTGATTGCTTTTCTTTCTTTCTTTCTTTCTTTCTTTCTTTCTTTCTTTCTTTCTTTCTTTCTTTCTTTCCTCTTCTCTTTCTCTTGTTCCGTCGCCTTTTCTCTCTCACTCAGTGAATCATGGAATTAAATGATTGAGTCTGTTCTGGCAGGCCTCCTAGACTTATTATGTAAACCTCTCTGTCTGGCTGTGTGTGTGTGTGTGTGTGTGTGTGTGTGTGTGTGTGTGTGTGTGTGTGTGTGTGTGTGTGTGTGTGTGTGTGTGTGTGTGTGTGTGTGTGTGTGTGTGTGTGTGTGTGTGTGTGTGTGTGTGTGTGTGTGTGTGTGTGTGTGTGTGTGTGTGTGTGTGTCTGGCTGTGTGTCTGGCTGTGTGTGTGTGTGTGTGTGTCTGGCTGTGTGTCTGGCTGTGTGTGTGTGTGTCTGGCTGTGTGTGTCTGGCTGGCTGTGTGTGGCTGTGTGTCTGGCTGTGTGTGTGTGTGTGTGTGTGTGTGTGTGTGTGTGTGTGTGTGTATGTGTGTGTGTGTGTGTGTGTGTGTGTGTGTGTGTGTGTGTGTGTGTGTGTGTGTGTGTGTGTGTGTGTGTGTGTGTGTGTGTGTGTGTGTGTGTGTGTGAGCACATGTGTTAGTCTGCATTTGTCTATTCATTTCCTGTCTGTGGCGCTGTGTATTTGTGTTGTGATATTCAGTTGAGCGAAGGTTTGTTAAATGATATTAAAACTTTGCTCTACATGCCTGCCGTTAAAGAAAAGGCGGTGTGTTAGATATTCTGTGTGTTTACAGAAGCCTGAGTCGATCAAACCTTTTGCCTTTTGTGTTTTAAGTTTTTTGTTCTTTGATTGACAGCTGGCATCGTCCCAGAACCAGCATCTCTTTAATCCTCGTGTAGGATAAACAGACAGTAATTTGTCTTGGAAGAAATGATTTATCCACCATAAGTCAACTCAGCTGCCTCGCTTTGTTTGCCAGTTTTTATAGCGCATGACACTGGGAGCGGCCCAGTACAGACACTGTCTTAGTGTAGCACGTCAATAGTAGCATTTCCAGTTTAATGTCCTTATCCAGTGGTTGACTGTTCTTCTTTTGTCCTAAAGACAATAAAATAGTGCAAGATTGGGTCCTAAAACATGAAAGCTGATTCAGCATTTCACCACTTTTGTTTCCCTTGTCTCTAACATTTTCTTAACATAATACAAACAATTCTAGATTTTCAAGTTTTGTTCTACGACATAAAATGTGTCAAACTCTCCACTGGTGAATGTCAGAAATATTCTAGGTGTCATAAAAAACGCTGTTGCTAACAAATGGATATATGAGATTGTCACTACCCGATCCGCATCCCTACCCGATCCGCACTGCGCATGTGCGAGATGGTCCGCCATATTGGACAACTCCATACGGCAACTCAAATAGGACATTTCACGTCTAGACGGCTGCCCGATTTACCTCGTGCATGCGCGAGTCATAAACGTCTCAAATATCTATACAAAAATATTTTGTTATTTTTATTTTTATTTGATATACAATGAAGGACATTCACAGTTAATGTAATTAGATATAAATGTCACAGTCAATATTTCATCAGTATGATAGCTGTCTAACAGAAGTTAAATCCATTTCTCACTTATTCTGACAATGTACTTAACCCAATAAAAGGACCCAATAAAAAGAGTTGTTAAATAATAGTGAAGTCACGTTGTAATAACAATAACTCATCTCTCTCGGTTTTTTTTATTTTCTTTTTGTGCTTTGCCAAACGCCACTGTGTCAAGTGTCCTATTTGGGTTGCCGTACGGAGTTGTCCAATATGGTGGACCATCTCGCACATCGGGCAGGGATGCGGATCGGGTAGTGACAGAGACTACTAAACATCATCACGCCAAACATTAGCCACCTTTAGCTTAGCGGTGGTGTTAAGTCATGTGACCGTGACATTGATTTGATGCTTCAACTACTATAACAGTGGTCTTAATATGTTGAGATTATGTTGCTGAACATACTGTAGCATGAAAGTATCAAAAACGTTTGTTTGTCACAGATCTTATTTTCTGCTAAATTCCAACAGGAAATCGAAAATTCGCTTTGCGTTTAGTCGAGGGAACCCTTGCGATGCGAACTTCTTTGTCTGCCAAAGGAAAACAAACTTTGCTATTTGATTTCATGTGTGTGTGCAATTCTCCCCGTTTACTCATCACTACAGATGGTAACTTTTACAAAATGTGATAAAAAGTCATTGGTGTGAGCATGTGTTTATAAAAAACAATTTTCTTTAAAAAGCATCCCATCACAAAGGTTAAAGGTCCGCTCATTATGTGTGGGAAACAAAAGATTTCGCCTTCTTTAGTTCTTCATTTCAACCTCTTTCTTTGGCATTAGCAGCAGAGGCTCTTTGGGATTGTAGCATTAAGAACTGCCCACCATGGCAAATTGGTAAAGTACCAGATTCCTTAGAAACATATTCCTGAAGACAGGACAGGGAACAGGGATTCAGAATGGGGAAAACACCCCTACGTCTATTAGTCTGCTATGTTAAAAGCTCTTTCCTGATCTCATTTCTTCCTTGCTTCCTTCCTTCCTTCCTTCTTTTATTCCTTCATTCATCCTCTCAGCTGTTCATTGTTTCTCGGTCTAGACACAAAAAAAACACGGGGAAAAAAGTCATCATGGTGACATATGCATATATGTAGATGCATGCACCGTGCTGTGCATCTGAGGGTCAAGGTCATCTTCACTCTGGGGGTTGTGTGTGTGTGTGTGTGTGTGTGTGTGTGTGTGTGTGTGTGTGTGTGTGTGTGTGTGTGTGTGTGTGTGTGTGTGTGTGTGTGTGTGTGTGTGTGTGTGTGTGTGTGTGTGTGTGTGTGTGTGTGTGTGTGTGTGTGTGTGTGTGTGTGTGTGTGTGTGTGTGTGTGTGTGTGTGCTCTGTGCATATCATCTGCATACAAGACAGGGCTCAGCTGAGGCCCTTGGACCCATATTGTCCCATTAATTAGTCTGAAGTCGGATCCGGGCCTATGTGTCTGTCTTGCAGTGTGAATAAATCCATACAAAGACTGTCTCCGCTATAAATAAAGCCAATGACTGTCTGCATAGAGTGTCATGCGACAATGTGGAAAAGATCGCCTCTTGTTTTTTCATTAATTGCAGAAAAAAATCCCTGCAGTGCTGTCTGGTCTTCTAAATACTTTGATTGTAGTCTGTTTACGTAGCTCAAAACAACTGCGTCTTGTGTTCTCATTAATGAGTCTGGCACAGCGGAACTTGGCGTAGGATTGTCTACTTTCTAAATGTTCACATTAACATCTGATTACATTGAAAGGAAAAAGTGTTTTGGCTTTTGTTAATTAGTCTACTCCGTGAGAGCTTATTGCACCTGCTAATGTGGAATAGATCGTAAATGTAAGGACGACTGTTGAAAAAAATAGGTATTTTTTAAAAGTCTTACTGGGGTTTAATCTAAAGTTGGGCAATTTAGTGATGTTATATAGGGTTAGGGTTAGATATTGTGATGTGAGACCGGATATTGTCTTCAATGTAGGTTTTTGTGTGGTTGTAGAGGCTGCATGACAGTAAATTGATGTCATTTCTCTGAATTTACCAGACTTTTCTTGCTTATTCAGGGTTTTTTCTAAACCGGGAAACAGGGGCGCTGCACCCTATTACTTTCGGCGTGCGCCCTCATACCAAAATGTTGATTTCCCCCCTTAAAATGTTAAAGTGATGCCAGAACACGATATTTCAGTTTGTCAAAAACGGTATAATAACTACAAGAAATTGGAAATCGTGTCAAATAGACCCAGAGACGGCATGGACAGCTTTGTTTTTACAGAGCTGTGACGTCCCGTTGTTGTTTACGTCCGTGGCGCCATCTTTTATACATGTTCTCACGAGAATTGACATATCTTATACAAGATCAGCGCCAGAGTATTGTCCTCATACAATATCTTTCAGATTATTTAAATATTTTCAAATTGCAGATTTTTATTTATCAGTCATTTGGATTTAAATGTCACTATGTTAATATTTTTTGAAAGCATACACGTCAAACCCACATTTTCTTTCGCAATATCAAAAGTCTTTGGTTAAAAATGTAATTATATATGATTTTCTTCCTATCACCTAGCCCTAGTTTAAACTGACATAAGATGATCAACTGTTTGATATTTTATTAAATTAATAGATTAACTATTTTGACAAAGTCTTAATTATACCTGCCTTGGGCCTAAGTATCTTTGCAGTAAATGACTGTGATGTTAAAAAGAGAAACCAGGAGCTAGTCTGAGCAACAGTCATCTGCCATTTGGCGTTTTAACCAAAATGGCTTCCATTAGTTGAATCCAGAATGCGGTGCTGCAGTTTTGTAGGACGTTGTTTTTGTCGTTTAGAAGAAGCTGGATGAACGGTGCTTGAAAAGACAAAATTGTTAGATATTGAAGTAGTTTACCTTGAACCAAACAAAGCTGTTTGCAAAGTGCAAAGAGTGCACTTTCAAGTGATTGTGCTGTTGGTAAAGCTCTTTAGCGGCTTTAAGGACCATCTGTTGTTCCTTTTTAATTAGCTGGTTTAATGGGAAAGAAGCAGGGTGCTTTTAGAGGATGTTGGAAGAAAACGTTGCCTTCAAATGTATATTTATTTTATGTGAATTCATTTATTTGCCGGCCAGATGAAGACATCCCGTTTGCCAAGAAATGAGAAACAATTCCCTTCTGCCGTGTGCAGGGGAGAGCACATCATGGCTATTACAGATTCAGATATTCAGATATATGTATGCAAATGCTTGATGGGGGATTTTTTTGCATATGAAACCAATGTTGCTGTGCATCTGCGGTGAAGGTGTTGGGGGGCTGTCTGGGGGGGCAAAGGTCAGAGGTCAGGTCAGGAGAAGGCAGCAGAGGGGGAGGGTGAAGGGTCGGGGGTTGGTTTTGGTGTGTGTAAGTAATATTTAGCTATACTTTATTCGTCAATTCTTCAATAGCGCTTATTTCAATGGTGTTGTGTTTTCATACAGTTACTCAAATGTGACCACGAGTGTTTTAACCTCATTACATGTATTGATTGCATTGATTTGTTCACTTGAATGTGCTTATTTCATAGAGTGGAGATATATTGAGGTGTGTGTATAGATGATTAGAAGATTGTCCATTTGAAGTCTCACATTACTGCCAGTAGCAACTGACAGATCAAGACCTCATTTTTTGTACTATGATTTAAAAAGTATAAAATTTGATATTTATAAGCATTTATTCATGCATTTTTCAACAACTATAACTCCTTCTGTGGCCCCTGTAAATGAAGTCTGTTGTGTGGAAAAAGCTAATAATTAGAATTTTGTAAAACACAATTGCAATGATACATATTATGAGTGTATAATTATAGACAAATATGTAAACTGTAGCAGAAAATATATTATATATATTATATATTTGAGCTGAATGTGCAGATGATCTGGAGTCTTATGTTGACACGTTCCTGACACGGTAAATATCTCATAAATGCATCTTACATCACGAGACATCACTCAGTCAGCTGGTCTGCTTCTAACGGCGGCGAGACCCAGTCTAGACAAAAGACCCTTGAGTCACACACACATACACTCACACCCCCCACACAGACACACACAAACACAGATGACATAGACCTTCATGACCATGGGCTTGACCCCTACACACACACACGCACACACACACACACGCACGCACACACACACACACACACACACACACACACACACACACACACACACACACACACACACACACACACACACACACACACACACACACACACAGAGAGAGAGACTTGAAGTCAGGACAGTGTCTGCCTCTCTTTGCCCTCTGGCCCATAGGAAACAGCTGGGACCACAACATTTGCATCCACACGCCCACACGCACACACGGACTAACACACACACACTCCGACCCCGCCTCCTTGTTTATATTACTAAAAATGATCATTATACATTCAACTATTCCAACACACAGACACAATACACCAGCATTTCTTATTATAAACACCCAGCGAGACACCAACCAAGCTCCATCTCAGTGACAACAACCCCCGCTCTCTCTGACTGACACACACACACACACACACACACACACACACACACACACACACACACACACACACACACACACACACACACACACACACACACACACACACACACACACACACACACACAGAGAGAGAGGGTTGCGTCTAGACAGAGCAGCAGGCTAGAAACACAAACATTGTATTTGATGTGCGTAGGACACAAAGACCATAAAAGTACACATCAAAATGAAATGTTATCACAATAATGCTGTTTGTTGTGGTATGCTATAACTTTTCCTCATGGCATATACCTTGAAATGATAACATGACAGCCAAATTGAACACTTATTCTTCACATTTCTTGAGTTGTGGCCAAGATTAATTCCACAATCAACTTGCTATCTCTAAAAATATAACTTTTCCGCGCCTTCTCTGTCTGTTTTCTACACTCATTTGGTGAATTAAAGCCGAACAACAGAGCTTTTCATTCTAAATGAATACATCTGAAAACATCTAGTTTAAAGGTGGGGTAGGTCATTTTGGAGAAATCAGCTCGAGTGTGCTAGAATTTGAAAATACACAGCCGGAACAAATCTGCCACTTCCTTACAGAGCCCCTCCTCCAACACACACGAACGCGCACATGACCAATGAGGGCACGAGATGAGTTTGTGCACAGATGGAAGGCTGACAGGCAGGTAGGCCATCCAGTTATTTTAGCCGGCCCGGCTAAAATGATTGGTCGTGCTTTTTACAGTACTACGGCTTCCACAGATGACATTTTTTTATGGATTTTTTGTCAAAGCACTTAAGATATTCATTGCTATCGGGATGTTAAGAGCATTCCATGGAATATAACAAAAAGTGTATCTCCAGCCGGTTTCTCAAACTTACCAACCCCACCTTTAAGCTCATTCACAGCAAAACATCTTTGTGTTTTGGACCGCCTGTTGGATCAAAACAGGAATTTTAAGACTTCACTTTCTTACATTTTATAGACTAACAAAAACAATTCCATGCACTAGTGTTATGTCGAAGTTGAAGGCTGTGTTTTTTTACAGGCATACTTTGATTTAAAGGAATTTAATTAATGTTTTCTGCACAATTATGCACACTGTTATAGTGATATGGACTACAGAAGTACAATAAGCACCAATATTAGACTTGGGCTTTGCTTAAAAAAACAATGAATGTAGCTTTGAGCATCTGTGGCGTCTGAGTCTAAAAAAATATTGAATTAAACTAAACAAAGCAAAAAAGTCGCCTTTGCAATGACCTTGAATGGGCAGCCACAAGTAAGCATAACAACTCATGATGACGGTAAGCCAAAGACAAAGCTTTAACAAGAAGTCTTACCAAGAAGGTTTGAATCGTTTTTCTGTTTAAAGCCTTGAGAGTGTTGAAACCCAAGGCCTTATAAAGAGAATAGGCGCGTTCACACGGCAGTACTTTTCCCACTTTAGTTCCGATATAGTTCTGAAATGTCGCGTTCACACCAAAAAAATCCGGAACTAAAATTAGTTAATCAGAACCTTTTTACCCCCTTTTCCGTCCCTGCTAGAGAGCAGGTACTTTCGTGGGAGAAAAAGGTTCCAATGTCTGATTGGCTGGGCGGAATGCAAACCACGCCCCGTAAAACTGCCAAAAAGTTTGGTGAAGCCGCCATTTTATTATCCTCGCATTAGCATTAGTAGCATTAGCATTAGCCCAGCGCACAAACGCAGAGAGACTAACCTATGGCAACACAAAAGAAAACATCGGAGCGGTGGAGATGAGGTGTCGGCGTTCTGGCGATTTACTCGGAAGGCTTCAGTAGAAGCTGCTGGGACTCCCAGCAGCTTCTAAGCCAGTCCCCAACTCCGGGGACGTCCGGCCGGGGACTTTGGGTGGCAGTATACGCCGTGAAGTTGTTTGCGGCCTGCCAGTAAACCCAAAGCAGAAGAAGAAGAAGTGACGTCAGCGGCTTCATTTACCTAATCCTCCCCCAGGGACTTATAGTTCATGAGAACTAAAGAGTTCTCATGAACTAAGTTCTGATGAACCTTTGTGGGAAAAGTACTGCGGTGTGAAAGCGCCTAATGTTTTAGATCAAAAAGTATCTAATTTAGAAAGTTTGAGGAACTTCTCAAAGTTCAACACAGGGTAGAATAGAGTCTTGTTGCAGGAAGTTAACTTAAAGCCAACTCGTTTCTTGCAAAAATAATCTCCCTTCACACCTGCACTGATTCTTGGCACCATCAGAAACACAATCGCGTCTCGCAGTGTGTCCAACAACCTCCCACACCTCGTGCTCTGAAGAGGGTAGGACTTGCCAGCTGGCACACACACACACACACACACACACACACACACACACACACACACACACACACACACACACACACACACACACACACACACACACACACACACACACACACACATACACACACACACACACACACACACACACACACACTCATGGTAAACATTCTGACACTGATGCCACAAAGAAATGCTGAATCTAACTTCTACAGACTAGCAATAACACATCCCAGGTGTGTGTTTTCCAGACGTCACATGTGATAAACGTTGACTTGAGCACAAATTCAGTTTTTGGTATGTAAACCGCTGAAATTCCAACATGAAATACCCTGACAGTTAAATATGTTTGCTTCGCTGCGCCGCCCTCGCTCAGTCGTTATTCTTATTATAAACTTTCTCCGCTATGCTTGATTTGAACAGCTTTGTCACAATGATCTTGTTTGGGTGTCTGTACAGATTTGTTTTGTCTAAAGTAGTGGTTATCTCTCACACACACACACACACACACACACACACACACACACACACACACACACACACACACACACACACACACACACACACACACACACACACACACACACACACACACACACACACACACACACACACACATGCAGAGACACAAAAGGGAGGGCAAGTTGATTCATGTGTGTGAGTCCCTGAGGAAGAACAGCTCTTATCAAAGCCAGGTGTTTCTGCTGTTTCTGGGGAAGCGGCTGAAGCTTGAGTCTTGCTCCATAGAAACTAAATGGTGAAACAGAGGATGTACAGTAATAAAGGATTCACATATTTGTTTTGTTGATGAGCCTTTTGAAGGCACCGTGTTGATGGACAGACGGAGAGTCGAGGATATGAACCAATAAAATCCTCATCTCTTTCAGAATGTATGTAATGAGAAGAAAACATATATGTAAAGAAGTGTGTCTTAAACTTAGATAATAATGTTGTGTATAGAGTAGTGCAATGATGACGTATTGTTGTACGTCGACCCGGAAGTTAGTATCGCAAGTTCTCCCTCGACAAAAAGCAATGGGATCTTTTCCATTGGATTTTGGAGTATTGCAGAAAATAAGATCTGTGGCAAACACACATTTATGATATTTACATTAGGGATGCTCCGATCGCCAATTTTGGGGCCGATCGCCGGAATCAGTATCGGCCGATACCGATCGCCGATCCGATCGTGTGGGCGGGGCCTAAATGGAAGATTTAAACATCACTTTAAATCTTCCATTTAAAGTGATGTTTAAAACTCAGTTAATGGGGCTCATTCACTGGAGCTTCCACAAACAATCAACTTAATTATTACATTCAAATGATGTACATTATTCAAGTTTACATTAACTTGGGATAATAACACGGGAGAAATGAGCGGAAGCGCTCTCTTTTCCTCTCTCCCTCTCTCTCTCCCTCTCTCCCCCTCTCTCACTCTCCTGACAGCCCGTCAGTATCTCCTGCAGCTCACTGATCCAGTAATGAGCGACCCGACAGTGAAGAATAAATATATTTATAACTAGTTTAGCTAGTTCCAGAGGTAGATAAAATAGTTAAGTGTGTTAGGTCTAACTCTTGTGTTTCGCTCACCGGTCCGTCACAGCGGGTGGAGCTGCAGGATTTCTGCTTCACACACGTTGCATACCGCTATTTTATTGTCTTTTTCGGACACCTTAAAATACTGCCAGACCGGTGAAGCCATTTTGGCGAGCTTGTTTTGCCGCGCACAGAGAAAAGTGTCATGTATTTTACATCATGCGATCGGCTCTCGCGATCGGCATGTTTAAGAGCACCGATCGATCGGTAGAGAGTGAGTATCGGCAGATCTCGATCGGTGACCGATCGATCGGAGCATCCCTAATTTACATGTAATTGAATCATGATATCTCCACAATCTTTGAAATGCAATAAAGACAAAAGCTAACGGTATAACGCTATACACAGACTACAGGAGCAGGGTCACATGACTTCACGTCCCCAACGCAGAGCTAAGAGTGGCTAATGTTTGGCGTGAGACGTTTAGTAATCTCATATAGTCACTTGTTAGTAACCTCTGTTTTTAATACACATACTGTATAAGCTTCAGACATTCACGAGTGGGGTGTTGTATGTCGTAGAATAAAACGTGAACATCTCTTCAGCTTGTGTCAACCACAGACCTTATTTCAGGCGTATAACCAAAAACAAATTAAAAAACGTTGACTTTGAGACAAGAGAACTGGCAGTACTAAAATGCTTACTCATTTCCAGATTGTATTCCTGCACCACTCTATTACGGTGATGTTTCAACTTTTAGTCCTTTGAAGCGATGTCCACCTGTGACAATCACTCATCGTGAAACCATGCCTCAACAAATATTATTCCCCTACAACTGAACTGCATCAAGTCTCCGGGAAACGTAAATGGAACACAAATACAAACTGTAAAAACCTTACTTGGTAATGTCTAGCAAAAACCTCATGGTTCTGCTTAATTGAAATCTATAACATAATTCAAACAAAGTGAACTTTTACTTTTGGTTTTGAAATTCCTGTGTTAGCCTTAACTGTAAGTCCCATAGTTACTTTTGTTTCAATTCTCATTTGAGCCAAATATCAGGTTTTTTGCTGCTAGATGTTGCTCATTCTTCAAAGCTGGTCTGGAGCTTTGGTCTTTTGGCAGGTTGTACACGTACAGTGGTTTATCAGAGCTTGTTTGCCTAACGTCGGACTGCTGCAGCTCAAAACAAGGTGGTCCATTCCAGCAAAGAGACTCAACCAAGCACTGAAGGTTGTGGGACCTTTTACTTTTAATAAAGTCATTTTATTCATTCTAAAAACAGTATATTCAACAGTGGAGCTTTCATCTGGCTTAGTTAAAACAGCCTTTGAATCACGAGACACGCGCACACACACACACACACACACACACACACACACACACACACACACACACACACACACACACACACACACACACAGATAGGGACTACAGGTCAGACATTCAAAGCCTTCAGACATTGTTGTGTCTAGCCAGGTGTGTATGTGGGTGTGCGTGTGCGAGTGTGTGTTTAACGACTGGCTAAGCTGGTTTGGCAGAAAACACTGTTTGGACAGGGAGCATGTATTGCACACACACACACACACACACACACACACACACACACACACACACACACACACACACACACACACACACACACACACACACACACACACACACACACACACACACACACACATACATACACACACACTTGTCCACACCCCTTCCTCTGCAGGCTTGATCTCACTCTTTATCCAACAAACAAACACACACACACACACACACACACACACACACACACACACACACACACCTAAACACACACACACACACACACACACACACACACACACCTAAACACACACACACACACACACACACACACACACACACCTAAACACACACACACACACCTGCAGCTTCAGCATAATATAACTTGTCCTTGAATTTGTTTTAGACTAAATTCCTGCGCTGCATTATTAAAGCACATTCTGTTGTAGAAGTTATGAGTCATTTTAGACCTTCAACTACAACAGAGTTTTAGGAGTATTACATTAAAATACTGGCTGTTTAAAAGTTCTTCAGAATGTGTTTCATGGAACATAATGTAACCATCACTGTGACCTACACATAGACATACATGTTAGAAACCTATTGTATTGAATGACAGACTGCAGTGAATTCCTTACTGACCTTTCATTCAAACCCATGTCTAACATTTATTTAACCAGCTGTATGTCCAGTCCATAAGTCAAGTTACTTGAATGTGACATCAAAGACTAAACGCTAGTTCAGTATGACTTAGCTTGTCTGCAGCTGCTAGTCCATTCATCGATCATTGAATCAACGTGAGATGTATCGACTAAGGGATTCATGTCAGAGTATATTGACAGACAAAAGTATTGACAACAATGTAATATGTTATGTAAGATATGGCAGGAATGCTCCTCAAACATCTTGATTTCCTGCTGTTCCCAGATGATGTTCATAACTGTCTCTATTTGGGTTTTGGACCTAAAAGAGACATTCAAAAACATCAGCTTTCATTTATAGAAGCTGAGATGCACATTTTTCCTGATTTTCTTTAATGTAATAAATAATCCGCACTTTAAGAGCATTTAATAACCCTAAAGAAAATGTCATGCGGACTTTAGTAAAAGCATTTATCTGTTTATAAATATGAATGTGTATTTTTGATAAAGATCGTATACATTCTTGTGACAGATTTAGATATCTTTGCAGCAGGCTGCAACTGCTAATGATGACTGTTATGTATATCACATTGGATCATAGCCATTATACACACACACACACACACACACACACACACACACACACACACACACACACACACACACACACACACACACACACACACACACACAGTCCTCTGCATGTGACCTGCCCTCCGAGACTGTCTGACTTCCCTCTCTTTCACATTCAAATGATCAGTGTGTGTTTGCGTACGAAGGTCTATGGGTGTGTGTGTGTGTGTGTGTGTGTGTGTGTGTGTGTGTGTGTGTGTGTGTGTGTGTGTGTGTGTGTGTGTGTGCGCGGGGGTGCGGGGGTGCGAGACGACAGGGGTCGTCTGGCTCCTTCTGGCTAGAATTCTAATGAGTATCCCACACACGCATGCACACACACACACACACACAGACACAGACACACACACACACACACGCACAAACACAAACACACACAGAGCCAGACAAGCAGCTGATAATGAGGTTTGATTTTCATATGTTTCAGACAGAATGCTCTTCAGGTCAGCTAGTACACAGAGGAGCTGTGTGTGTGTGTGTGTGTGTGTGTGTGTGTGTGTGTGTGTGTGTGTGTGTGGTGTGTGTGTGTGTGGTGTGTGTGTGTGTGTGTGTGTGTGTGTGTGTGTGTGTGTGTGTGTGTGTGTGTGTGTGTGTGTGTGTGTGTGTGTGTGTGTGTGTGTGTGTGTGTGTGTGTGTGTGTGTGTGTGTGTGTGTGTGTGTGTGTGTGTGTGTGTGTGTGTGTGTGTGTGTGTGTGTGTGTGTGTGTGTGTGTGTGTGTTACAGAGTGATTCCTGTTGGCCTCTACATGCTCTCACTGTTTCCCTTGTTAACATGAATGCAGGTTGCAGCAGCAGTAGGTGTGTCGTTTGCTTTCGTCTGTGTTTTGTCTCTAAGGGTTTCTGATGTCAGCCCAAACAGACTTCTCTTATACTTTCATTTATTTTATTTATTTACTTGAAGCACAGCCAGAGTTGTGGTTCCATTACATCTACACACAACTCTCCCTTTGTGTTTAATGTGTCATTCCTATTTGTTTTAATAGAAGGCATGCACATGTTGACTTAACATTCAAACTGTTGTGGCATTTGTCTTAAAGGTGGGGTAGGTAAGTTTGAGAAACCGGCTCGAGATACACTTTTTGTTATATTCCATGGAATGCTCTTAACATCCGATAGCAATGAATATCTTAAGTGCTTTGACAAAAAATCCATAAAAAAATGTCATCTGTGGAAGCCGTAGTACTGTAAAAAGCACGACCAATCATTTTAGCCGGCCCGGCTAAAATAACTGGATGGCCTACCTGCCTGTCAGCCTTCCATCGGGGCACAAACTCATCTCGTGCCCTCATTGGTCATCTGCGCGTTCGTGTGTGTTGGAGGAGGGGCTCTGTAAGGAAGTGGCAGATTTTCTCCGGTTGTGTATTTTCAAATTCTACGCACTCGAGCTGGTTTCTCCGAAATTACCTACCCTACCTTTAAGTCGATTTTATTTTACAGAATTCAAATCAGAATAGTGGCAGTTGCTATATTTTTGAATTACACAAATACAAATATAAAACATGATTTATATTAACATAAGAGGTTAAAAAAGAATGTGCAAAAATATATAATTAAAATGAAATAAAGGTATTTCTACAAACATAGAAAATGTAAGTAAATTATTTTTGTAAGAGTCAAAATAAAATAAAGTAAAAATTTGAATAAAAAGTATTTGTTGTCCTCAGTGCTGGAATAGAAAACTAAAATATATATGAAGGTAAGTAAAACATCGAATCAAGTATGTTTTACTTACTAAAGTATGTCAATCGTTTCTTAACATTACTTCAAGTTACCTATGGAATATATTAAGTGCTTATAAAATAGTATTCGTCATACAAATGCAAAACCAACAATAACATGATTTTTATATTCTACGGAAGAGGATTAGGGCCACATGAAAAAAAAAAACATGGGAATGTGAAAAAAAATTTCACATCTGAGAATTTAATCTAGAAATTCTGACTTTTTTCTCATCCCCACATTCTTTTTTCATGTGGCCCTAATCCTCTTCCGTAATATTCTGATATCAACAGGAATACATTTTTGTAGCCATGCTAGCAGCATAGCTAAATGTCTGTTATCCCTCTTTTTAATGTGGATTGTGCTAACCTGTACCTAATTAGCCGACATGATCTTAATACTCATGTAAATAGGCGCATTCACACCGCAGTACTTTTCCCACTTTAGTTCCGATATAGTTCCGAAATGTCGAGTTCACACCAAAAAGAGCCGGAACTAAAATTAGTTCATGAGAACCTTTTTACCCCCTTTTCCGTCCCTGCTAGAGAGCAGGTACTTTCGTGGGAGAAAAAGGTTCCTACGTTTGATTGGCTGGGCGGATTGCAAACCACGCCCCGTAAAACTCCCAAAAGGTTTTGTGAAGCCGCCATTTTATTATCCTCGCATTAGTATTATTAGCATTAGCATTAGCCCAGCGCCGAAACGCAGAGAGACTAACTTATGGCAACACAAAAGAAAACATGGGAGCGGTGGAGATGAGGAGGTGTCGGCGTTCTGGCGATTTACTTGGAAGGCTAGAATAGCCCAGCCCATACTCAGCCCAGCCCATACTCGGAAGGCTAGAATAGCCCAGCAGTAGAAGCTGCTGGGAGTCCCAGCAGCTTCTACTGAAGCCAGTCCCCAACTCCGGGGACTTCCGGCCGGGGACTTCGGGTGGCAGTATACGCCGTGAAGTTGTTTGCGGCCTGCCAGTAAACCCAAAGCAGAAGAAGAAGAAGTGACGTCAGCGGCTTCATTTGCCTAATCCACCCCCAGGGACTTATTCCGGTGTGAACGCGATCTGTACTTAGTTCGTGAGAACTAAAGAGTTCTCATGAACTAAGTTCTGATGAACCTTTGTGGGAAAAGTACTGCGGTGTGAAAGCGCCTAATGCACTGTAACCCATATTAAAGACAAGACTGAAGTTTGAACTCTAACATTGTATTTCATATTATTCATACCATTCATACCAGAGTCAGTGACCCACTCACAGTTAGTGTTAGCATAGCTAGCGTTCCAGATGGGACTCACAGTTTAACATGGGAGTTCCCTGGATTAGCACGCTACATTTAGACCAATGCTCCACTCTCCTCTGATCTACTCCATTCACTCTACCCAGATTCTATCTCTTCTGTCATGCTTTACACAAATCTACTTTCTTCTTTGCAATTGTTTATTTCTTTTTTAAAATATGGTATATACATAATTCACAGTTTGGTGTGTACCTCGGTTTGGGGGGTCACGGTTCGGTACGGGTTCGGTACAACAAGAAAAAGCAAAAGAAAGTCCCTAATGCATAATTCCAGGTTTGTTTTTTATTCATTTTGAACAGTAGTGCAAGTTTCAGTTTAAAAATAAGGAACTCTAACATTTGTAATAATTAACTTTATTACACAGTTAAAAACAAACCATAAACAGTACCACACACACTGAGATGGCCATATTATCTATAATGGCTGATGTCAAACAAAAAGGTTCAATAAGCTGTAAAACTAAAAAGAATGTCTTGAAAATATTACAAAATAAATAATAAGATAGTGTTTCAATCACTTTCAATCACAATCAATAAAAGCCGGGGTCCTCTACTATTGCATAAGGGCGCAGCATAGCCGTTGAAATATATATGCCAATACAGTAGCTTCCGTTATTTATTTTGGTCTCTCGGCGGGGATAAGCTGTTCAACTGCTGTTGTCTTTTGCCGGGCTCCGGTGATTGGTAAATCTGGGTGATGCCTTCTGATATGATTTAGCATGTTTGATCTCCCGATCCACCACTCGCACCACTCCATCGTTGTTGTAGTCCACAGGGAACCTGAAATGTTCCCACACAGCTGATTTAAAAGAAGCAGGTGGTTCTTCTAGCTCCTGTGTGTTATCTGAACTCGCAATACTAACTTTTCTTCTTCTTGTATTTTGTTCGTTTTATTGTGTTTTCTTATTCTTCTTCATTTGTTGTTTAAGGGCGGCTGGCAAACAGCTTTTAGGCGCAATACCGCCCCCTGGATTATATATAGTGTAGTGGATACTGCCCTGAGTGACAGACTTTTTTCCCACTCGTAAAAAAAAGGCGTATTCGTCGTGTGACTGCATGCACCGAACCGTGACGTCCGAACCGTGACGGTACGGGACGAATACGGATACCATTACACCCCTAATGGTATATAAGATTTGATGCAAGAACTTTAGTAAATATGTTTTAATTGTTTGCATGTGTTACCAGAAGAGCCTTGTAATCCAATGTGGAATAGGCCAAATGGTCATAAACCACTTTATTAGCCACTCTAGTTAACCTTCGAAACATGAAACGATGAATGATAAT
This sequence comes from Trematomus bernacchii, assembly GCF_902827165.1. NCBI lineage: Eukaryota > Metazoa > Chordata > Actinopteri > Perciformes > Nototheniidae > Trematomus > Trematomus bernacchii. The sequence continues at coordinate 85,816 of NW_022987469.1, forward strand.
ATCCGGACACACTGCTGTCTGAGATTTAGCTGAATATGTCCAATTAGCACATGATCAGGGAATTAGACAAAACATGACATTTCCATCTGGTTCTTTAATCTTTTATAAAGTGTTACTGTTTATTTCCCAGACAATGCATATCACAATTTTCATTTCACAATAATAAATCAGATTGACTGTGATATAGGACTGAGTTAGCTGCCTCATGTCTGTTAAAATGAAACGTGTCAGTGTGTCGTTCATACGAGACTTGATGGAAATGGACCCCCTCTCACACACTCAGACACACACCTCCCTCTCAGTTTTCCCACTGTTGGAACCAGTAGTGGGAGTTTTGTGGACCAAAGTTCCCACACTTGTAGGCTGCACCATGACCATGGCTTCCAAAGTCAATGGAGTGTGTGTGTGTGTGTGTGTGTGTGTGTGTGTGTGTGTGTGTGTGTGTGTGTGTGTGTGTGTGTGTGTGTGTGTGTGTGTGTGTGTGTGTGTGTGTGTGCGCCTCCCCCCCACTTCCACCCCCTATAGCTTTTCTCATGGAAATTGGCAAGCAAGCAAATTGTGTGCACCTATGACCTATAACTCTCTCTCTCTCTCTCTCTCTCTTAAACACACACAAACACACACACACACACACACACACACACACACACACACACACACACACACACACACACACACACACACACACACACACACACAGCTGTCTGTGCTATTTCTGACTACCAGACTGCCGAGTCATCCCAGGACTGAGAGAGGAGAGGGGGAAGGGAGGGAGGAATTAGCAAGCTTCTCTCTCTCTTCCTCTCCTTTCCTCCTTCCCTTTCTCACTTTCTTATTTGACCTTTATTAATCTCTCCCTTTCTGTCTCTTTCCTTGTCTCCTTTTTCCTCCCTCCTTGGGATTCCATCAGAATCAGAATACTTTCTTTATCAGGGGGGAGATTGGGTTTTGCTCTGAGAGTTGCCTCATTTTCAAATGAATTAAATACTGTACAAGATACAAAAAAATATGTATATAAAACAAATATTTATATATATAAATATAAGTAATTAAAGATAAAATGTGAAATACAAATGTAAAATACAATTTTTTATATTAACATTAGTAGAATGTAAAATAAAAAGATCAAATCAGAAATGGTATATAAACTTAATAAATGTATGTAAGAATGTGCATATTGTACAATATATAGTGCGTTGTATTAATATTAATAAGATATTAATTCAGTCGTTTTTTTGCTGTTTTTTTTATCTTTCCATCCACCTTTTCTACTTATTCCCTCTCCAATATTTTCAGTTTGACCTTTGTCTTAATCCTTTCCTTAAATGGATGCATGAAGAGGAGTGCTTCCTCCTCACTCACTTTCACCCTGTCACGACTTTGAATGTGTCTTATATTATATGAAATGTTTTGTCGGACAGTGTGTGACCTTATAGATTCAAACTGTGAGTGTTCGCTTACATTTTCGAATTGGGGACTTTCTACATTTGGGGGAAATGTGCCCCCTGAGAGAAGGCATCAAATAATTTGGCAGATAAACAATAATAACTCAAATAAGATTCTTCCTTTTGAATGTGTTTCAAAGTGGTATTTGTAGCAGGAAGGACATTTCTTATTTGTTATCTCTCAACATGTTTAGTCTATTCCACAAACGTCCTACAAAGGGATGCAACAGGTCGGTGCTTTTCTACTTGCTGACACGTTGAAGTATTGTGAAAAGTGTTGAGTTATTTCATTGAATCAGCATAAGGAGAGACGTCGGGCTGATCCTCCTGTCAGACAGACCCCTGCTGAGACACTATGTGATTAAGCTGTAATGACTGCCGCTGTATAAAACCATATGTGATTTGGGTAAAGCCTGTGATTATACAGTGAAATAGATGTAGTGACTGAAGGTCTGTGGCTGAGTGAAGGTGAGTCAGGGCTGGTGCAGCAGACAGATGTTTATCAAATCAAATAACTTATACAGTCTTACGAATGTCTCTTAGGGCTGCTCACTGCGCAGCATGATTATAAGCTGCTCCCTGATACACATTTCGCCCACATGCCCTTCCTCCATCAGTTCCTCATCCTCCAGCACTTTATTATCCTTTACTTTGCGGTGCGTTTGTACCATTTTTAGGTGATTAAGAAGAAAAAAAAGGTTTTCATTTCTTTATGGGGCTAATAAACAGACAATGGATTATCTTTTATATTTATCTTTTTCCGTGTTCAAAGTAGATATTGATCAGGGGTCTCCAACCTTTTTTAGGGTGAGAGCTACTTTCAAAAAATAAAACAAGTCGTGAGCTACTTTTACTCCTCTTTTTTTTGTTTTTTGCAGTGTATATATTTAGCACATTTTAACATTATGATATGCTGACCTTTAACCTTTGTGTGCTGTTTGGGTCTGTGGGACCCTTTTCAGTGTTTACTAAAAGAAAATGTATTCAATTTAACTATTTTAACTGCTTTATTTGGGGGTGGACCTCACCTCCTCTAGGGAGATCCTCACCTCCTCTAGGGGGGTCCTCACCTCCTCTAGGGGTGTCCTCACCTCCTCTAGGGGGGTCGGGGGGCATGCACCCCCGGGAAGATGTTTTTTTAAATGTTGAAGTGAAATGCATCAATCTGGAGCACTTTGAGCACAACATGAATGTATGGATACAGCTCTCAACACTCAGATGAAAGGGAGCTGTATACTTTTCAATCATCCAAACATCTTTAGAATATGATCACAACCAATAACAAATCATTTAAACTGGTTTATTCTTATCTTATGTTACCTAGTTAGCATTCTTTCTTTTTATGTATGCTTATTTTACTAATCACTCCCCTTTCAAATACAATATAGAACACATTGGAATGATTTCCTACTTTATTTGTTACAACTATATTAAATAGATAAAGGTGTGCTCTCTGTCTCTCTCTCTCTCTCTCTCTCTCTGTCTCTCTCTCTCTCTCTCTCTCTCTCTCTCTCCTCTCCCCTCATCCTCTCTCTCTCTCTCTCATCTCTCTCTCGTCTCTCTCTCTCTCTCTCTCTCTTATCAATCTCTCTCTCCTCTGCTCGTCTCGGCTCCTCCTCTCTCTCTCTCTCTCTCTCTCTCTCTCTCTCTCTCTCTCTCTCTCTCTCTCTCTCTCTCTCTCTCTCTCTTCTCTCTCTCATAGACTGTGTGCTCCTCCGTGGCGATGACAGCTTGCGTTAAAAAAATAAAATAAACATATTTGTAAAGTGGGGGGACACAAACGGGATTTCGAAAAGTGGGGGGGACTGTCCCCAGTGGAAATTACGCCATGCGTGTGTGTGCGTCAAGTGCAATATATATGCAAGTTGCAACACACAGAGTAAAACTCTGCCCCTCATGTGATGTATAGGCTGGCATGACTAGGCTGTTCAATGGGGCTGATGTGTTGTGTAGATTCTGCCAGAAGGAAAGGTTAAACTCCTTATGAAGCGGTGAGCTGCCGCTCCACATTGCATTTCTTCCAGACTGCAACGCTGGTCCCGCAAATCAAGCAAGAACGTGATTGGTCGATATTCATTGTGGGGGGTGGGGGGAGGAGGGGTGTTAGATAGATATAGAGTTGCAGTAAGCAGATAGAGTTCGCTATGATTGAAGTTTCGTTTATGCATAGGGTAGATTCTTTTAATTACATTTCCTTTATTTTTGGTGTATTTTTTACATTTTGGATTTGCTTGGCGAGCTACTTATTGAGGGCTTGCGAGCTACCGGTAGCTCGCGATCGACGTGTTGGAGACCCCTGATATAGATGATTTCAAGCATTTTCATCTTACTCATTTTTGTTTTTGTTAGATGTTTTTATATCTGTATGTTGACTGTGCTGCACTGAAAACCCTGAAACGTTGACTTTCATGAAATGTACTATGTCAACAGATGTCACACAACTGTATTAGGTTAGTTGAAAGCAATAAAATCAAGTTTTCAACTAACCTAATGCAGTTATGTGAAATCTGTTGACATAATACATTTCATTAAAGTCAACGTTTCTGTTTTTTGCATTATTACAATCTACTTTTTGACGAGCTGGTCATATTCCAAATGTACTTCCTGTCTCACTCTCTTATCCTGTTGCTGCCTAGTGTAGAGGCTGTGGTCTGCTTTGTCATGTTTGATACAGAACCAATGCACAAACCATGACTGTCCTTCTGCATAAAGAACAGCGTGATGTTTTCTCATTTCCAAAGCGAGCATCCCTTCTTCTTTCCTTCCCTCCGTCCTTCTTTCTCTCCTTCCCTCCTCCCTCCACATGCACCCTTCCTTCTTCCACTTCTTCCTTCCTCACTCATATCTTCCTCTTTTCCTTCCCTCCCTCATACTTCTGACCCCCCTTCTCTTTGTCTGTCTGCTCATCCGGAGCCATCTGACTCGGCATGACCGCCTGTGACCTTTAGCTGAATGCAGGAGGAGGAGGAGGAGGATAGACTCGGAGCAGGCCGCGGATAACAAATGAGCTAATTGCTTTGGATTAACCGTGGAGTGTCTGCCTGCCTGCCAGGCTTACAGCCTCCTCCTGTCTAGACACACCGCAGAGGGAGGGAACAGATCAGCATGACGAGAAGTGAAAATGTTTTAATGTTATTTTCTGTTTGTTGTTTTCTTCCCAGTTGCACTAGGCGAGTGTAAATCCTGTCAGATGAGGTCAGTAATCTGCCCACAGCATGAACATGTTTATTAAAGAGGTTCACATGCGATTTGGTATTTCACTTCCATAAAGTCGGGCACTCTGGAGACAGATTTAAAGTGGAATCAGATCACTTTTTCACCCCCCCAGCGTTTCCAAGTGGTATTATGTTTGACACTGTTGCACTCTTTTTTTGTTAACTGCTGAGCCAGCAACAACAGAGGACAGGCTGAATTTGAATTTGTTTCCAAATAAACCCCCCAAAGCAGACAATGATAACATATTTTATGTCCATGGAATTTCATATAATCAAGAAGGTCAATCTACTTGTTCCTATGCAATATGGCTAAGGCTAGCAGCTAGGGCTGTACCCGAATATCCGAATGTTCGGTCGTTGGCCTACTATTCGGTTTTCAATTTCGTTATTCGAATAACAATGGGTTGTGTTTTTTATCGCACGTTGTCTGATTGTATAATCATATGCGCCGTTGCTAGAGTCTGTTGATATGCTCTCCAGATTAACAGCAGCATGAAAATAACCCGCCGATGCCCCATGGTGGAGGCTACAGTAGAAATTGCCGGGATTTGCCTTTTTTCCCCCCCCTTAATTTCTGACCAATTGTTGAACAGCATTTCCGTGCACATGACTTGTGTTTAAAGTTTATAGTCCATTTGAATTTTCCTGTGTGAACGCAAACCAAACCTTCTGGAAAATGAAGGTCCCCCCCCCCCCGCGCGCACCGAATATCAGAATATTCGCTGCTGATTATTACCGAATATCCGGAGCCCGGAAAATGGTATTCGGGACAGCTCTACTAGCAGCTTGGCTACTGTCCAAAAAAATAAACATTTGTCGGAATTAACAAAAAAAACAAAACCCCAAAGACAAACCCCCAGTAGTATTAGTAAGAAGGCTGTCTTTATTAAAAACTGATCAAACTTAGTAGAAATACACGTTTTATCCCCCTACCTATTTGGCTTCTTTGGGTCTTTCTTTAATGGTGTTCTTATCTTGGGTAAAGTTTCCTCGAATTGTTCCCCTAACTTGAGGATAGCTGGAGTTTCTTCCTATTAAAATGCCCTGTGGTAGGTAATACTGCAGTGTCTAGCAGGGGCGGAGTGGGACTAAAAATCAGCCCGGGAAAACTCGACCGGCCGAGTCAGTCAGTACCGCTAGTCAATTGTCAACGGGGGGGGCTAGTGAATTGTCCGACCGGCCCACTTCGGTACCGGCCCACCGGGGAAACTCACGGTATTCCCAATGGCCAGTCCGCCCCTGATGTCTAGGGCTTTTATTGTGAAAGAGAGATTGTGACCCAGAGGCAGAAAGATTGTAAAGTGAGGCCAGTGTGGAGCCAATGACGGTCTTCAACTATTGTGCAATCAATATTAGTTTTATAGTAATAAGTTAAAGCAAAACATTTTATCCATTGCCACTTATAAAAAGAATGGTCGAAATTAGAGCAAAAGGCAGAAATATACTCAGACCTTTAGCTCATATCAAACTTAAAACTACATATCCCATGATGCAAAATGTACGTGTTTTCTTTGAATCTAAACAACATTTCCAATAAATACTCAGTTAATCAGTATTTAACAACAAAAGAGGAACAAGTCAGAGATGCTGAGTCAGCAGAATGTAGTGAGAGTTCTCAGTTAGTATGAAATAAGACATGACTCATGACCTTTCTGTAACTCTGCGATTCAATTCAGGGTGAAAACAACAAGTCAGTGTTCCGTGGAAATTCCAAACAAAGTGGGAAACTGTCTTGATCACACACACCACAGGACACACACCTAGTGCAAGTGTATTGAATGTATTGTGAATGAGGCCGTTAAATGAATAGAACCTTTGCAGAAGAAACAATGAGTCTGAGAAAGGAATCGTTTTGCAGTCATAAAGAATCATTATATAAATACTGCAGGCTCAACATTCAGTTTATAAAAGAAGCTAAAGAAATGTAGGCATTCAGTATTTATGTATATTTTGCAAAATGAACTGGCTGTTTACATTTTTGTGTATGATTTTGGTAGAAATGAAAGGCAGTAAACCCTGAATGCAGCTTGGCTCAGTGATAAAGAAGCAGAATGTGTGTGTGTCTGCACTGAAGCGTGTCTGGCCTGAAGGACCTTTTCACTGCACAACACATTTGCTTTTAAAATGATTTTTGGCAGGCCAAAAACGCTGAAAATGAAAGGAGAAGAATAAGTCCAGGGAGAGAAAAGAGCTAGATAGGCAGAGGAAGAGAACAGAAAGTACATTTTTATTCCTTTTGAAATGATTTTGCCTTGAAAATGTGCCAGAATATTGCACCAAAAATGCTGCTCTGCCTTGCTAAAGTGTAAGAAGGTGGTGTATCGATATTATTATGTAATCATGATTCACTTTCTTTTGGAAATCCACTTTCAATGTGCAAAACGTCTGGATAGAACAGAGATGATGTCTTGTTAGTATGCAGAGATGAAGGAGGGGGGGGGGGGGTAAGGGCGGAGTCAATAGAGAGAGAGACAAGGGGGGGCGTGTAAAAGGAGAAAGGACAAGAGGTCTGCTCATTGACCACTGACCTACACACACACACACACACATACCATGTATACATCACTTCAGGGGACATTACATTGACTTACATGCATTTCCTGGAGACTTATCCTAACCTTAACCATAACCAACACATGCCTAACCCTAACCCTTACCCTTACCCCTAGATTCCACCGGGTCCGTCTGCGGCGCGTTACGGGCGCGTTACGGCTGCGCCGCGGTGCTCACGGCGATCGCGGCCACTCTAGTCAATGGGTGCTATTCCACCACACGCGGCGCGTTACGGCTCAGAAGCGTCCCAGAAGCGTCTCGGCGCAGGGCTCCTCTAAAATTAGGATCGAATCCTATTTTTGTCGCGGCGCAGCCGTAACGTAAGGTCGGGCAGGCAGGAAGTGCATATAGCATATATATATATAGATATATACACACACACAAACTCATTTTGCAGACCCTATCCCTCCGTAGTCTTTCAAGTAGGAGGAGAAATGCCAGCGTTCTCCTCCGGTTTACAGGCACTGTGTAAATTATATATATAGAATAATTATGATGATGAATGCATTTTTTTACCACTAAAATACAGCAACACATCTTTGATTCATGTCGTTTATAACTGGAATATTACAGTTATTATGAACTTTGTCTGTACAAAGTAGCCTGTCCAGGAAATATGCCCAAATCAACAAAAACTGCGAGCCGGCAGGCAAGACGCTCCGCTTCTGAAATGCTTCTGAAACGCGCCTGGTAGGGTATGACGCCGGAGGAGGCCGGACCAAAACCGCAACGCGGCACAGACGGACCCGGTGGAATCTAGGGGTTACCCTAACCCTAACCAAGTCTTCACCCTAAAATTAATAATTCCCCTCATGGGGACCTCCATTATGTCCCCATAAGGGAGGCGAGTCCCCACACGTGACTGTGTAAACAGATTTAGGTCCCCACAAGTATAGTAATGCTAGGCCACACACACACACATGACTCATCAGATCAGAGAAACTGCATACATTTCCTTAACATTACAACAAATGTCTCACTCTGTATTTAATGATCCAATAACTAATAAACATTTTCTTTTTCATATAACAGGGACAGTTATAAACATTTCTTTAAATGCGCCAGAGTTAGCCAAGATGCTATTTTTCATCAGTTGTCCCTGGACCGATGTTCTAAGTCACCTTAAAAGAGATGTAATGTAAAATAACAAGTAAATAAAATCAGTAAAAACATACACGGACATAACATAGATGCTAAAACTTCTGTGGAAATAGCATGTGCTGTTAAAAAACGTCAAATGAATCTGGTAGACGTAAAAAAAACAAGGCTGTTTATTTCAGGTTTGCAGAATGTACCTATAATGAAGAAAATGTAAGTTTATAACAAGATGAACAGAAAAACTTAAATATGAAAATGCATTTCTGTCTCATCTCATATTCAAAGGCTTGTGTTTTTGGCAATGTTTGACTAGCAATTTTTCACTTTTTAAACACAGAGACATTCAACTTAAAATCGATGTAAAAGCAGAGTAAAAGTCAATCAGACGCAGTATTGTTATTGTTGAATAAGACATAATGTGTTGATGGGGATTTTGCTTGACTGCAAGAGGGGGCATTACCAAAAAGTGTGGGAACAACAACCATCTTGCCTTTTTATAATTTCATGATCACTAATCTAATCAAGCATGTAGTGATCTCACACGACGTCAGAACAAACTGAAAGGAGAGACAGACAAGGAAGAGTGGGAAAGGAAGGAGAGGAGAGGAGGGGAGGGTTTTGGCAAGTTCAACACCAGCTGACAGAACACACACACACACACACACACACACACACACACACACACACACACACACACACACACACACACACACACACACACACACACACACACACACAGACAGATGGTGAGGCTGACATCACCGTGTGTTTAACTGTCTGTTCCTTTAGCCTTTTAAAACAACAGCTCTCTTTAATAAGCAGAGGAATGTGATCTGTTTGCTTTTCATTATTTTACTGTGTTTATGTTTCCTTGTCTGTTATTTCCTCCAAACTCTCCTTACACCTTTCCTTCCTTCACCCCTCTTTCACCCGTTGTCCTATAATATTTCATATAATGAAGACACTTTTCTTTGTTCTTCCTTTTTTTGAAGTGGATGCAACATTTCTCTGGAATTAAAAGTGGAAGTTGGAAAGTGGAAGTGTGACTGTCTGATGTAGGGTGTGTGTGTGTGTGTGTGTGTGTGTGTGTGTGTGTGTGTGTGTGTGTGTGTGTGTGTGTGTGTGTGTGTGTGTGTGTGTGTGTGTGTGTGTTCAAGGTTCAAGGCTTTTATTTGTCATACGACCATAGCTACAGTGTAGTTATGTCGATGAACATCTTAGGTCACAGGCTCCACCAACAGCGCAACACAATAAAACAGAAACAGAAAAAATAGTGCAAGTCAATACAAAAAAAATAGTGGGTGTGTGGGTGTGTATTTATGTGTGTCATGCTAACCTAGCAACAGTTTACATATCAACCCTCATGCATTAAAGCTCCAGACGAGTCCTTGTGAAAATGAATTGGCTATTTCTGTCATTACTTCATAATCAATCAATCAATCAATCAATCAATGTTTATTTATATAGCCCAATATCACAAATGTTACATTTGTCTCAGTGGACTTCACAGTTTGTACAGAATATCAGTATGACAATACGACCCCCTCTGTCCTTAGACCCTCACATCGTACAAGGAAACACTTCCAGAGAAAACCCAGAGTTTAAAGGGGAACATGGGAGAAACCTCAGGGAGAGCAACAGAGGAGGGATCCCTCTCCCAGGACGGACACACGTGCAATAGATGCCGTGTGTAAATTGAAAAGATAATACATTTGCAATATAGGTAGACCAAATGTTTGGAAATGCATGTGTCTATAATAAGAAGATGAATCCACGAGGATATCCATCCAGGACTCATGATCCAGGACCACAGCAGCAGGCACAGCCACGACTCAAGATCCAGGACTCAGGACCACAGCAACAGGATCAGCCACGACTCAGGAACCCGGCGTAGATAGACACCAAAAAAGAAATGTGGGGAAGCTGGGTTATTGGGAACATGAGAGTACACAGGTACAGACAGAGAGAAGGAAGAAGTAAGGTGTCCCCCGACAAACTAAGCCTATAGCAGCAAAACTAGGGGCTGAATCTAATCAGCCCTAACTATAAGCTTTATCAAAAAGGAAAGCCTTAAGCGCACTCTTTAAAACGGATTGGGTGTCTGCCGCCCGAACACAAACTGGAAGCTGATTCCACAAATGTGGAGCTTGATAAGAAAAGGCTCTGGCTCCCATTGTACTTTTAGAGACTCTAGGAACAACCAACAACCTAGTAGAGCTGACTGAATTTAGTTTGACGTCCATAGCTTATTTGTAGACATTGTATGATGTACATAATACACTACCTCTCTGTCAATGTATTGGCACAGCATTTTAAGCAGAGAAGTGGGACTGTCCCTTGACCCGGGGACTAGGGCTGTACCCGAATATTCGTTCGTTGGAGTACTATTCGGGTTTCAATTTCGTTATTCGGATATTCATATTTATTTTATTTGTTTTCGTTTTTTTGAAAATTGAATTTATTGAAATCTCCAATACCAACGTAAGAGCTTGTGCCTCTTCGGGGGGTGCTAACACTTAACCATAAACTTTATTGTTTACTTTCTCCGTCTTTATATGTAGATATGACTTTTCTCCGTTAATCTCCGTCACGTGGTTTCCATAGCAACAACAACTTCCTGTCAACAGTGCTAACTCTCCTTCAAAATAAAAGCATGTCCATAAAAAATAGGAAGCCAATCCAAATTACACTTAAAGCTCCCATGTCATGCTTTTCCGGTTATTACCCGTCCCCTTGTGTGTTATGAAGGTTTTTATGCATGTAAACGGTGTGCAGAGTCAAAACCCTCAAAGTACACCCTGTAGCGAGTAAAACTCTAACACAGAAAATACCTCCCCAAAACGCCTCGTTGGAGATACGTCACTGCCCATTTGAGTCTTCCATTTAGTTCCGGGTACCGCCTGATGTCATGCGGTACCCGGAACGAAATGGACCAATCCCGAAGAGCTATGGCCACACCAGCAGCGTCGTGTTCCTCCTCCAGAGGTTCGAAGAACCGGCATTTCACAGACGAAAGCTTCCAAAACATTGCCCAGTTTGAGGCCGGATATGCACAGCTTGTTTGGACCGTTTGGAGCAGGGGAAGATCTGGGTATACAACCTGTAAGTTTGCATTGTTATTTGTGTATTTATCAAACAAGACTGTTTAAATGTGTAAACTGTGTTGGACTGCTAAGCCATTGACACAGTGCTAACTGTGCTAACTAAGTTGCTAGAGTTTCCATATATCAACTCTAATATCAGCAGATGGCCTTGCATACATGTATCTCATAGCAGGAGAATGTCTGCATTCACACACAAAATACCTATTGACAGTATACTCCGGGTGATTTGCCGGTCAGTCGCGAAACGTAATTACATTATAGCTGGCGTAGCGATCTAACACACGGAGCTAGAGCTAGTTTTGGTCAGAAAAACATTTTTGTGATGCTACGTTGCTAGCGTTTAAATATATCAACTACAATGTCAGCAGATGGCCTTACATGTTTGTCATGGCAGGAGAATGTCTGCAGTCACACACACGGAATACTCATACAGTATACTGTACTGTGATTTACCGTACATTGTGACCGTACATATACTGCATGTAGCTAACGAGGCTAGCTGTATGCTAGCGCAAAACAATGTATTCATGCAAGTTACATTGTATGACCGAACGTAGCAGAATACCCGTATACGATTGCAATTATAAACACGTTATTGCTAGCCTAATATGAACCACTAGCTTTTGTTCATAGTAGTTTTATTACACTGCATTATAGTTGCCTTTCCTCCAAGCTAACGTTCATATCGTGTTAGCTACCAAGGTAAACAAAGCTAGGTTAGCATATTAGCAGGCAAGCTGTTCATTACACAACTACTACTAACGAATCTAAAACACCTAAGTTTCTCTAATATTTTGTGATTTGCATTTGATTTCGTCCAGCCAGATCCTGGCGGACAATCCATGACGGGGAAGGGATTCTACTACTACTGAGGGTGCTAAAAGACACCGCACCGACTGTGCGCAGGCAAGATGCGAGGAGGAGGAATGGATGATATACCGTGTATATATGTATATTTATGTTCATTTTGTACATTTCTAAAAATAAAGTTTAATGGAAATACTTAGTAGGCCTATCCTTTCTTCCCTGAATTCATATATAGCAAACCATGATTTGATTTCTCATCAAACAGTAGTAGTTTATAACGGGTAAAAATAACTTACTCTTTGTTATGAGAGTAGCTCGTAGGCCACAACGGAAAGACAAGGAGACATACACGAGTTTACAAAACCACGGCACATTTATTGTGGTAAATGCAGAGACAGGTGGTCGAGGGGAGAGGGTCGCTCAGTTCGTCCTTCTGCAGCCGCTTTGGAGAGAGACTCCGGGCCGCTGGGATTAATAGCACCGGCTACGGAGGTGTCCGTGATCGTGCTGATTAGCCTCTTCAGCTCCACCCCATCGTAAGACAAAGGCCCTGAGGCCGTCACACTCTTCTATAACAACAGTTAAAAATATATATGTATATAAAATATACCGCTGTACCGACGCCATGATAAGACTGATGTTACGCTGAGAGCAGCCGGGAAAAGCACTGACATGGGCGCAGCCTCTCTGGTGGTTGACTAATCAGAACGAGTGGCCGAGCTGACCAATCGGAGCACACTAGGCTCACAGGGAGGGGGGGGCAAGAGCTCCAACGAGTCGTTTAGTGGAGAAAGTGAATACTGCTGAATACACATGCTTGACAGAGATGCTGTATGCGAAACCAATGTGAGTTTGGAAAATTGCACAGTATAAATCTATTTTAGTATACCTCAACAATGTAATTATGATCAGTGGAAATGGCCATGACATGGGCCCTTTAAGACATATACAACTGCAACGAAAGTAACAAACACAATGTGATATCCTTTTCAATTTCAAAGAACACAAATTGGGTTGTATACATTAACTATAAAACAACAATACTGTAGAATAACAAAATGAATGCCGTGAATAACACCGAAATACACGTGTTGAAGCGGTTCGCTGCTGCCCTACCGGGGACGTCACATTAAGGATTTCTATAGTGGATCACATTAGAAAACAGCCACAATAAGATTGAATATCCATGTTTGGGATTATTGTCGATATCCGCACATAACTGACTTGAACTTGAACTGTCGAGCTATACAAAAGACATGAAATATCGAGTAAGAACACAATTTTGCTACACTTTTTTATAAATTATCATTAGGCTTTTTATTTTGTTTTTTGTTGATGCAGTTGGACCTAGTAATTCATTGGGTTTCAACAAGCTGATGTGTCCTATCTATGATGCAATACAAATATCATTTTGATTATATTTAATAACAAATAAAGTGCTTTAAAAAGAAATGACAGGCTAAGAAAGTCCATTATGTTTTAGTGCCATCTTAAGGGTTTTGAGCATATTCTGTTAACTATCATGATAATATTTGTAATTGAATCAAATTCTTTGTGTGATTAAATACCATGTGTTATATTAAATCCTCATAACAGATATTGTTGTATCTTTCCCAAGTACTGAGATCCCTTTTCCTAAGTTTATTGTTTTTAAATTCCTTTATAATCACACGTCTAGAGAAGTTAAAGCTCCAGACTCCCCCTCCCCCCCCTCCTCTCATCATTATTCAGTCCAGCCCTCTGACCCATCTGTGTCTCCCAGACGCTCCCACCACTCCCCCTCTTTCCTCCCCCCTCCTCACATTGACCCCTTTTGTTCACAGCTTTTGGCAGGGGGGGGGTGCTGGGTCTGGTCAGCTGTTTCCTCACTCTGTGTGTGTCTGGACACTGTGGGAATGTGTGTGTGAGAAAAAGTATCAGACAAAGCTCTGTGCAGCTCAGAGTGCGTGTGTCGCCCGGCAAG
>NW_022987469.1:105000-291659 GCF_902827165.1 Trematomus bernacchii
TTTCTACTGAGAGACAGAATCAGAAGAAAGCAGAGTGACAGCATGTGATCATAGTTATTAAACACCGCCGCAGGCTAACGCTAACACACTGACTCATTATTCATTAATGGCCACAGCGAGCTAGCAACGACTGTCAGGACAAACACACACACACACACACACACACACACACACACACACACAAACACACATGCTGACTTACACCTGAGGCTTCTCCAAACATATGACTGCTACTGAATCACTGAGTGTGTGTGTGTGGCTCCAGTCTCAAGTTAGATATGAGTGAAGGATGAAGCATAATCATGCACACCACGCACACACACACACACACACACACACACACACAGAGCTCCTGATAAGCTCAGGGGAGTCATTGTCCTAGTTCATTTGGATGATCAGACCTGACACACATGCAGGCAGACAGACAGGAAATGTGCCGCCTGAGAATAAAAAAAGTGACAAAAGTTGGAAAAGTTCCTTCCAGACATTGTTTATAGAAGTTAAAAGCTGCTTTTGTCTCCATTGTGCGAGGCATTGAGACAAAACTGACAGTTCCACTACAGTGTATTCATCCTGAAACTATTTAAATATACGCTGGGAAACTGGGTAATCAAAAAGGCCAATGTGGAGATCTTTACAAAGGTTGCGCAGAAATTCGGATGAGTACAAACATAATCTCTGTGATTCACTCAGACATAAAGGCATTACTTTACAAAATAAGAGAGTATTTTAAAAAGCCATAGAGTGCGCACAAATGGAGCCCCTAGTGGACAAACAGTGAACACATTCTTCATAAGAATAATACAGAATAAATACAACTTATAATAACCATGAAAGTGAACATACTTACCATTTGATTGAACATAATAATCATATAATTTAAAATATATGTATTGCTTTAAAAGCTATTGAAATAGCCTTATTGGCATTGGAATAATGACAAGAACAGATGTCACTGTGTGTGCTGTGTGCTCTGCATGTGGGACCATTACAGAGGGTCTCATCCCTCCCAATATATTCTATCTGTCTATCTATGCATCTACACACATTTGGAAAATATCATCAATGGTTATAATTATTGTAATCTGTGTTTTTTTATTTGAACAATCACTTAACGCTGTCATGTCATGTCATGCATAGGCAAATCGTTGATTATTGTGCAGGATATAACTGATCATATATAACATAAATAAATGATAATCTCTCTATCGTCCTCTCAGGAGGGGAGTCTGTGGTCTTCTGACGGCACGGGGACAAACAGTGGTCTAAATGAGGTGAGGCATCATTTCGACTATATCTTTATTAAACAAGGAGCATGTATACAAATACATTCATCACAAAAAGCAAAGAGATGATTTAAGCTGAATTTAGCTATAAGCTTTTCCATTAAATGAATAACAGAAATAAGCCAAATGAAACCGTTGATAATGTAGCAGTAACATGACATCCTTCCTCTTCACAGCACCAGGTGTACAACCCCCGGCCCCCAGACAGAGGGGCCTCGTCCTACCTGCAGCGGGACCCCCAGCCTCAGCCCCCGCCCCAGCGCTTCCAGCACTCCTTCGCCCCGACGCGCTTCCAGCCGACGTACCCCTACCTGCCGCAGAGCCTCATCGACCTCCCCCCCACCATCTGCCTGTCGGACGGGGAGGAGCCCCCCCCGTACCAGGGGCCCTGCACGCTGCAGCTCCGAGACCCCGAGCAGCAGATGGAGCTGAACCGAGAGTCGGTGAGGGCCCCGCCCAACAGAACCGTGTTCGACTCCCACCCTCTGCACCCGTCACGCTCCTGTCTGCAGGCCAGGTGACTACAAACATTGATCATGTGTTGACCATACAGCAGTGCAGGGACGCTGCATTTTTGGTTGTTGGTTGCCGAGTTAGCATAAAAAGGGCTGATTCCAAAGAGACGAATGGGATCTTTCCTTTGGATTTTGGAAAATTGCAGAAAATGATCTATATGGCAAACGTATGATTATGATACTTAAACGATGGGTTCAGCAGGATAATCTCCACATATTAACACCGCTTTAATAATAGTTGAAGCATAAATGCAATCTCGCCCTTGTAAAAAGCTAAATAAGGCAAAAAACGATCACATGACTTCACATTACCGTAGCTAAGCTAAAGGTGGCTAAGGTTCGGCGAGATTACGCTTACTTGTCACATTTAGACTGTTAGCAACCATAACTTTTAAGACATGTAAAAGCTTTACACATTCACCAGTCCGGTATTAACTGTAGGGCTGTACCCGAATATTTCAATATTCCTTCGTTCGAGTACTATTCGGGTTTCAATTTCGTTATTCAGATATTCGTTGTTTTTGTTCTTTTTGGTAGCCGCGATGCACTGCGGCTGCCAAATAGAATTTATTGAAATCTCCAATATCAACGTAAGAGCTTGTGCCTCTTCGGGGGGTGCTAACACTTAACCATAAACTTTATCGTTTACTTTCTCCGTCTTTATATGTAGATATTACTTTTCTCCGTTAATCTCTGTCACGTTGTTTCCATAGCAACAACAACTTCCTGTCAACAGCGCTAACTCTCCTTCAAAATAAAAGCATGTCCATACAAAATAGGAAGCCAAGTCCAAATTACACTTAAGACGTATACAACTGCAACGAAAGTAACAAACACAATGCAATGTCCTTTTCAATTCCAAAGAACACAAATTGGGTTATTTACATTAACAAAGAACTATAAAACAACAATACTGTAGAATAACAAAATGAATGCCGTGAATAAACTGAAATACACGCGTTGAAGCGGTTCGCTGCTGATTACTCACCTTCAAACACATAAACACTCAAGTAAATTGTACTTGAGTAAATATACTGTAAATGATATTTAAGCTCTACATTTCTTCGACATTTTTACACTCGGTTTTGTATTTTTCTGCTCCTACATTTGGTTTTATCTTCTTTGTTCTTCCCCCATCAGACTTATTCCTGACCCTTGTTGTTTCCCCCCCAGTCTGCAGGCCCCTCCTCCCAGCATGCACTCTGGCATCAGTGTGTTGGAAGCCCAGGAGTCCCGGCATCAGAAGCAGGCCACTCGAGTGGAAGGAGCCCCCCCGACCTACAGCGAGGTGATCGGGCACTACTACCACCCGACGTCCCTGCCCCCCAGCCACAGCCATCGGACTGTTTCCTCCTCACAAGCCCCGCCCCCCACGTTCATACACGGCCTGCTGCGACCTCCACACCCGCAGCAAGGGAGCGTGGACAACAGGAACGCCAGGAATACCAAGGAGAAATCCCAGAAGCCCCAGCAGGTGTGACAGTACCGCTTCCTTAAAAAATGAAAGAATTGATTTTGTCTGCTTGGAAGTGGTCAGTAGCCAATGAGGAACAACGTGGTAAAAATCCACTCTGATGGTAATTTGTAGTGAGGTCAGTTTCCCCACTTCATGGATCTCCTTTAGGTAAGAACACATGGAAACCACATCACTCCTGCAGAGCACAGTGGCAGGAGAACATCTGGCTCTTCCTGTTCCACACTTCCTATTTCCTGTCTGAGGAGCACTTCAGATGATGATGTCAGAGAAGAAGGGCAGAGGGTGCAAAGGGAAGCCTCCTTCTTCCCTTGACGCCTCCCTCCTCCATTAGACTGATCGTACTAGTCTCCATTCATTATAAATATTTTCTTGTTTTGTTTGTTCCTATAGAACCTTTTGTTTGTTTGTCTTTTTCGCGCTTACAAAAAATCTTTCTATCCAGGCAAATGGCGAAATGTTGCAATCTTCTTGGTTCTTCCAGGTTTTTGTTTTGATTTCCTAGTGATAATCCCCCCCTCGCTGCTTTGACTCCATTATGTTCTTTGTCAAATGTTAGCAGCAACTCCTGCATCTGGCTTTAGCTGTATCACTGGGACACGTTAGCACGTTAGCATATTTCCAAGAGTTTAGATTTAGTTAGCGTTATCTGAACCTAGCTTAGCCGTCATAGCACATCGCTCAAAGTCCCCGAGCTAAACGTTTCTGCCTTATATCGACCGATGCAGGAGTTGTTATGTTTTCTAAAGAAGGTTTGCACAAAGTTCACGACTGTTCAACACAGAAAAAAGGAATCCGCAATATGATTGATAAAGGAGAAAACGGAGAAAAGTAGGGGTATTTTTCTAAACTTTATAGATTCTTATCGTTAAGATATTTATTTTCTGTTTTACATGTTGTCTAGTTTTAGAAAAAGGAAACATCATGAATCTGTTGGGGTGCCAACTTTCACATTTTGCTACATACATGTATTACATTTTGAGTTTATATACGAACACACGTATGCAAACGGAGAGCGAAGTTAAAAGCACGAATTGAGAGTTATTTATATAAATGCTGAAAAGAATTGCACTATTTTTTAGTATGAGCAGATGGAACGTGTGAGAGAGACTTTTACTTTGAAGGAGCTCTGTCAAGTGAGGCGTAATATAAAAAGAGAAAAGGTGGATTTACCAGAGGGGCGGTGCACAGCAGCATGTATCACGGAAACATATCAGATTCTGACTTTGGATCAACCGACTCGGATACATTACCGTACCATTGATATCAAAACAAATAAATCCCTCATTTATGCAAATATCCGAGTCCTGCGAGCCAACCACGAGTCAGCCTTCAACCTGTTGGGCCCAATCAGAAACTCTGCTTGTAGCTCTCTCTCTTCCTATTGGCCGAATCGTTAGCCAATCCCAAAGCTGGCTTGTCGCTATCTCGACCAAAACGAGCCACCAGTTTTCTCACGTTAATCAGACTTTTTCACAAACAAACGTCTGACCTAATCACGACGCTGTGTTATGTAACAGGAGAGTAGTTTCATCCTGCTGTGTTCTCTTATTTTATTTTAGGATTATTGAGTGAGAAGAGAGAGATAATGCAGATCAAAGTGACACCTAACGTCCTCTTCGTGTTGCGTTACTTAAGGAAGGAAGCCATGTCGCCCTAGACAAATGATACGCTGACTGTGCACTGCTGTGGCCGCACACACACCAACGTTTTCTTTTGAAATCTGTCTTTTGAACGCACACACACACTCCCCTTCTGGTAAGGTTTTCTCTGTTGCAGGCATCGCTGAGCACTTTACTGCACCAGGAAAGAGTCAACAATCTTCTGTCAGCCAGCAGCAGCCGATCAAAGCTACAGTAGAAACCTTTCATATCGTAGGATAGACTTTAGACCCACACTTGAAAAGATGCAAAGAGTTGTGCTCCAAGACTTGAAATCCCTTACAACAAATGATAACCCCACTACCTGGACCCAGTGACTTATTATCAATAAAGCCAGACCTGGGTATCAAAGAGTTTTCATTCCCATACAATGAAGAGTTTCAGTACCATGACAAACATAAAAAGAAATACGTTTGTGTTTTTATACAAAACTCTTATTCAAAAATCTAATTAGTAAATTGATTTGCACCATAAAAATATCAAAGTTTGATACTCAGTCTGGCTTTTCAAAGTTATTTGATGTATTCTTTTATTTGACTCCCTTCCTTCCTTGGTGGATATTTCCCTCTTGTAGCATAACTCTTAGTGTGTAACGCAGCAGAAGATGAGTTGTCTCATATTAAACACACTGAAGTGTTGAAAAGTGACACGAGTGTTTACAGCGGCTCTTCTTCTGTCATCTCTTTAGGAGCGCGGGGCTAAAGGTCAAACTAACGTAGAAGATTAGGACGTGAAGACATTTGTAGTTTTTGAGTGTTGAATTGAGTTTATTTGAATTTGTGTTGATGTGAGGCTTTAGTGTCCAGTCTTTATGCAACAGCGCCCTCCGCAGGGACCCAACCAAAGCACAGCCAAAACTCCCGAAGCTGACTCAGCGTAATTTAGTGGAAGAAGAGAGAGTCAGAAGGCCAACAAAGACATTTTATAATCTGAAGCGGTGAATCTTTTAACACTTATGACTATTGTCATAAGGTCTATCTGAAGGATACACTTGTGGGACTCTAATAACTCTTTCTTAACAACAATGAACCCTCATCAAATTTGAAAATGTTTTGTCCCTGTTTAAAAAGACATGGAAGTACATTTACAAAAATCCTGAATTGAACGGTGGAAGTTAACATTCCTGTTGTTGAACTCAAACTGCTGCAATACAGAAAAAAGACAGATAATCAGAAGTCCTTTCTTCGACTCTCTTCCTCCTTTTGTTCCAGTGTGATGCACAGTATATATC
Source organism: Trematomus bernacchii (assembly GCF_902827165.1). Taxonomy (NCBI): domain Eukaryota; kingdom Metazoa; phylum Chordata; class Actinopteri; order Perciformes; family Nototheniidae; genus Trematomus; species Trematomus bernacchii. The sequence goes on from NW_022987469.1 coordinate 111,168, forward strand.
ACAATGTAAAGAAATCAATGTCTTGACCCAAAGCAGCTAAAGGAGTGACGAGTGGATCAATCAGAATATAAATCACCTCGTAATGAGAGTATAAGCCCCCAAACACAAGTTTAGATAATTTATTAACCCTCCTTCCCTTTCCTTTTATTTCCTTTCCCTCCATCAGTATTATACTTGTGTTTGGACCAGGTGTTTCCTCTGAAAGGCTTTGGGTCCCTGCAGGGCTGCACCGGGTATCAAAAGGCTGGACAGGCTCTGAATAGGGCGTCACAGTAGAAATAAATAATAGAAATAGTGATCGTTATTTAAAATAATGTGCCTAAAGGGTGCATGAGAAGTGAAACCGTGTAGAATCAGTCTCTCGCTTCAGGGAAACCTGCGCTGGCTGACGATTCAAAACAAGACAGGAGGAGAGATGAGGGAAAACATAAGCCACGCTATAACTGACTCATCACGTGCTGCCTACACACACACACACACACACACACACACACACACACACACACACACTCACACTCACACTCACACACACACACACACACACACACACACACACACACACTCACACTCACGCTCACAAAGAGATGATAACTATTGATTTACTTCCAATGGGTGATTTATTCATATACACTGAAAACACTGAAACGTTGTCTTTTATTAAATGTAATGTGTCAACAGATTTCACATAAGTGTATTTCATTAAAGTCAACGGTTCAGTTTTTTCAGTGTAGAAATGATCATTTAGGGGGTTAAGTATTCCTTTAAGAGGAGTCGGTTGAGCTTAATCCACATTAAATGTTGTTCAAACACGAAACTAATCAGGTTTCTGTCTCCTAGAAATGTGTCAAATCCAGCAATAATCTGTGTGTGTTTAAACTGGGACACAACTCTTTGATTTAAGCCAGCGTGAAGGCTGAGTGTGTGTGTGTGTGTGTGTGTGTGTGTGTGTGTGTGTGTGTGTGTGTGGGTGTGGGTGTGGGTGTGTGTGTGCGTGGGTGTGGGTGTGTGTGTGTGTGTGCGTGTGCGTGTGCGTGTGTGCCCTGGGAAAGACCTCCAGCTGTCTAGACAAAAACTAAACAAACACACACAGGTGCACCATCACACACACATATCTTTGTTATTGTGGACCACACAAGAAAACAATGTATCCAACACACACACACACACACACACACACACACACACACACACACACACACACACACAGTCCCCCTCCTCCTCTCTGAACGAGCTCTTCCTGTTACCTAGCGATGCCTGCTATCCAATGACAGAGCTCCTCTCCCCCAGCCTTCGCTCCCATTGGCTGGTTGTTTTTTTGTTGTTTTTTGCTATGTCGTAAATGTGCCTGCCTGCGCTGAGACGGGCGAAACGTGAGTGGCTAGTTTGGGCTGTCAATCATCCCAGGCCACACCTCCTTACTGTCTCAGAGGATGCTGATTGGATGATGATGATGAGATTGAGGATGATGAAGATGTTTTTGATAGAGCGTTGCAATACACCTACTATTTGCCTTTTTGATAATATTAGTCATATTTTAACGTAGTGTTCTTAAATGTACGTTTTTTATTGTTGTTGTTGTTATTATTGTTGTTTATTCACTTGAGAACAAAACAATTTTTCTTCGATCCATTGTCACACCATTTTTTTCATTTTGTTTGCGGTGTTAAACTACCTACCACAGGAAAGCTGCAGAGGATTGAGAGGACGTGTAAATACAACACTTCTGTTTTCAAAGTGCCATTTGTAGTTTCAAGAGCAAACCATTCGTGCACTCATTTCATTCAGTCCTGAGGTCAAAATGCACTCATTGCATGTAAACAGGAAGTTCCTGTGCTCTACTTCCTGAATCATCAGCTCTCCTCCCCCGGCCAGCGTCTACATGTGTGCCTTCTGCTGGCCGGGGGGGCGGAGACTCCCCTCTGCAATGACCCCCTCAATACTCTGTAATAATACTGTTGCCTTTTGACACCGACAGCACCAACATATTCATCAAATACTTCAAAAAACACGGCCAGGAAGTATGGAAGTCTATTCGGGGCAGGAAAATATTAAAAAACTATACTTAGAAATGTAAACTCTATTGTTGATAACTTGGTAACTCTGTAAATGAACAATGCTAACAAACATCTGCTGAAGACGTTTTCTATAAAAGCTCACAAAGCAGCACATAGTTGATGGATTGTTTTAGATAAGAAATACTCAAAAAGAGGATTTACTAAGGGGGAATTGTGATTTTGTCAAAACTACTAGATTTGCAATCTTTTTTACTATGTCATAATATTGACAACAACAAAAGTTGCATCTTTGAATTAGTATCTGATACATTTAAGTATTTCATTTATTTTATTTATCTTGCATAAGATTAGCTTTTTTTCTCTTTTCTTGGCACAAATGGGCTTCCATAGCGATACAAGTTTCTTATGCTGCGTTCCAGAGAAAGTCGGACCCTTCAAACTGTTGTTATTTTCCACATTCTTTCATGTAAGGTTGAAGTAACTATGACCTACCAGTGCACATGTGTATTGTGTTTCCGACATGCAATGGAACGCAACATAAGAAACAACGTCACAAGTGAAATACACAGAAATAAGTCTCCGGCCTCAAACACATTAAAGACATTTCCAAAGAAGGAATCATCCTAAACCCGACTCTTGGACAAGAGTTACACCTGACTTGAACTTTCTTTCTTTTTTTTGGGTTAAACACTTTGCTTTACAATTTCCATTTTCTCCAGTTCCTGTAACTCTTCAAAAGTCTTTGAGTACACAATAACACACATACTTGTTTTAAAGAGGAGCGGTGCTGGAGAAAAGAAGGTGTGAAAGAAGCAGTTTTCCTCCTTTGTGTTCTTGCTCATTCTGCCTCTTTGAATCAGCGCTGCGCAGCGCCTTTCCTCTCACAATGTTGAAGAAAATATATGAAAAAACACTCTTTTTTTGTTGCAATATGTGTGCATATTTAAGCAAAACCTCAATATCTTACAGGCAGTGACTATGTAGAAGTCTTCCACCTGTTGTTCAGTTTGATCCTGCAAGCATCTTCAAAATGTAATGTGGGACATGTAGTTCATTCTGGTTTCAGTGTAGAAAAGGTTCATCCTTCCTTCCCCTGAAGTGGAAGGAAGGTGGAGTTGAAATCTGTTCACAGCATGGCTCACACTCTTATATACAGGCCTACTTATCCTCAATGGTAATAACTGCTTACTTGTGTATTAAAACCTGTTCTTTTATTTATATTGGGTGGTCTACGTGCTGCAAGGTTTGTTATGTTGTTGTTGTTGTTCTTCTGTTTGTTTCAAACTGAAGACAATGGTTTATCGTTGTTGTCACAGAACATGGTATGAATCGGACACATTTCAGTTAGCCTTCGATTTAATGAATAAAAAGTTTTATAAATATGTCCACGTCTCCTCTGGGTATTTATTTATTTTATTTTAAATATGAGTTACATTAACAAAACATTGTTTTCGTTATATAATACTTTTTTCATTTTAAATATATGTTTATGGGGTTAGTGTCTGTAATATTTGAGTCTATAGGGGTAATTTATTTAATTTTAAATATATACAAGTTACATTTAGTCGAGATATTTAAGTTTACTTAAAGTGGACCTATCATGCTATATTTGAATAATATATTGTAGGGCCATACCTATATAAAACATGTCTGTGAAGTTTTTTTTTCAATATACCAAACAGATCATGCATTTTAGCCATGTCTCATTTCGCTCTATTTTCTCTTTTCCAGCCCTGTTTTTGCAAGGGCTGATTCTGTGAGAAGTCTTCTTCGCTGCTTTTGTGGCAGACTACAGCGCCACTTACAGGCCTGGAATATGTACTACAGCGTCTCCAGCGCTTTCGAGCGGCAATGGCCGTGGCCCAACCCCCCATTCCCCTGATAGGTGGAGAGTTGCCCATATAGGCGGAGCTCCCCGTTTCTGACGTCAGAACAATTTCAAATCTGGATCAGTCTTTATCAGATCCGTTGCAGCCCCGTTTTTAGAGATTTGGGTATGGAGGAAAAGAGAGAGGGTTGTGTTTTCTGACACTTGGTGAGTTCCCTGGAACACCGGGGACACATATTCATGTATAAAAGACGTACAAAAGTGCATTTTGCATGATAGGTCCCCTTTAATATTAATTTATACTATTTAATATATATATATAAATAAAAAGGTAAAATTAACTGAACATATGAGTTATGTCAATATATGTATAAAGGTAACATTCACTGAAAATATTTGAGTGTACTTTATATTTATTTTAAATATTTTTATATATATTTAAAATGAAATATATATGGATTTTTGTATATAAAATATATATATATATATTTGATATATTTATACTCACTGGCCACTTTATTAGGTACACCTGTTCAACTGCTCATTAACGCAAATATCTGATCAGCCAATCACATCGCAGCAACTCAAAACATTTAGGCATAGACATGTTCAAGACGACCTGGTGAAGTTCAAACAGAGCATCAGAACGGGGAGGAACGGAGATTTAAGGGACTTTGAACGTGTCATGGTTGTTGGAGCCAGACGCGCTGGTCTGAGTATTTCACAAACTGCTGATCTACTGGGATTTACACCGACAACCATCTCTAGGGTGTACAGAGAATGGTACGAAAAAGGGGAAACATCCAGTAAGTGTCAGTTCTCTGGGAGAAAAGGCCTTGTTGATACCAGAGGTCAGAGGAGAAAGGCCAGACTGGTTCAAGATGATAGAAAAGCAACAGTAACTCAAATAACCACTCGTTACAACCAAGGTATGCAGAAGACCCTCTCTGAACCACAACACGTGGACCCCTGAAGCAGATACAGCAGCAGAAGACCACACTGTGCCCCTCCTTCAGCTAGGAACAGGAAACTGAGGCTACGATTTGCACGGGCTCACCAAACTGGACAATAGAAGATTGGAAAAATGTTGCCTGGTCTGATGAGTCTTCATTTCTGCTGCGACATTCGGACGGTATAGGGTCAGAATTTGTCGTAAAAACATGAGAGCATGGATCCATCCAGCCTGTATCAACGGTTCAGACTGGTGGTGGGGGTATGATGGTGGGGGGATATTTTTTATTTGCATACTTTAGGCCCCTTTCCAGTATATATATACCGTGGCGTGTATATTAGTTACATCAGCTCAGTGGCGGCGCCAGGGTATGGCTGGGGTAGGCTACAGCCATACCAAGAAATGGCTTAGCCCCACCTTAGCCACACCATGAAAAGTGATGTTAAAGTAAGCATGTTGAGAACACGGATTGCGAAAATATACCGGTCGTGTCCACAACACACAAACTGATCTTGCTGTAACAAGTGCACGTTACTGATGCAATATCTTCTTCTTCTTCTCTCATTTTTTGGCGGATTGCAAACAACTTAAAAGGTGCATACCGCCACCTACTGTACATGAGTATGAATCATCATATCATTGCATCTCTTTAACCTATGATCTAATCAAAAAAAAAAAAAATAATAATAATAAATAAATCAACAAAAATAATAATCTATGATCTTTCCTGACCTAATGTTAAATTATGTTTCCTACCCCAGTTTCACTCAAGAATGTAAACAGTGCCTTTCTGGTAGCTCTTACTCCTTTTGTTCCCAAAACACCAACCACACTCCATTCCCTCTCTGCCTCTAAAACTTTAGCCTTTAGTTTTTCTCTTTCAGCTTTATAGATGTCACAATGTAACAAGATATGTTCTACATCTTCTTTTACTCCACAGTTCCCACACTTGTCACTTTTCCCCATGACATACAGCATACCATTCAAAGCCGTGTGATTTATTCTGAGTCTAGCGATCGTGATTTCCTCCCTTCTGTTTCTTTCTTTCTAAATATTAATTGTAACTGTCTTTTGTACTTTGTGATAGTCTTTGCCTTTCTGGTCTTTCTCCCACCTTTTCTGCCAGATCTCCATCCCTTTTTTCTTAATTACTGCTTTTCTTTCTCCTTCTCCAAGTTGAACTGGAAATGTTATTTCCTTTTGTCGTGCACTTTTTGCTAATCTATCAGCACACTCGTTCCCTTTCACCCCCTCATGTGCAGGCACCCAGCAGAACTGCAGATCTCTGTGAAGTCTTGACAGGCTATGATTCAGTTCTATGAGAATGTCTTCTCTGACAGTTGTTGTTGACTGTATGCTTTTTAATATGGAGAATGAATCTGTGCACATCACCACCCTATCTGGTCTGACCTCTTCAACCCACTGTAATCCTATTATTACTGCCAGCATTTCTGCTGTGTACACTGATAATTGATCAGACGCTCTTTTTGAAATAGATATTTTACCATATATACCAACTCCAACACACTCTTCCTTGTTCTTAGAACCATCTGTGTACATTTGTAGGTAATTGTAGTACTTTTCATTCAGATACATACTTGTTTTAATTCCCACTTCATTTATTTGCCACTCTTTTTTCCTTTCTACAATACTCATATCTATGTTAGCTTCTGGGAAAAGCCATGGGGGAACACTACTAAATGGGGTTGCTTTGGCAAACGTGATGGTCTCCACTCCATATGCCCTCGTTCTTTCCTTACTCGTCCAGCCAAACCCACGTCCCTGGAATTTTGCATATTCCCAGCAATCCTGTAATATTCTGTTTTAAATATGTTCTTCTCCACTTCCTTGTAGTCTGACCCAGTATGACAGAGCAAGTTTCTCTCTTCTGATCTCCAGAGGTGTCTCTCCTGCTTCTATCAGAACTGCATTGATAGGGGATGACTTTGTCGCTCCAATACACAACCGCAATGCTTTATATTGTATTCTATCAATTTTTAAAAGCAATGTTTTTGCTGCTGCTCCATACACTATACAACCATAGTCTATTGTGGACCTCATAATTGATCTGTAAATGTCTATTAATGCTTGTTTGTCTGCGCCCCAGTTGCATCCAGCTACAGCTCGCAATACATTTAATACTTTTTGGCATTTTGTTTCCACTTGTTTAATATGCATTTTCCATGTATATTTGCTATCAAACCACAGTCCTAGGTATTTGAACTCATTCACCTTTGTCATTGGACGATCATATAGTGTTAGCTGTTGGCCATCAATCTTGCGTTTGTTTGTGAATACCATGTAGCATGACTTGCTTTCTGACATTTTGAATCCCCAGTTATATGACCACCTCTCCACTTTTTTAATCGCTCTAGCTATATTCTCCATTAGGTATGGGGCATGTCTTCCCCTCATCCAAATAGCCCCATCATCTGCGTATAGAGCCGATTGGATGCATGTGTCTAAGCATGTAAATATATCATTAACCTGTTAAGCCCAGAGCCTGTTTTTCAGGTTTCAGGCTTGAAAATGACATGCCCAAAACAAATGACTACAACTTAACTTCTAAAACGGTTATATGAATAATTTATTTTATCAAAGCAAGTTACATCTGTGAGTTGGATGTAGAAGTGTCAGAATCAATATAGATTTTTCTCAGTCAGAGTAAATTCAGATGGAACACAGCAAAAAAAGGTAAATTCTTACCTCCGCCTAAAAAAAAAAAACATTACTTATAGTGAAAACCACCCTTGAATGATGGGATGGTAGACTAAAAGCTTTAGGAATCCAAAGTACAACATATAATAAGTACCCTGTATTAAGATTGAGGCAAAACAAGTGAAATTTGACCTTTTTAGAGAGGTTTAGAAAAATAAAGTCTAGGCAGAATAAGCTTTGGGCACATTTGGGTACATCTGGTTCCATCAGTGCCATTTGACCTTTTTCAGGTACCAGACTATAAAAATGATGTATTACATTGAATTATCACCATAGGTATTCATTCCATCCAAAGAAAAAAAAAAGATTAATTTACAAAAAAAAATTAAAATTAAAAGATTAAAGGTGGGGTAGGTAAGTTTGAGAAACCGGCTCGAGATACACTTTTTGTTATATTCCATGGAATGCTCTTAACATCCCGATAGCAATGAATATCTTAAGTGCTTTGACAAAAAATCCATAAAAAAATATCATCTGTGGAAGCCGTAGTACTGTAAAAAGTACGACCAATCATTTTATTTTATTTAAAAAAAAGAGTGTGTGTGTGTGTGTGTGTGTGTGTGTGTGTGTGTGTGTGTGTGTGTGTGTGTGTGTGTGTGGTAGTGTGTGTCAGGGCTTTCTGTTGCAGCTCCGGACTCATACTCATTTGTGAGCACATGTAGAAGAAATGAGCAAACTGTGTGTGTAGGTGTATCTGTAGGTGTGTATCTGTAGGTGTGTGTAAGTGTAGGTGTGTGTGTAGGTTGTGTGTGTGTAGGTGTGTGTGTAAGTGTACTTGCACAATAAAAATGAGGAAACATAAGTAACATTGGACTCCAACTGGGGCAGATTTATTTCAAACATTTTACCAACACACTATAGGTATGAAAAAACAATTATACCAACGCACTATACAATAAAACCACACTGTAGGTTTGTAAAAACAACACATATTTTGTAAGTGTGTGTAAGTGTAGCTGTGTAGGTGGGTGTGTGGGTGTGTGTAGGTATGTGTGTGGGTGTGTGTGTAGGTGTGTGTATGTAGGTAGGTGTGTAGCTGTGTGTGTAGGTGTATGTGTAGGTGTGTGTGTATGTGTAGGTGTGTAGGTGTGTAGGTGTGTGTGTAGGTGTGTGTGTGTAGGTGTGTAGGTGTGTGTGTAAGTGTACTTGCACAATAAACATTTGGAAACATAAGTAACATTTGACTCCAACTGATTTCAAACATAACTATAGGTATGAAAAAACAAACATTATACCAACGCACTATACAATAAAACCACACTGTAGGTTTGCAAAAAACAACAAATATTTTACCAAAACACTATACAATAAAATCACACTAGGTATGTAAAAACAACAAGCATTTTTTTTTTTAAATAAACACTCGCAAAACTTTATACCTACCTGAATGTTCCAGTATTTAGGCGTGCCACTCCTTGAAACAGTCCTTTTTGACAGTGAAGCACAGAGGGACCTGGCACTTCCTGCAGTACACAGGTGTCTTCACCCTTTTGTTTCCAGCATCTCGGCACCTCCTGCAGTACCTCCTGACCTTGGTGGCATCTTCCCCATAATACTCGGGCATGCATGTGAGTGGTGGAGGGCGTGGTGGAGTTGCAAGGCCTTCAGCAAACTCCAACAATTCTGCAGCCAGCTGCTCCCTGAAAGTCACTCCTCATTTTGAACTGCTCCTTGTGGAGAAGGAAGCTGCTCACCACTGCAATGTCCATAAAATGGAAAAAAAAAGTCTTGTACCATTTCATGGTTTTGTGGAGAACGCTGTAGTACCCGATCAAAGCGTCGGACACATCCACACCGCCCATGCTTCGGTTGTAGTCCACCACAGCGTCAGGAACGGGAACATTCTTGGTTTGCCACACACCAGCCTGTTTCACTTTCCGCCTGACAGTCTGTCCACTGAAGGCCTTGTGCATGGTGGAGCACATGGACACTTCACAGGTGTCCATCCACTTCACAAACAGGAGTTTGCCTTTCCTTATCCACCGCAAATCTCCCCTTTCAGCCTTTTTCAGAAGGGCGTTCAACTGAGTTTGTGGAAAACCCACTCGATTTTTGATTCGATTGTTGATGGCTGTGATCCAGAAGCCATTTGATACTCGTCTTCATCACTGTGAAAACAAATGTGGAAAAAACAAATCGATTACTTCACTGGCTTATTCTTTCAAAAATGTAACTCAAATCAGAAATAATTCCTCCATTTAGCGTGTGTGAAATAACAGTATATACACACACACATATATATATATATATATATATATATAGACTGGGTTGATATATACAATACAGCTTTATTTATATACTGCCGTGTTTTAGTCACGAAATACAATTAATCTATTGATAGCATCCATTTAGCGTGTGTGAAATAACAGTATGTGACTAAGAGACATTGGATTAACCTTGAGCAGCGTTTTTATTCCCTTGAACACCACTTATGATCACAAAACAGCAACGGTAAGACATAATTATTGTTTTGGTTTTGAAAACTGTTGTTTTTTTTCTCTGTTCTGGCTGCTAGCTCAGTGAGTTATTGTCGTCCAGTGGTGATACTTATATCAAAATAATCTGTGAAGTATCAGCTTTCAGATGATATGTAGTTTGTGCAGAACATATTCAACATATATTCAGTTTTAAAGATCGTTTTTGCTAGTTAGCACCGGAAGTAGCATCAGCCTGTTTTCGCTAAGGGCTAATGCTAACGCTTCTTGTGAGACTTGTGTTTTGTTTTGGTAAAAATGGCTCGTATCATTAGTTAGCTGAGTTTCTTCCCGTTAGAATGGTATAACACATTCATAGTTTTTGAAATATATATTTTAAATATTAAGAAGTGTCGTAAGAATTAAAAAAAGGACCCGCCGAGGGGGTCTTTGGGGCTTAACAGGTTAATCATGATGTTAAATAACATTGGACTGACTGCACTCCCTTGGGGAATACCATTTTCTATTTCAAAATAATTGGAAATATCTGCTCCAACCTTTACTCTAAATGTCCTGTCTGTTAAAAAGGCCCTTACCCAATTGTACATTCTCCCTCCAATACCCATTCTACTCAATTTGATCAGTAACCCATCCCTCCACATACAGTCATACGCAATGTCAAAGTACACTATTGCCATTATCTCTTTCATTTTCAATGTTTTTTCCACATCATTACTCACTCATCTATTGTGGACCGCCCTTTTGTGTCATGTTTTTCTTTAGTTCTCTAAATGCATTGTTTCGCTCTTTAATAGCCCTGCTGCATTCCTCATTCCACCATGGCACCACTTTCTTCCTACCCTTGGTTGTTGTTTTGGGTATACTGTTCTCTGCTGCATTTAGAATATGTTGCGTTATTTGGCTTGTAATTACCTCTATGCTTCCCTCTGATGTTAGCAGGTGTACCGACTCCTCACACCATATCCTACGTTTCCCCCAATCAGCTTTAGCAAAGCACCACCTGGTTATTACACCTCCTTCCTGCATATATACATTAGTATTCATTTTAGTAAGCACTGGATAATGGTCACTTCCTACTGTGGAGTTATTCAAAACAAACCATTCGCATGTACAGTATGAACCAAACAGTTTGACACTAATGTCAGATCCAGGCATGAAACCTTCCCCCTGTGTACATCTACTCTTGTGCCATGTCCATCATTAAGGCATACTAGTGTTCTTTCCTCCAGCATTTCTTCCACTATATTTCCGTTACTGTCTGTATGGTTGCTGCCCCATAGACTGTTGTGTGCATTGAAATCACCACATCAAACTTCCTTCCTATGTTTATTGCCTGCTATTTCTTTAAATATATCAGTGGTTAGATTTTTACATGGGTTGTATACATTGATTATCCTAATGTTATCTTGTTTCCTAGGGTTGCAGATTTCCACTATAATATACTCTATATCATCAGGAGATTGCACCTCCCTATATGCCACACCATCTTTGAGAAACGTGGCACACCCTCCACCATTTTGATTATTATCTCTATCATGCCTTATACAGCTAAATCCTGGAATGACAAAGTCTAATTGAGGTCGTAACCAGGTTTCTTGCACACATATTACCTCAGGGACTACCTCTCGATCATATATATTTTCTTGAATTCTTGCCCATTAGCTATGAGGCTTCTTGCGTTCCACTGTAGTATGTGCAGCACCATGATTAAGGATCTAACCCTCATCCTGATTTTCATTTTCCCCAGCTCCATTTATAGTTAGCATTGCATGTATCTGATCTGCTTTAATATCTTTCATGTCAAGGAATTTTCCAGCTGCCTCCACAATGGCTTTGATTCTATCACTTTTCTTTTTTAACTGTAATGCAACATTTACAGTATGGCATATGAATACCACAAAATTCACCTTTTTCACTCCTAGATCGTCATCCTCTTTACTCTTGGTGGCGCTGTGGGGTTGGATTTGAAGATTACTTTTTGGTGTGTTCCTGACATTTTGTATTGTAATGCTCTGCTTCATTCCACTAGGTGTCTTATTTAGTGGGAATGCTGATACAGCATTCCAACTATCTGTTATTCAATATCTTGATTCCGCCCGTTATTTTGCTACTTCTCCTCCCGCATTGAACATCGCAGAAACTCCGTTCAAACATCAAAACGTTCAGCTTGGTCGGGAATCGATGGCTATTACTTTTATCATTCATAACTTTCATAATTCCAGAGATACATCCCATAATTCATCACATTTTTAACCATTGAACTCAATGGAGAAATTCTTCAGACTTGAACGATCTTCAAGCGACTTCAACTGCTAACTGTTCCTTCATACTTTCATTCAGAAACCTCATTCCAACTTTAAAATGTTACACATCTTTCTGACATTATTCGTGTAACACAACTTTTAAATCTGATTCTTACTTTTAGAGATATTAAACATTGTTCAGACCTTGGTAAAGAGGTTTTCTTCAGATTTTAACATTAACTAGAGTGCGTGATGTCACAGCTAGAGTGGAGGAAATCTTGAAATTTGCCTTCATATTTTTTTTTAAAACTGCCATAATTCCCAAATCCTACATTCCTGAGACATCATTTTTCATGACAGACGTAGGAAAACATCTTGTAGCTTGAAAAATGACAAATAATTAAGCAAAATAATTAAACAAAATGCCTCTTGAGGGCATGAAGTGACAAAAACGTTCAACATGCCTCCATTAAAGCCCATTATAATTTCAGGCTGATATTTCCTCACGGTAGCAGCCGCACACCTTTAGTTAAACTGCCAAAAAGGCCACATTATTAACCCGAAAGTACACAAAAATTACACTTCAGATACTCAACTTCCTTGACATGCTTCACATTTTGAAATTTCACAGATATCTGTTACGGTTCTTCGACAAAGCGTTCACATGTAAGAGGTTTATCTCTCATTCAGAACAATGGAAACCTTTGATCTCTGCACACCTCGTTAGCTCAAATATAAACACCTGTGTCATGGAACACGATGATGTCATAACACACAGGTGTTCGTGTTTGAGCTAACGACGTGATCACTGGAGTTTAACAGACTGTCTGAGCCTATTCTTTTCTGTCTGATGGAGACTTCATACTGACTTCAACATGTTCCACCTATTTTATACATTATTGGTGACACACAGCTGTCGTCGTTAGCTCAAATATAAACACCTGTGTCATGGAACACGATGATGTCACATTGACAGGTTTGGTAACGATGCAGCCATCAACGCATCTAAGCGTATTATGGGGTGTCATCAAATGCCGTTGCCATGGCGACAGACCTCTCGCCATGAAGCACGATGTCGCTGTAAGTCCAATGGACACGGTCCGATCGTCCCTCAAACTTCGCTTGTATATCACCGGTCCAGCCCTCAACAGCTCTACGTCAATTATGGGGTTTCTTCAAATGCCGTTGCCATGGCAACACAATGCTCGCCATGAAACACGGTTTTCTCATAACTTCAGTGAAAATGCTCCAAACGGCCCAAAACTTCACAGGCTTGGTAACGATGCAGCCATCAACGCATCTAAGCGTATCATGGGGTGTCATCAAATGCCGTTGCCATGGTGATAGACCATTCTGACATGATGAAACAGTCAATGTACAGTTTATGCAAATCCGCCAAAAAAAAACAGTCCAATGCTACCGTTTCTGTATGTATCCGAGTTTTCCGATTCTCTCTGAGCTTTCTGCAACGCGTCTCCGACTTCACTTCCTTCTTCCGCTCGCCCCTGACCATTCGGGTTTATGCTAGAAGAGGGGTGCAAGGAATAGTCTAAGTAGTGGGGGAGTTTTATACACTAAAGGTGTGGAAATTCTCTCGCGTTATAATATCAGCGCGGCCGCGGTCAGATCAAAATGCCTCCGAATGCAATTTGAATAGACCTACAGCCAATCAGAGCAACGAAACGTTGGGTCTGCGTCATGCCTTACTGATTGATATCAGTCGGAACCGTCATTCAGTATCCCCATTGGATCTTCAACGTGTACTATCAGACGTCACGTTCACAGTGATGCCTTTTTATTTACTACAAGACAAATGTGTTTATTAGGTTAATGTTTTAGCATTGAAAACATTTCACTTTAAAGTTTCACTCGTTTTTAAAAATGATGTTAACTTAAATAGTTGATTTTTTGCGCGTTGGTCGGATAAACATTTTTTTGAAGCTCTCACTCTGTGACAGCATTTTTCACAATTTTTTGATTTTTTACAAACCAAACAATCAATGAATTAAAGGACACAAATATTTACAAGATAAATCCATCATAAAAATAAACATTATTAAATAGCATTATTATTTTTTAAATAGATATATAACATTCACAGGGGACACTTTTCTATATACCTACTAAAGTAGATTTGAAAGGTATGCAGGCCTTTTTATAATGATTATTTTTATAAATAAATTAAATAATAGATACATTTGCAACCAGTGCATCACTAATACTACATTGTAATGTTTATATTACATACTTTTACTGAGTAACATTTGAAACGCAGGAATTTAAATTTCAACATTTTGACCACGCTGGCGAGTATACACCGTTCTCTGAACTTCTTCCTCCTGACTGTACATTCTTCAGCTCCCCCCGTGCCACTGGCCATGGTGGGGGCATAGCATCAGTGTTTAGAGCTAGCCTCCAATGCCGATTGCTTCACCCTGTAACTAGCTATGCCAGCTTTGAGTTGCAGCTCTTTGAACTGAACCCGGCCTCGCCTATACTCTGCGCAGTCGTGTATCGTCCGCCAAAGTGTAATAAGGATTTCATAAATGACTTTTCTGACTTTCTGTCCGGGATCATGGTGAAATATGATCGTGTTTTGATCTCCGGAGACTTCAATGTCCATGTGTGTTGCGAGTCCAAACCTCTGGTTAGGGACTTTTTAAATCTCCTTGATTCTTTTGGTCTCGTTCAGTCCGTGGCTGGCCCAACACACGAAAAAGGACACACTTTGGACTTAGTATTATCGTTTGGACTGTCTGTATCTGTGGATGAAATATGTGCAGCAACGCGTGTCTCAGACCATTTACCGGTTCTGTTTACAACCTCCATCCCTTCCGCAGGAGTCGAATCACGTACCCCGGCGCGTCGTCTGCGTTCGATTAACCCCTTGACTGCCTCACAGTTCTCTGATGTTTTTAATGCTTCTCCGATCTGTAAATTAGATGTGAACTGTGCTTTTAATGCTGATGAGCTTATCTCCATGTTTGACTCGACATGCACACTAATACTGGATTCTGTTGCTCCTTTTACGCTTAGACGCACCAAAGTTCTATCAGAGCCGTGGCTCAATGACTGTACTCGTGCTCTCAGGCGCGCTTGCAGGCGTGCAGAGAGAAAATGGAAAAAGGATAAACTCCATGTCTCCCTAGAAATCCTTCGTGCTTGCCTTTCTGACTACCAGACGGCAGTCAAAGCAGCCAAAACAGAGCACATTTCTCTGTTAATCTCCAAAAACAGCCATAAACCTCAGGTTCTTTTTAATGTCCTCAACTCTATTATTAATCCCTGTGATGTTTCTTCTATTGTCCCATCGACTACTCTCTGTGATAAGTTTCTTACATTTTTTATTGAAAAGGTATCTGCTCTTAGGCTAGCCCACACTAGTGCTACCCCAGATCCTGCTCCTTTTCTGTGCCCTGCTGTCCTCGACCACTTTGAGCCTGTATCCCTCTCTTCTCTCTCGGATGTGGTCAAGCACCTGCGGCCGACAAACTGCACCTCAGACAGCATTCCCTCTCGCCTTCTCAGAGATGTTTTTGATTCAGTTGGAGCAAGTATTTTATTACTTTTAAACACCTCTCTTAGCTCAGGATGTGTCCCAGCTGCCTTCAAACATGCCGTGGTTAAGCCACTCCTTAAAAAGAAAAATCTCGACCCCTCCATTCTCGCAAATTTTAGGCCCATCTCCCAGCTACCTTTTTTATCAAAAGCCCTGGAGCGAGTAGTCTACGCCCAGCTGCAGTCTTTTTTAACCATCCATGGAATCCATGAAAAGTTTCAGTCTGGCTTCAAACCCATGCACAGCACTGAAACAGCCCTTTTAAGAGTTTTTAATGATCTGCTCCTAGCCGCCGACTCAGGTAGCCCAGCTGTCTTGGTGCTGTTAGACCTGACAGCTGCCTTTGACACTGTGGACCATAGCATCCTGCTGTCACGGCTTGAACAGTCCGCTGGCATCACAGGCTCTGCCCTTGCATGGTTCAGGTCCTACCTGACAGACCGTAGCTTCTCAGTGCAGCTAGGTGCCTTCTCCTCTGCCAAAGCCCCTCTTACCTGTGGGGTTCCCCAAGGCTCGATTCTGGGCCCCATCCTTTTTCTACTGTACATACTGCCCCTAGGTTCAATTCTCACAAAACATAACATTCCCTTCCACTGCTACGCCGACGATGTACAGATCTATCTGCCTCTCAAAGCAAATGCCAAACACTCACTACAGCAGTTGATGGACTGCTTAGCAGAGATAAAATCCTGGCTGAGCAAAAACTTTCTCAACCTCAACGAGAGCAAGACTGAGGTCATCTTTTTTGGACCGCAACCTCCAGCCTCTCCGGTTGATATTCTGGGCTCTATCAAAAAAAACATCCTCCCCTCGGTCATGAACCTTGGAGTGACCTTCACTAGCACTTTTAAATTCGACAAGCAGGTCAGCACCGTAGTAAAATCCTGCTTTTTTAAAATAAGACTATTGGCCAAAACCAAGTCGTATTTATCTTTTAATGACTTAGAAAATGTTATTAACGCCTTTGTAACCTCGAGACTGGACTATTGTAACGCTCTGTATGTGGGTATGGACCAGGCCTCAATTAAACGCCTACAGCTAGTCCAAAACGCTGCTGCACGTTTGCTGACTGGCCACAAAAAGTGTGACCACATCACCCCTATTCTGGCTTCCAGTTCGGTTCAGAATTGATTTTAAAATCCTTTTATTTGTTTTTAAAGCACTAAATGGGCTGGCTCCGGCCTATATAGCTGAACTGCTCCAGCGCTACACCCCAGCCAGAGCTTTAAGGTCTGCTGACCAGCTGCTGCTGGTAGTGCCCAAGACCAGGCTAAAAACCCGAGGGCACCGAGCCTTCGCAGCAGCTGGCCCTAGGCTCTGGAACACTCTGCCCCTCCATGTGAGGTCGGCCCAGACCCTAGGGGTTTTTAAATCTAAACTAAAAACACACTTCTTCTCTCTGGCTTTCTAGTTAGAGCGGAGCACGACTCCTGACTTTTCCGTGTGTTTTATTTTTATTTTGTTTTTAAGATATATCTGTTGTAATTTATTGTCGTTTATTGTGATTGTAGTGATGTGTTTTTATTACATGTACAGCACTTTGGCTCGACCAAAAATCGCTTTTAAATGTGCTTTATAAATAAAACCTGATTTGATTTGATTTGATTTGATTTGACCACTGTCCCCTCTGCTGAGGAACAACCAGCAGGTGGTGCTCTTCTCTTCTGTTTCTCACTCTGACTTACTGTTAGAGTTCTGTTCCTACCCATAATTCCTTGTGTTGGGTTGTTTCCTGCTTTCATTTAAGAACACTTGAATTTCATTTTATGAGTTTTACATTTGAATAATAACATCTAAAGTATAACGACTACCTTCTTTATTTTTAGGATTTGAGGATCAAAATCAGTTGCTGATCATAACCTAAAGTCCTAGATTAAAAATAAGGTATTTTGTCATAAAATAAGCTTTTTACTTCACCTCAACAAAGCTTTATTTATAAAAATGACTTCATATTTTTTCCCTGAAGCTGGATTTGATATCCAATCACCTCTGAGCATGTTACAAACCAGAAGAGGATGATATATTCAGAGTCTCAAGAATCTGACTTGTTTTTACTGCCAGGTTTTACTGTTCATTTGACAGTTTAACTCTCACTGATCATCCCCCTTAAAGCTCAGTGTTATGATCTTTGGATATTAAAGTAGTTTCTTCAGATGAACTGAACCGGTCTGACTTGTGACTTCAAAATGTAATAGCTGTAATTATAGAGAAATATTTTTGGCTGACGTTCAAACGCGTCACTCAGAGAAGAGCATGAGTAATAATAACTGTATGAATTAATTGATTTCATTCCTCGTAGGCGTTGGTGTGACTGTGACGTGTACTGTATTATCAGGTCAAAATGTGTGTTGGCGAAAGAGCAGTGTTTGTTCAGACTTTTGGCAAACAGCAGTGGATGTAAATACATTTTGTTTTTACAGATGTTTGAATATATAATTTGTCTCTTATAAAAAAGAAAAACTTGTAGCATATTTTTTCTATTTTCATCCAAATTACCACTTATTTATATATTAATTTCTTCATCTTGTTTCCCCTCCATTTCCATGCTTTTAACTCCACTTTATTCATCATCATTACTTGGTATTGAAAGATTGAAGAATTGAAGAGGGAAGATTAACATTAATATGTGATGCCTTTTCTACTAGTCTACAAGTCTACTCTTTTTCTTATTGCACTGCACCTTTGCGGCAGTCACACCTGTAAATGTTCCAGTTGCGGGACAAATAAAGGATTTCTGATTCTGTTGGAACATCATTAAATTAATAGTACGTGATTAATGTACAATTACAGTATGTGCTTGCTGTTGTTATTCCAAAGGGAACATTCCCATGGCTAAATGCCATAAAAAACAGCCTCCGGGCTGAATGAATCGGTTCCAGACGTTCCGATAGCATGACCTACATTCTCGTTGAAGCATTGAAGACACAAAAAAAAATTCTGGTTTCAAAAGACAGCAATGTCAGGTATTTTCTTTTTATCCCATTAACCAGTTGTCACTGTAACTCACCCCATCTATGTCATGGTTTCATAACAACAGATAGATATTCAGTAGATGTTTTTCCTGTTCTGTAAAATGTTTTGTTTTCTACAAAGTTAAGTATTTCAGCAAAAGTTAAAATTATTTAAATACCTGACCAACATTCTTGCTTTACAGTCAATGACAATGATGATTATGTTGAACCTGAAACACCCAACAACATTTCAGATAAATGATATTATATTATTTATGAAATGTACCAATTGTTATTCGTATTAAACCGAATATATAATTATGTTATATTTTTAATATATCAATTGCTATTCTTCCAGAGTATGTTGCAGACCACTGGATGGAAGATGACTTTTATGGATATCAGTTCCTAAATGGAGTCAACCCCGGTGTTATAAAGCGCTGCTCAGAGCTTCCCACAAACTTCCCGGTCACAGAGGAAATGGTGAAGCCGTTCCTGGAAGAGGGAAGCTCTCTGCAGAAGGAAATGGAGGTATGAGTGAAGATTAACTTTAAATGGATGGTAATCTTTGTTTCAGAATCAGGATTTGTCCATTTACCATCCCTCTGTCATACTTCCTTGACTTATTACAATTCTGCGATACCTCTCGATGTCTTAAACACTTCTTTCTGATGTCTTTCCAGAAAGGCAATATGTTCCTTTATGACCAGAAGAAGATGGATGGAATTCCCCCTGCAGCCTATAATGGTGAACCTCTGCACGTGACTGCTGGTCTGTTTGCTCAACGTGAACCCAGAAAACAAATTGATGCCAATTGCAATACAGGTACTGTAAAATCAATTTAAAAGCCAGCATGTAATGTTATGGGTCTTTACCATGGTCAGTCTATGGAAAACCATCTTTGAGGTATCGTAAAGGGAGAGTTAGTAATCAATTTCTTATCAATTTCCAGGTGAATCAACAACCATCTGAGAAGAACCCCATCTTCCTGCCCAGTGATCCAGAAGCTGACTGGCTGCTAGCCAAGATGTTCATTACAAATGCAGATTGCATGGATCACGAATCAGTCCATCACCTCATGAGAACTCACTTTCTGGCAGAGGTTTTCGCTCTTGCAGCTCTCCGCAGCTTCCCTGTGATTCACCCAATTTACAAGGTATAAGTACTCCACACAACAGAGGTAGTGCAGGTTTTTTGTATTTCCTTGTTCTGAAATAATGCTTATAATTTGTATTGATTGATTTTCAGGTATATTATGTCTATAATAGAGATGGTTGATAGAAAAGCTGAGACAGGACATTTTCAAAATAAAAAGAGGAATGCTTGCAAACAAGTTTCCTTGATTAAACCCCAATACTTTGCAAGGATCAACAAAGTAGATCTAATCTAATACCATTGCTCTTGACAAAACTTACAATGCAGGACTTTTATTTCCTAAAGGGGTATTTTCACACTTTGGTATTGATACAGTTGGGATGTAATGACATTCTTTAACTATTGATGTAAAGTTAGAGAGAGAGAGAGAGAGAGAGAGAGAGAGAGAGAGAGAGAGAGAGAGAGAGAGAGAGAGAGGAGGACTTACAGCTTTTATTAGTTAATAATAATGAAGAATATAATAAGAGAAAATGAGGGGGATAGATAAGCAGGTGAAGAGAGGCCGAGATAGAGTCTCTGAGATATTTCCTTATCTATCAGTAGATACTGCGAATACTTCATGTTTTCTCTTTGACCCAGTCATCTTGACGGTTACTTGGTCAAACTTGCAGTAAAGAAAATTATTATACAGTAGTAGTATTTATTTATTTTGCTTTTCTAGAATATGTTGATCTTTGAATCTGATGTTTTACATCACAGTTTTACTTTATTTTTTAATGTAATTCTTTTTTTTAAATCATTATTACTTTTGATTTTTTGATTTCTTTACAACCAATGAAAGATGATTCCTCGTCTCAATTTTCCTTTCAATGCATAAGGCCCTAATACTCTTCTGCCTAAATCAGTAGGCAGGGGATAAGGAAAATATTTAAAACAACATTTTAATAAATAAATTCTGATGAAAGGGAGCAAGGAGATAGGAAAGGAAGATAGGGAAGGTACAAAAATAGCAAAGAATTAAGAAAAAGGGGAAAAGGTACAAAGGAAAAATACCAACCTCAGTACCTTGTTATCATTTATATTTCCTCAATGTTTAATTGACTGCTATTAGAAGAGTACACTAACACCTAAACACTGATAACAACGAGGAATTGTATCAACAAGACTGATAAATACTGCAGAGTCAGCATCTCCGCAGATACCAGCGCCTGTTATTCTTCAGAAGAAGCAGAACATGTAGTGTTGTTCAGAGCGACAAACAACTACTGAGATGATCTGTGAAGTTAACAAACACAAAGAAACATATTGCATCGAGGGGTTTGTGATTGGCCTGGTGCTTTAATATCCCCGACACATGGAGGTTAGGATCAGACCAGTGGCGGCCGGCCCATAGGGGCGCTAGGGGCACTACTCTTCCCACATTCTAGATTGTCATTAAAAAAATATTCGACATTTTTTATTAACATTTTCTTTTTACATTTTTTTTTTTATGAACAAGGTACATATTATATAGTTGGTGTCAGTTAAATGTATATTCTACGATGTCTAAAGTTACTGATAAGCAGAGGTGGGAGTAAGTCCTACATGTGCAAGTCATGAGCAAGTCTCAAGTCTTGACCTACAAGTATCAAGCAAGTCCCAAGTCACTGTGGTGAGAGTCAAGCAAGTCAAGTCAAGTCATTGCTCAGGTCAAGTCAAGTCAAGTCAAGTCATACGAAATTCTGATGAATAAGCCCAGTTTCCGCATTTAAATCAGTTAAAAGACAGTGGTTATGAAAATGGATTTAACCCACACTATGATCTTCATTACATACACAGTTAATCATTTGAAATCTAATTTAGACCGATGACAATCATATTAGATCAATATTAACCCTAGAACTGCAGACAATATAGCTAGGACTCAATCAAAAAGTCTGTTCAAAAAGGCAGAATTCCAGGTAAGAAAATCGTATATGGCATTTGCCATTACACATATTTAATTTAAATGTCTGTTAACACTAGAACCGCCAACAGCGTCAGCACCTACATAGATATCATTTTCAAATCATTTAATTTGTTCCTCTTCATCATTTCCTTATAAACTAAGTAGGACGATTTAAAACTCACTTAATTGGGTTAATTTAGAAATTGCTTCAGTTTATCATCATAACAGATCAAAAAGTTCAGATTCATTTTACAATAAATCAAGGAATGATGCACTTCTACAAACAAAAACAACATAATTAAAACATTTAAACAAACTACTAAAAGTAGATGAACTACATTATTCAACAGTTTACAGTAACTTCTGATAACACAGGGGAAATAAACGAGGCATCTCTTTCCCTCTCTCTCTCCCTCTCCTGACAGCCCGTCAGTATCAGGGTTAGTCAAAATGAATCCCTTGGAGGTTCTAGTGTTCATTTACAGTTTTGTCTTCTCTTTGCAATGCTTAATCGATTTGAAACCAAGTCTGAAGTAGCTTAAACTTAACGTTAGCTTTCTAGCTAACACAACACATTCACGCACCTTTCTCTGTGGGGTTTTTTGTAGTGACGAATGAAGTTGGATGTTATGGTGGTCGTGTCACTGATCTTTATGCTGCAGACCCTGCATACCGCTGTTCTCTTCTTATTAGCGTCATCGACAACATAATCCTTGAATCTAAACTTCACTATTTGTGGAGTAACGCTAGCCGCTGCCATGCTAACTGACACTCCTGCCGTCTAGTGGGTTGCCAGGTTTGCGCGCATGGCGCTATAATCACCCAATCACATTTCGAAAAAACTAAACGTAATATCTCACTACAAAAACAAACGCAAATATTTAATTTTAAAAAGTCAAGTCCTTTCAAGTCATGTGACTCGAGTCCCCACCTCTGCTGATAAGTCACGTGCACCAAGCTGCGCCCAAAGCAGCTGTTGACACCGCCAACAACTAGGGGGCAGCAGGAGCGCCAGAGTGAGTGATTGACGTTTGAATGAGAGAGAGTTAGACGGAGACGGAGTGTAAACAAAACTAGATAGCGAATATAGAGAAGGAATGTTTAACTTTTAGCTAAGGCTTTTATCCAAATTGACTCACAATTAGCAAATAGATCATGACGAAAATATTTAAAACAGCAAAATTAATGCAAGTACATTAATTCAATCCGTTTTCATTTCTAGTGCATACAACATGTGTGTTAGATTTTTACATGGGTTGTATAAATTGATTATCCTAATGTTATCTTGTTTCCTAGGGTTGCAGATTTCCACTATAATATACTCTATATCATCAGGAGATTGCACCTCCCTATATGCCACACCATCTTTGAGAAACGTGGCACACCCTCCACCATTTTGATTATTATCTCTATCATGCCTTATACAGCTAAATCCTGGAATGACAAAGTCTAATTGAGGTCGTAACCAGGTTTCTTGCACACATATTACCTCAGGGACTACCTCTAGATCATATATATTTTCTTGAATTCTTGCCCATTAGCTATGAGGCTTCTTGCGTTCCACTGTAGTATGTGCAGCACCATGGTTAAGGATCTAACCCTCATCCTGATTTTCATTTTCCCCAGCTCCATTTATAGTTAGCATTGCATGTATCTGATCTGCTTTAATATCTTTCATGTCAAGGAATTTTCCAGCTGCCTCCACAATGGCTTTGATTCTATCACTTTTCTTTTTTAACTGTAATGCAACATTTACAGTATGGCATATGAATACCACAAAATTCACCTTTTTCACTCCTAGATCGTCATCCTCTTTACTCTTGGTGGCGCTGTGGGGTTGGATTTGAAGATTACTTTTTGGTGTGTTCCTGACATTTTGTATTGTAATGCTCTGCTTCATTCCACTAGGTGTCTTATTTAGTGGGAATGCTGATACAGCATTCCAACTATCTGTTATTCAATATCTTGATTCCGCCCGTTATTTTGCTACTTCTCCTCCCGCATTGAACATCGCAGAAACTCCGTTCAAACATCAAAACGTTCAGCTTGGTCGGGAATTGATGGCTATTACTTTTATCATTCATAACTTTCATAATTCCAGAGATACATCCCATAATTCATCACATTTTTAACCATTGAACTCAATGGAGAAATTCTTCAGACTTGAACGATCTTCAAGCGACTTCAACTGCTAACTGTTCCTTCATACTTTCATTCAGAAACCTCATTCCAACTTTAAAATGTTACACATCTTTCTGACATTATTCGTGTAACACAACTTTTAAATCTGATTCTTACTTTTAGAGATATTAAACATTGTTCAGACCTTGGTAAAGAGGATTTCTTCAGATTTTAACATTAACTAGAGTGCGTGATGTCACAGCTAGAGTGGAGGAAATCTTGAAATTTGCCTTCATATTTTTTTTTAAAACTGCCATAATTCCCAAACCCTACATTCCTGAGACATCATTTTTCATGACAGACGTAGGAAAACATCTTGTAGCTTGAAAAATGACAAATAATTAAGCAAAATAATTAAACAAAATGCCTCTTGAGGGCATGAAGTGACAAAAACGTTCAACATGCCTCCATTAAAGCCCATTATAATTTCAGGCTGATATTTCCTCACGGTAGCAGCCGCACACCTTTAGTTAAACTGCCAAAAAGGCCACATTATTAACCCGAAAGTACACAAAAATTACACTTCAGATACTCAACTTCCTTGACATGCTTCACATTTTGAAATTTCACAGATATCTGTTACGGTTCTTCGACAAAGCGTTCACATGTAAGAGGTTTATCTCTCATTCAGAACAATGGAAACCTTTGATCTCTGCACACCTCGTTAGCTCAAATATAAACACCTGTGTCATGGAACACAATGATGTCATAACACACAGGTGTTCGTGTTTGAGCTAACGACGTGATCACTGGAGTTTAACAGACTGTCTGAGCCTATTCTTTTCTGTCTGATGGAGACTTCATACTGACTTCAACATGTTCCACCTATTTTATACATTATTGGTGACACACAGCTGTCGTCGTTAGCTCAAATATAAACACCTGTGTCATGGAACACGATGATGTCACATTGACAGGTTTGGTAACGATGCAGCCATCAACGCATCTAAGCGTATTATGGGGTGTCATCAAATGCCGTTGCCATGGCGACAGACCTCTCGCCATGAAGCACGATGTCGCTGTAAGTCCAATGGACACGGTCCGATCGTCCCTCAAACTTCGCTTGTATATCACCGGTCCAGCCCTCAACAGCTCTACGTCAATTATGGGGTTTCTTCAAATGCCGTTGCCATGGCAACACAATGCTCGCCATGAAACACGGTTTTCTCATAACTTCAGTGAAAATGCTCCAAACGGCCCAAAACTTCACAGGCTTGGTAACGATGCAGCCATCAACGCATCTAAGCGTATCATGGGGTGTCATCAAATGCCGTTGCCATGGTGATAGACCATTCTGACATGATGAAACAGTCAATGTACAGTTTATGCAAATCCGCCAAAAAAAACAGTCCAATGCTACCGTTTCTGTATGTATCCGAGTTTTCCGATTCTCTCTGAGCTTTCTGCAACGCGTCTCCGACTTCACTTCCTTCTTCCGCTCGCCCCTGACCATTCGGGTTTATGCTAGAAGAGGGGTGCAAGGAATAGTCTAAGTAGTGGGGGAGTTTTATACACTAAAGGTGTGGAAATTCTCTCGCGTTATAATATCAGCGCGGCCGCGGTCCAGATCAAAATGCCTCCGAATGCAATTTGAATAGACCTACAGCCAATCAGAGCAACGAAACGTTGGGTCTGCGTCATGCCTTACTGATTGATATCAGTCGGAACCGCCATTCAGTATCCCCATTGGATCTTCAACGTGTACTATCAGACGTCACGTTCACAGTGATGCCTTTTATTTACTACAAGACAAATGTGTTTATTAGGTTAATGTTTTAGCATTGAAAACATTTCACTTTAAAGTTTCACTCGTTTTTAAAAATGATGTTAACTTAAATAGTTGATTTTTTGCGCGTTGGTCGGAATAAACATTTTTTTGAAGCTCTCACTCTGTGACAGCATTTTTCACAATTTTTTGATTTTTTACAAACCAAACAATCAATGAATTAAAGGACACAAATATTTACAAGATAAATCCATCATAAAAATAAACATTATTAAATAGCATTATTATTTTTTAAATAGATATATAACATTCACAGGGGACACTTTTCTATATACCTACTAAAGTAGATTTGAAAGGTATGCAGGCCTTTTTATAATGATTATTTTTATAAATAAATTAAATAATAGATACATTTGCAACCAGTGCATCACTAATACTACATTGTAATGTTTATATTACATACTTTTACTGAGTAACATTTGAAACGCAGGAATTTAAATTTCAACATTTTGACCACGCTGGCGAGTATACACCGTTCTCTGAACTTCTTCCTCCTGACTGTACATTCTTCAGCTCCCCCCGTGCCACTGGCCATGGTGGGGGCATAGCATCAGTGTTTAGAGCTAGCCTCCAATGCCGATTGCTTCACCCTGTAACTAGCTATGCCAGCTTTGAGTTGCAGCTCTTTGAACTGAACCCGGCCTCGCCTATACTCTGCGCAGTCGTGTATCGTCCGCCAAAGTGTAATAAGGATTTCATAAATGACTTTTCTGACTTTCTGTCCGGGATCATGGTGAAATATGATCGTGTTTTGATCTCCGGAGACTTCAATGTCCATGTGTGTTGCGAGTCCAAACCTCTGGTTAGGGACTTTTTAAATCTCCTTGATTCTTTTGGTCTCGTTCAGTCCGTGGCTGGCCCAACACACGAAAAAGGACACACTTTGGACTTAGTATTATCGTTTGGACTGTCTGTATCTGTGGATGAAATATGTGCAGCAACGCGTGTCTCAGACCATTTACCGGTTCTGTTTACAACCTCCATCCCTTCCGCAGGAGTCGAATCACGTACCCCGGCGCGTCGTCTGCGTTCGATTAACCCCTTGACTGCCTCACAGTTCTCTGATGTTTTTAATGCTTCTCCGATCTGTAAATTAGATGTGAACTGTGCTTTTAATGCTGATGAGCTTATCTCCATGTTTGACTCGACATGCACACTAATACTGGATTCTGTTGCTCCTTTACGCTTAGACGCACCAAAGTTCTATCAGAGCCGTGGCTCAATGACTGTACTCGTGCTCTCAGGCGCGCTTGCAGGCGTGCAGAGAGAAAATGGAAAAAGGATAAACTCCATGTCTCCCTAGAAATCCTTCGTGCTTGCCTTTCTGACTACCAGACGGCAGTCAAAGCAGCCAAAACAGAGCACATTTCTCTGTTAATCTCCAAAAACAGCCATAAACCTCAGGTTCTTTTTAATGTCCTCAACTCTATTATTAATCCCTGTGATGTTTCTTCTATTGTCCCATCGACTACTCTCTGTGATAAGTTTCTTACATTTTTATTGAAAAGGTATCTGCTCTTAGGCTAGCCCACACTAGTGCTACCCCAGATCCTGCTCCTTTTCTGTGCCCTGCTGTCCTCGACCACTTTGAGCCTGTATCCCTCTCTTCTCTCTCGGATGTGGTCAAGCACCTGCGGCCGACAAACTGCACCTCAGACAGCATTCCCTCTCGCCTTCTCAGAGATGTTTTTGATTCAGTTGGAGCAAGTATTTTATTACTTTTAAACACCTCTCTTAGCTCAGGATGTGTCCCAGCTGCCTTCAAACATGCCGTGGTTAAGCCACTCCTTAAAAAGAAAAATCTCGACCCCTCCATTCTCGCAAATTTTAGGCCCATCTCCCAGCTACCTTTTTATCAAAAGCCCTGGAGCGAGTAGTCTACGCCCAGCTGCAGTCTTTTTTAACCATCCATGGAATCCATGAAAAGTTTCAGTCTGGCTTCAAACCCATGCACAGCACTGAAACAGCCCTTTTAAGAGTTTTTAATGATCTGCTCCTAGCCGCCGACTCAGGTAGCCCAGCTGTCTTGGTGCTGTTAGACCTGACAGCTGCCTTTGACACTGTGGACCATAGCATCCTGCTGTCACGGCTTGAACAGTCCGCTGGCATCACAGGCTCTGCCCTTGCATGGTTCAGGTCCTACCTGACAGACCGTAGCTTCTCAGTGCAGCTAGGTGCCTTCTCCTCTGCCAAAGCCCCTCTTACCTGTGGGGTTCCCCAAGGCTCGATTCTGGGCCCCATCCTTTTTCTACTGTACATACTGCCCCTAGGTTCAATTCTCACAAAACATAACATTCCCTTCCACTGCTACGCCGACGATGTACAGATCTATCTGCCTCTCAAAGCAAATGTCAAACACTCACTACAGCAGTTGATGGACTGCTTAGCAGAGATAAAATCCTGGCTGAGCAAAAACTTTCTCAACCTCAACGAGAGCAAGACTGAGGTCATCTTTTTTGGACCGCAACCTCCAGCCTCTCCGGTTGATATTCTGGGCTCTATCAAAAAAAACATCCTCCCCTCGGTCATGAACCTTGGAGTGACCTTCACTAGCACTTTTAAATTCGACAAGCAGGTCAGCACCGTAGTAAAATCCTGCTTTTTTAAAATAAGACTATTGGCCAAAACCAAGTCGTATTTATCTTTTAATGACTTAGAAAGGGTTATTAACGCCTTTGTAACCTCGAGACTGGACTATTGTAACACTCTGTATGTGGGTATGGACCAGGCCTCAATTAAACGCCTACAGCTAGTCCAAAACGCTGCTGCACGTTTGCTGACTGGCCACAAAAAGCGTGACCACATCACCCCTATTCTGGCTTCCAGTTCGGTTCAGAATTGATTTTAAAATCCTTTTATTTGTTTTTAAAGCACTAAATGGGCTGGCTCCGGCCTATATAGCTGAACTGCTCCAGCGCTACACCCCAGCCAGAGCTTTAAGGTCTGCTGACCAGCTGCTGCTGGTAGTGCCCAAGACCAGGCTAAAAACCCGAGGGCACCGAGCCTTCGCAGCAGCTGGCCCTAGGCTCTGGAACACTCTGCCCCTCCATGTGAGGTCGGCCCAGACCCTAGGGGTTTTTAAATCTAAACTAAAAACACACTTCTTCTCTCTGGCTTTCTAGTTAGAGCGGAGCACGACTCCTGACTTTTCCGTGTGTTTTATTTTTATTTTGTTTTTAAGATATATCTGTTGTAATTTATTGTCGTTTATTGTGATTGTAGTGATGTGTTTTTATTACATGTACAGCACTTTGGCTCGACCAAAAATCGCTTTTAAATGTGCTTTATAAATAAAACCTGATTTGATTTGATTTGATTTGATTTGACCACTGTCCCCTCTGCTGAGGAACAACCAGCAGGTGGTGCTCTTCTCTTCTGTTTCTCACTCTGACTTACTGTTAGAGTTCTGTTCCTACCCATAATTCCTTGTGTTGGGTTGTTTCCTGCTTTCATTTAAGAACACTTGAATTTCATTTTATGAGTTTTACATTTGAATAATAACATCTAAAGCAGGGCTATTCAATTGGCGGCCCGCGGGCCAAATCCGGCCCCGGGGTGATATTTACTGGCCCTTTGAGTATAATGTTAAAAAGTAATCAATTTTTTTTTTTTAATATTCTTTTTTTTTTTTTTTTTTGTGCCATAGTGCCTTTATTCCAGAGAGGGTGTACGTTGAGAGATAGAGGGGTAGACAATGCCTGAAAACTTCGACGGGCTCGGGTTTCGAACCCACCTACTATACTGTAGTGACAACTCCTGTCATTGATTGCATCTCTGCGTGAATGATTAGATCATTTCACCTAAATGAAATCAAATGAAACATGTAGGCCTACTGAGTTCTGAACTTGCCATTTAGATCTATAAAGGCCTTGGGGCTATGTTGTTTGATTGAATTAAACACAATATATGCACTCCACTATGCTGTTGTAGTATTTACTGTATCTGAAGCTCTTAAATATGATTGCTCATATTTCAAGCCATCTTTTTCCCGGCCCCTTGCTTTGGATCATTTTCATCAACCGGCCCCCATTCCAAACTAATTGAATAGCCCTGATCTAAAGTATAACGACTACCTTCTTTATTTTTAGGATTTGAGGATCAAAATCAGTTGCTGATCATAACCTAAAGTCCTAGATTAAAAATAAGGTATTTTGTCATAAAATAAGCTTTTTACTTCACCTCAACAAAGCTTTATTTATAAAAATGACTTCATATTTTTTCCCTGAAGCTGGATTTGATATCCAATCACCTCTGAGCATGTTACAAACCAGAAGAGGATGATATATTCAGAGTCTCAAGAATCTGACTTGTTTTTACTGCCAGGTTTTACTGTTCATTTGACAGTTTAACTCTCACTGATCATCCCCCTTAAAGCTCAGTGTTATGATCTTTGGATATTAAAGTAGTTTCTTCAGATGAACTGAACCGGTCTGACTTGTGACTTCAAAATGTAATAGCTGTAATTATAGAGAAATATTTTTGGCTGACGTTCAAACGCGTCACTCAGAGAAGAGCATGATTAATAATAACTGTATGAATTAATTGATTTCATTCCTCGTAGGCGTTGGTGTGACTGTGACGTGTATTATCAGGTCAAAATGTGTGTTGGCGAAAGAGCAGTGTTTGTTCAGACTTTTGGCAAACAGCAGTGGATGTAAATACATTTTGTTTTTACAGATGTTTGAATATATAATTTGTCTCTTATAAAAAAGAAAAACTTGTAGCATATTTTTTCTATTTTCATCCAAATTACCACTTATTTATATATTAATTTCTTCATCTTGTTTCCCCTCCATTTCCATGCTTTTAACTCCACTTTATTCATCATCATTACTTGGTATTGAAAGATTGAAGAATTGAAGAGGGAAGATTAACATTAATATGTGATGCCTTTTCTACTAGTCTACAAGTCTACTCTTTTTCTTATTGCACTGCACCTTTGCGGCAGTCACACCTGTAAATGTTCCAGTTGCGGGACAAATAAAGGATTTCTGATTCTGTTGGAACATCATTAAATTAATAGTACGTGATTAATGTACAATTACAGTATGTGCTTGCTGTTGTTATTCCAAAGGGAACATTCCCATGGCTAAATGCCATAAAAAACAGCCTCCGGGCTGAATGAATCGGTTCCAGACGTTCCGATAGCATGACCTACATTCTCGTTGAAGCATTGAAGACACAAAAAAAAATTCTGGTTTCAAAAGACAGCAATGTCAGGTATTTTCTTTTTATCCCATTAACCAGTTGTCACTGTAACTCACCCCATCTATGTCATGGTTTCATAACAACAGATAGATATTCAGTAGATGTTTTTCCTGTTCTGTAAAATGTTTTGTTTTCTACAAAGTTAAGTATTTCAGCAAAAGTTAAAATTATTTAAATACCTGACCAACATTCTTGCTTTACAGTCAATGACAATGATGATTATGTTGAACCTGAAACACCCAACAACATTTCAGATAAATGATATTATATTATTTATGAAATGTACCAATTGTTATTCGTATTAAACCGAATATATAATTATGTTATATTTTTAATATATCAATTGCTATTCTTCCAGAGTATGTTGCAGACCACTGGATGGAAGATGACTTTTATGGATATCAGTTCCTAAATGGAGTCAACCCCGGTGTTATAAAGCGCTGCTCAGAGCTTCCCACAAACTTCCCGGTCACAGAGGAAATGGTGAAGCCGTTCCTGGAAGAGGGAAGCTCTCTGCAGAAGGAAATGGAGGTATGAGTGAAGATTAACTTTAAATGGATGGTAATCTTTGTTTCAGAATCAGGATTTGTCCATTTACCATCCCTCTGTCATACTTCCTTGACTTATTACAATTCTGCGATACCTCTCGATGTCTTAAACACTTCTTTCTGATGTCTTTCCAGAAAGGCAATATGTTCCTTTATGACCAGAAGAAGATGGATGGAATTCCCCCTGCAGCCTATAATGGTGAACCTCTGCACGTGACTGCTGGTCTCTGTTTGCTCAACGTGAACCCAGAAAACAAATTGATGCCAATTGCAATACAGGTACTGTAAAATCAATTTAAAAGCCAGCATGTAATGTTATGGGTCTTTACCATGGTCAGTCTATGGAAAACCATCTTTGAGGTATCGTAAAGGGAGAGTTAGTAATCAATTTCTTATCAATTTCCAGGTGAATCAACAACCATCTGAGAAGAACCCCATCTTCCTGCCCAGTGATCCAGAAGCTGACTGGCTGCTAGCCAAGATGTTCATTACAAATGCAGATTGCATGGATCACGAATCAGTCCATCACCTCATGAGAACTCACTTTCTGGCAGAGGTTTTCGCTCTTGCAGCTCTCCGCAGCTTCCCTGTGATTCACCCAATTTACAAGGTATAAGTACTCCACACAACAGAGGTAGTGCAGGTTTTTTGTATTTCCTTGTTCTGAAATAATGCTTATAATTTGTATTGATTGATTTTCAGGTATATTATGTCTATAATAGAGATGGTTGATAGAAAAGCTGAGACAGGACATTTTCAAAATAAAAAGAGGAATGCTTGCAAACAAGTTTCCTTGATTAAACCCCAATACTTTGCAAGGATCAACAAAGTAGATCTAATCTAATACCATTGCTCTTGACAAAACTTACAATGCAGGACTTTTATTTCCTAAAGGGGTATTTTCACACTTTGGTATTGATACAGTTGGGATGTAATGACATTCTTTAACTATTGATGTAAAGTTAGAGAGAGAGAGAGAGAGAGAGAGAGAGAGAGAGAGAGAGAGAGAGAGAGAGAGAGAGAGAGAGAGAGAGGAGGACTTACAGCTTTTATTAGTTAATAATAATGAAGAATATAATAAGAGAAAATGAGGGGGATAGATAAGCAGGTGAAGAGAGGCCGAGATAGAGTCTCTGAGATATTTCCTTATCTATCAGTAGATACTGCGAATACTTCATGTTTTCTCTTTGACCCAGTCATCTTGACGGTTACTTGGTCAAACTTGCAGTAAAGAAAATTATTATACAGTAGTAGTATTTATTTATTTTGCTTTTCTAGAATATGTTGATCTTTGAATCTGATGTTTTACATCACAGTTTTACTTATTTTTTAATGTAATTCTTTTTTTTAAATCATTATTACTTTTGATTTTTTGATTTCTTTACAACCAATGAAAGATGATTCCTCGTCTCAATTTTCCTTTCAATGCATAAGGCCCTAATACTCTTCTGCCTAAATCAGTAGGCAGGGGATAAGGAAAATATTTAAAACAACATTTTAATAAATAAATTCTGATGAAAGGGAGCAAGGAGATAGGAAAGGAAGATAGGGAAGGTACAAAAATAGCAAAGAATTAAGAAAAAGGGGAAAAGGTACAAAGGAAAAATACCAACCTCAGTACCTTGTTATCATTTATATTTCCTCAATGTTTAATTGACTGCTATTAGAAGAGTACACTAACACCTAAACACTGATAACAACGAGGAATTGTATCAACAAGACTGATAAATACTGCAGAGTCAGCATCTCCGCAGATACCAGCGCCTGTTATTCTTCAGAAGAAGCAGAACATGTAGTGTTGTTCAGAGCGACAAACAACTACTGAGATGATCTGTGAAGTTAACAAACACAAAGAAACATATTGCATCGAGGGGTTTGTGATTGGCCTGGTGCTTTAATATCCCCGACACATGGAGGTTAGGATCAGACCAGTGGCGGCCGGCCCATAGGGGCGCTAGGGGCACTACTCTTCCCACATTCTAGATTGTCATTAAAAAAATATTCGACATTTTTTATTAACATTTTCTTTTTACATTTTTTTTTTATGAACAAGGTACATATTATATAGTTGGTGTCAGTTAAATGTATATTCTACGATGTCTAAAGTTACTGATAAGCAGAGGTGGGAGTAAGTCCTACATGTGCAAGTCATGAGCAAGTCTCAAGTCTTGACCTACAAGTATCAAG
The DNA here is from genome assembly GCF_902827165.1 of Trematomus bernacchii. Lineage (NCBI taxonomy): Eukaryota > Metazoa > Chordata > Actinopteri > Perciformes > Nototheniidae > Trematomus > Trematomus bernacchii. Next base: position 144,801 of record NW_022987469.1, read on the forward strand.
CAAGTCCCAAGTCATTGTGGTGAGAGTCAAGCAAGTCAAGTCAAGTCATTGCTCAGGTCAAGCAAGTCAAGTCAAGTCATACAAAATTCTGATGAATAAGCCCAGTTTCCGCATTTAAATCAGTTAAAAGACAGTGGTTATGAAAATGGATTCAACCCACACTATGATCTTCATTACATACACAGTTAATAATTTGAAATCTAATTTAGACCGATGGCAATCATATTAGATCAATATTAACCCTAGAACTGCAGACAATATAGCTAGGACTCAATCAAAAAGTCTGTTCAAAAAGGCAGAATTCCAGGTAAGAAAATCATATATGGCATTTGCCATTACACATATTTAATTTAAATGTCTGTTAACACTAGAACCGCCTCAGCGTCAGCACCTACATAGATATCATTTTCAAATCATTTAATTTGTTCCTCTTCATAATTTCCTTATAAACTAAGTAGGACGATTTAAAACTCACTTAATTGGGTTAATTTAGAAATTGCTTCAGTTTATCATCATAACAGATCAAAAAGTTCAGATTCATTTTACAATAAATCAAGGAATGATGCACTTCTACAAACAAAAACAACATAATTAAAACATTTAAACAAACTACTAAAAGTAGATGAACTACATTATTCAACAGTTTACAGTAACTTCTGATAACACAGGGGAAATAAACGAGGCATCTCTTTCCCTCTCTCTCTCCCTCTCTCTCTCTCTCTCCCTCTCCTGACAGCCCGTCAGTATCAGGGTTAGTCAAAATGAATCCCTTGGAGGTTCTAGTGTTCATTTACCGTTTTGTCTTCTCTTTGCAATGCTTAATCGGTTTGAAAACAAGTCTAAAGTAGCTTAAACTTAACGTTAGCTTTCTAGCTAACACAACACATTCACGCACCTTTCTCTGTGGGGTTTTTTGTAGTGACGAATGAAGTTGGATGTTATGGTGGTCGTGTCACTGATCTTTATGCTGCAGACCCTGCATACCGCTGTTCTCTTCTTATTAGCGTCATCGACAACATAATCCTTGAATCTAAACTTCACTATTTGTGGAGTAACGCTAGCCGCTGCCATGCTAACTGACACTCCTGCCGTCTAGTGGGTTGCCAGGTTTGCGCGCATGGCGCTATAATCACCCAATCACATTTCGAAAAAACTAAACGTAATATCTCACTACAAAAACAAACGCAAATATTTAATTTTAAAAAGTCAAGTCCTTTCAAGTCATGTGACTCGAGTCCCCACCTCTGCTGATAAGTCATGTGCACCAAGCTGCGCCCAAAGCAGCAGTTGACACCGCCAACAACTAGGGGGCAGCAGGAGCGCCAGAGTGAGTGATTGACGTTTGAATGAGAGAGAGTTAGACGGAGACGGAGTGTAAACAAAACTAGATAGCGAATATGGAGAAGGAATGTTTAACTTTTAGCTAAGGCTTTTATCCAAATTGACTCACAATTAGCAAATAGATCATGACGAAAATATTTAAAACAGCAAAATTAATGCAAGTACATTAATTCAATCCGTTTTCATTTATAGTGCATACAACACGTCTGGAAAGAAAACAAACCAAAATACACATTAATGTGAATATTTTATAACGTTGTCTGTTTTGTGTCTTTTTCTCCAAAACATAATGGATAACATAATCAGGTTACAAAAAAAAGCTGACTGTATTCCCTTACAGTTACATCAAACCAGATGTAATCAGATTACTTTTTCATTTCTAAAAAATCTGGATTACTAACAGGATTATTAATAAAATTTCTGAGCAGAGAACATGTTTTTGATACTATATATCGTGTTTTTTTCTTTTAGAAATTAATCAGGTTACATTACTTTTTTATGTTGATACTCAGAGAGATGACATTACTGAATCATTTTTTTACTTTTAACTTTTTAACTGATAAAACTATTTAATAATTCTCCCAACCTTGCTAATTGACATTATTCCAACATAAAGCTTAAAAAACGGTCAGTAGTGAATTGGGGAGGTTTCATGGTGATGAGTTTCAATGTTTAAACTGTTCATCATAGTGTAAGCAAAACTAAAGGAGTTTTTCTCAAATGTAGTTTCTTTCTTTTGCTGAGGCAGAAACCTCCACTTCAGCAGCTCTACATGCACCAGATGATCCAGTTCCATTCCTATCTATATTCTGAAGCTTTTTAGAGAGGGCTAAAATCCTTTTGCAGCTCATTTTGTTGTACTCTCAACCTGATTTCCAAATGTTCATTGTATCTAATGCATATATAAATATGCCTTACATGTAATAAAACAAAGTTATAAAAACCTTGAAAATTGCAAAGAAAAGATGCCAGCTAAGCTGAATCTGTAATCTCTTTGTGAATGAGCAAATAACCAGCAGAGGTAGATAAGAAATGTGTTTGAGACACAAAGTAAAAATGAGGTAATCATTTCCATGCCTCTGAAAAACAAGAACATTCAGCAGCTCTGTGGAAAACACTGGGAGTAAATCATTTCTAACAACAGAAAAACAATCGTAAAAGCAAGTTACATATGAGGGTTTCTTCACTGTGAAGTTGCACATTGAGAGGTGAGGAGAGCTGCAGTGTAAAAGCAGAAACATGCAGGGAACAAGACGTCCTGTCAACAACACGCCTTACATACTGCAACATACATGTTTATTTAAAGAGGAATTTGAATTATAAGGACTTCACTTCCCATGATTCATAAATGGGACTTCTATAGGAAACAGTTTATCAAAGTTCAAAAACATTTAGATGAAATGTAATTAATGGAGTTTTAATTGGTCAAGTTTAATATTTTCTTGATTTTACAGCGGGGACATTTATTTGATTTATATATGAGTTTTTATTTATGTATCATATACTACGGTGGCAGACAGGTGCAAACGTCATACGACCAATATAACTTACATTTTAGGTAAGTATAAAACAACAGTGACAGTTGGCTAATTTCGATATCCCAAAGGTCTCCGGTCCCAGCTGTGTGAGTCACTTTTTGTGTGCCCGTTTCCATTGTGTTTTGAGCTTCTTGCAGTGTTTTGTATTGGCATCGTCTTCTAAATGCTGCGCACGTCTTGTCAAGGTCTCGGAGATGTTTATTCATTTACATTTGTTTTGGTACATTTGTATTTTTATATCGGCCTCGTTTTTGAAAGTGCAGTGCATTTCTTTTATTGGAAGTGTTTTGGGCCGTTGAAGTGTGTTTGCACCTGTCGGCAACTGCAATATTCCCTCAAGTGCACCTGAATGTGATCAACACAAAGACATTGTCGAAATATTATTTCTTTCTTAAAATAATATATTCTAGAAAGATTAAGACCTTTTAAAGACTCAATATCAGGGGAAAATAACTTCATAAAGTGAAGATATTTTGCATTGTATGAGGCCTTTTCTCAATCTGCATTCTCTATGTGCAATTTGAATAAACCTGCAGCATGATTAAATATATTTATGTGCATGTTGAATGAAATATGTTGTTGTTGAAAATACTGAATGTTCCTTCTATATCAGAGTAGCACATGATAACAGAGGCCCTACATAGCTGTGTACGTAGCCGGATGTATGACTACATGGATGACACTCATGAGACACTGTGTTGAAATTATGATAGCTGTGTTCCTAAGATTGGCATGATGACACAGCTCCTAGAGAGATAGGCATATGACTGTCATGTGTATTGCTTACGCAGGCCTTAGCTAATCTTAACTAATGTCAGAATACTGCTTTGAACCAGTATTCTTCCATCTTGTTGACTGTAACACCCTCTTATAAGCATGTCAAGGACACTACTCTGGGAACTATTTGTCCCCCGGAGCCCTGTGTGTGATGACTACTTCCATTCTTGCAAGGATAATAAATACATGTATCCTGATATTGAAGACCAAGCCGGTGACGAGTGATACTTTTCAAACAGTTGTGTTTATTTTCACAATCTGATATATAGACAGTGGGGGAGGAAAATAAATGGTAAACAAATTGGTAGCTTAAAATGGGTAAGTAATGTTTTTTGTTAGTCACAGTACGCTGTTTTTAAGTCAAAGTCTCCATGCACAGATTTGTTGTTGGAGGTTATGCATAACACATTCCTTCACAATCTGCCGCTGTGATTATTAATCAGTAAAGTGGAGTTGAGATCCTCCTCTGACATAACAGTTCCCTGACTGAGTGATCTTTTTTGTTTTGTCGGCACAGCAGTGTTTTCTGAAGCCTTCAATAAAAACATTACAACAGTAACATGGTTCATGGTATAGGAACACACAGCTTCCAGATCCCAGATAGAGTCAAAAACAAGTCAGTGATGATTAACTTCCTCTTTATCTGCACGTCTTACACAACCGCTGCTGTGGACCAGTGCCATACAGTCTGTGAGCAGTGCACACACATGAGGCCTCAGACACACACAGTACAGATAGTGAACACAGCATTCAACGTAAATGTAATGTTTGTTTGACATGTGTGGTGCTTTTGGGTGTATAAACTTTTCATGTGTTTAGGTAGCATTGTAGCCAGATTAGACATGTTAAACTACCGAACCAGAGGATTCAAATGTTCATATTTTGAGGAAATTTTTTAATGTGATCCATAACCAGAAGAAGAAATAGGTGTAAATGTGTAGTTTACATGTATCTAAATGATTGACTGACATACCTTCAAATATATCCACATAGCTTTGTTGCATGCTGAGGGGTGTGATCTGGGTATGTGTTCATAAGTGTGACAATTTAGTAATAGCGTACTTTTACAAAGTTCAATTACATGACAGCAAAACTAAGAACCAGCCCATATTATGCATTAAAACCAAAGGCTATAAGCTAAGCTAAAGACCTGGCTTACTGGTGCATTCGAGTCAAGCAGCAGGAGACAAAACGCTTTGCCTGCAAGTCGCTTTCATCAACATCCAAGCTAACACCAAGTGTAAGTGGCTTGAAAGAGCTCTTTTTTCATTTCAATCTAATAAAAAATGTGTTCTGTAAATAAAGGCCCTGCACATCTTCAAGTGATTACAATTGTGTTTTTGTCATTAGACTTTGAGACTGTGTCCCTCGCTTTAATTGCAACTGTAGAGCCGATGAATGGGAGTCGGAGGCATATTATGTGTTTAATATGGAACTCCACACTTTATTTTCCATTTACTCAGACACACAAGAACGTACTAGCTGCATGCTACTGCGAAGCTGGAACCACAACAACAGGAAACCGGAACACCAAGGTACCACCTTGTGGCGCAGGAACGTCTCCACAAATAAGATCCGGGGATCTTGCCCCCCCCAGCAGATTCAGCATATTTTCCATGAGCTGGGACGGCTTGCTGTCCCTAGGCCCTGAATCTCGAAAATCTGGCGAGCCCTCTCCTTAGCAGATAAGCTAAATGTCTTAAGGAGAAGGGCTTTTATCCCCTCGTATTTGCCCTGCCGCGGGGGATCCGCGATAAATCCGATCAACTTCGACGACGTGGATCTCCCCAGCGCCGCCACCACGTGGAAATACTTCAGGTCCTTGTCGCAGACCTGCCTGCAGGCAAAGTGTGCCTCCACGTGTGCGAACCACGCCGTAGCGGCATGTTCCCAAAACTCCGGCAGTTTAGTTAAAACATTGCGATCTGCCATGTTCACTAAGTCTTCGTGATCTATCTCGAAAACAGAGGTGGGGGACTCGAGTCGCATATTTTTGGACTTGAGACTTGCTTGACTAACATTGATAAAAGACTCGACTTGACTTTGACTTGGTATTCATGACTTGAGACTTGACTTGACTTGAGACAGATGACTCGAAAGGACTTTACTTTTTAAAATATAATATTTGCATTTGTTTTTGTATTGTACGGAGCCCCTAAAGGGCAATGACAAAAAAAAAAGATACTCGTTGGCACGAGAAAGTTACCGGTGCGCCAAGTAGGAAGTGGAGCACACAGGAGAGTCTGCAAACCAGTCTGCCTTGATCTATGAATTCATGTCCGTGACTCTCACAGTATCTGCTGCCCACAGCTGTTTTATAGAAGGAAAACCTCCTTCACTTCATGAAATCGCTGCAGCACCAGGAGGCAGCGGGATGTTTAACTCAGCCTCTGAGAAGTGCAGCACCAGCGCGCAGTGCCTTTTACGCAACGCCTACACTGTGTTTACCTTCATTAGAACAGCTAAAGAGCGACCGCAAGCTGCTACGTGTTACCACACACACCTCTACACACACACACACCTCTACACACATCGAACTGCCCGATTAATCCCCCTATTACTCGTTTTATGAAGGAGATGTCCGGTCACCAGGGCACATGATGTGTGTGTGTTTGTGCTCTGCTCAGCTCCGCTCTGTGTGTGTGTGTTCGGTGTGTTTGTGTCTGTCCGACAACGGCATTTGTTTTCAAATGACCATGAACAGTAATTTACACACATCTGGCTAACTCCATATATATGTGGGTGTTCCCAAATGAAAGAAGTTCGTTTAATCTCGATGTAGTGCTAAATGTTGTTGCACTGTCTACGCACACACACACACACACACACACACACACACACACACACACACACACACACACACACTCCACGCTGGCTTAAATCAAAGAGTTGTGTCCCAGTTTAAACACACTAACCGGTCCGTGGAGCAGTATCTTCCAACCTCACATAAATCCAGCAAAGCTCCACACACAGCAAATCTAACAAAAATATATAGGGGTTTCATTTAACCCCAGTTATACATGTAAGTCTTGGAGAATGTTGATATTAAGCAGTCTAACTGTCATTGACAAGCCATCTTGGTTAAAATTGTATCATATTCTGGCAACTTCTCAACTCCTTTTTATTTGTTGTCCCTCCTCGTACCAATGCTTAGTTAGCTACCATAGCTAACGTTCCAACACTGATGCTTACAGTAACATCAAGAAAACCAATTTTACTGCATTAACTGATTTTCCTTTTTTTTTCACTTTAGGAGAAGCCAAAAACTCAACCTTGAGATAAAACTTAATCTCATCTGGAAGTGTAGAAGAAGCACACCACAAATGTTGCGTGTCATGTTGCAAATCTTAAGCTTTAAGCGTGTTGTTTAACACCCTGTTTTCTTTTCCAAATCGTCCAAACAGACAAACATTCTTAGTTATAAACACGGGGGAAATGTATTGAATTCAAACACGGGTTATGCTGGTTATTGGTTATGTTTGGGATGTTTAAGATCATATAAGGTCAAAATAATGAAGATCCATACATCAAGTCATGCACGTAAGTTAAGTAGTCCCATAAATAAGTCATGGTTGATTTTGGTCACACAATCAGCTGTCTCCTGGATTTTAAATGTCAGTTTTCTTGTTGGACCTTTGAATATTGTTATAAGGAAAAGAGCAATTCAACCCAAACACAGGAGTCTGAAGGTAGAGGGAATCAAAGAAAATGATCTTAAAGGTCCCATGTCATGGCCATTTCTACTGATCATAATTCCATTGTTGAGGTCTACTAAAATAAATGTATATTGTGCAATTTTCCAAACTCACATTGGTTTCTCATACATACAGCATCTCTGTATACACTGTTCGAAATGGGGGGGAGCCAGGGGGAGCTTGGCTCCCCCGAAGAGGGAGGGAGCTCCTCTGAAGGCCGACTTTGAGATAAATAGGGGGAGCCCAAAACAATCGTGCATATTTGTGTCACACAGATTAGAAATGTTGAGTTTCTGTAAATAACAGTTCTTGAAATAAATAATAGTTATTGTTCATTACAGTTTCTGAATATTTGTTTTATATTTGTGAATATTTCTGGGTATTGCCATCTGTACGTGGCGGCGCTGCATGCATTCTTTACGTTGCTATGGTTATGGTGGCGATGCCGGCGCGGTATTTGAAATGTTCATATTGATATTTTTTTAACTCTGGCTTTGTAATAAAAAATATGGCAAAACGAAAACAGCCAAGCGTTGCAGCTTTTGGATTCACAAGCAAAGAAGCGAAGGAGTGTAAAAATGACAACGTGAACGGAACAACTTTTAGTTGGCCGGCTGTAAGCGGCGTTAGGGTCGAGTTTGACAGCTCCACACCGAGGGAGAGGCCTGCCGATGCGGTAATTCGAACACTGTCTGTATAGTATGTGTATTCACTCTGTCCTAAACGGCTTGTTGGAGCTCCTGCCCCCCCTCCCTGTGAGCCCAGTGGCCGTCTGCGAGACAGCGAGACACAGTGAAACCAGCCCGAACTGGTTGGGAGTTTTTGTGTGTGACCAGGCTGAGTTCCTCGGTGTCTCGCTGTCTCGCCGACCCCACACCAGTGAGCCAGCTCACACTGTCCGCTCCTCGCAGCAGCGAGCCTCGCAACGTCCCGCCGAGTGTGTGTGTGTGAGGAAGTCCGCGGATTGGTCCAAACGTAACGGCTCCGCGGACGTAACGTAACGGCACGTCACTATACCCGAAATACGTCACTATACCCAAGGAGTAAACAATGCAAAAAGAGAAATCTCCAACGAGGCGTTCTGGGGCAGCATAGACTGGTCTTCTCTGTGTTAGAGTTTTACTCGCTACAGGGTGTACTTTGAGGGTTTGTGACTCTGCAGACCGTTTACATGCATAAAAAGCTACATAACACACAAGGGGACGGGTAATAACCAGAAAAGCATATGATGGGACCTTTAAGTCAGAACTTTGCAGAAGCAGGAAAGGACCTATTCTGCTCATTTTCAGGTTCATATTAGTATGTAGTGTCTCTACTGGGACATGTTTCCATGCTTTAATGTTCAAAAAGCTCTTTATTGTTCTCATACTGCCTGTGCTGCAGCACCTCTTTTCACCCTCTGTCTGAAACCAGAGCCCAGTCTGCTCTGATTGATTAGCTGGTCCGCTCTGTTGCGGTTATTAAATACAAAAGCTAAGCTCAGGTGAGAAGAGGATTAGGAAGAACTCTGGAAGCAGGAAAAGACTAACGAGGCTGATGTAGAGCAGGTGTGCAGGGTAAATGTCTTGTAAATGTCTATACTGTAACTATGTAAATGTATCCTGTAAATATAATGTATGATGTCCTTTATTGTTTTATGTTTCATGTGGAACCTATATGCTGCAGGTCTCCCTTGAAAAAGAGATCTATGATCTCAATGGGACCAATCTGGTTAAATAAAGGTTTGAAATGAAATGAAATGAAAGGCTCAGGAAGGCAACAGGAGAATCAGCAAAAAAGTCTACAAACCATTCTAGTCTTGACTGAATGTCTATGGGACACATAATATATCAGAAATAACAATGACAACAGCAACATGACTTAATAATTGACAACACTTTTATTGTCTTCTCCCTTCTCTGGGGTCTCAAGATGGCCCCAAAACAGAACCAAGAGAAACCAACAGTGTATACAAATAAATTAAGAATACAAACAGGAACAGAAAACGACATTCACCCTATGTTAGGGGGTTAAACAATACTGGAGCTAACATGGACTTATTTACTCTTTCTGTGCTCTCCAAGTCCACATGGCAATGACAGTGTGATGTGCGCTCATAATAAGTTACTATTAAATAGTAGAATTCAGAAGTACAGTAGGGCAATACATTAGAACAACAGTTTAAAACAAAGAGCTGTTACAACAGCAAGGGAATCATGGAAAGGAAACATTTCCCTTGGCACATTCTCTCATACTGTTAGCATAGTGAGGAATGTTTCTGACTACAATTTCTTTCTACACTACAATTTTCTATCATTTATCTTATCATCCCCAGAACAAATTTAAAAGTCTTTAAAATAATTGTCCTGGGGAAAATGTTGGAGGATTATAGTTAACGAAAACATTGAAAACAGTCAAAAAGCTTTAATATTAAAATAAATGATCTGAGGACAAGTGTTCCCCTTTCATGTAGTTGTAAGACTCCACCGACTTCAATGATAAGGATACTATATTGTTATATGTCTTCCTGGAACTCAGAACGTTGTTCTAGAGTCACTAGAAACTATTACCATTTCTGATATGTAGTTCTTGAATCAATAAACGTTTGCTTTAGAATATCTGGTAAGTCTTATAGATTCACTAGAAGTCTTTATTCAAATGTCTTATATTTTGTTCTAGAATAACTGCTTCACTCTCTGCTCCAGGAGCTCCAGCTGCCGGGCCACCTCGTTGGGCAGGTCGTCGTTCACCTGCGTGGTCAAGTACTTCCTAACATCGGCCACCTCCCTCTGCCAGAACTCCTTATCCAGGGAGAACAGCTGGCTGAGGTCCACCTCCTCCTCCAGGCCCTGGAGGTTCAGGTCGTTGCAGCATGGCAGGTAGCCCACCACGGAGGTCATGGCGCCGGCCTCTCCATTCAAACGCCTGAACATCCAGTCCAGAACGCGGATGTTGTCTCCGAAACCGGGCCAGAGGAATCCAGCGGTGGGACTCTTACGGAACCAGTTGACGTGAAAGATCTTGGGGAGCTTGGCACCGGGGCGGTCGGCCATGCTCAGCCAGTGAGAGAGGTACTGGCCGAAGTTGTAGCCGAAGAAGGGGCGCATGGCGAAGGGGTCGTGCATGATCATCTTGCCTGCAGAAAGGAAGGGGGACAAGGAGCAGAGATTGGTACATGTCTTAAATATGTATTACCAGAGATGGCAAAAGTACACACATCCTTTACTCAAGTAGAAGTACAGATACTCGTGTTTAAAAATACTCTGGTAAAAGTAGAAGTACTGACTAAACTTCTTTACTCAAGTAAAAGTAAAGAAGTATGGGCTTTGAAATGTACTTCAGTAAAAAGTACCCATAACTAGCAGATGTTTTAAAGAGTACCTGACCTCCCTTTATATTAATAGAACAATAATGTCATTGTTAGCTAATGAATGTTTCCATGCTGAACAACGGCAACATGACAACGTTTTCATTGATCCCTCTTCTTTAGAGAAGACCAGGAAATGATGGATACACGGATCGTGTTCAAATCAATAGGCACGCAATGACTCTAAAGAATAATGATCACGCCACCAAACACACATTCAAACTAAAGGAACCAGCCTGTTTGGAAAATGTAAGAAGTAGAAAGTACAGGTATTTGTGTTCAAAATGTAAGAAGTAGAAACTACAGGTATTTGTGTTCAAAATGTAAGAAGTAGAAAGTACAGGTATTTGTGTTCAAAATGTAAGAAGTAGAAAGTACAGGTATTTGGGTTCAAAATGTAAGAAGTAGAAAATACAGGTATTTGGGTTCAACATGTAAGAAGTAGAAAGTACAGGTATTTGTGTTCAAAATCTAATCAATGTCCAATCAAGCAGCCTTTAATGTCCTCATGGTGAGTAAACTCCCTAAAATGCATTGAATTAAGGTGAGATAAATAAAAAAAGCTCTCTTGTCATGAGAATGATTAGATACTGACCTTTGTGCTCGGCTGCAGCGGTGGCCTCTGACCTCATGGCTGCTCCAACAAACACACCGTGTTGCCAGCTGAAAGCCTCGTATACCAGAGGGACACCTGAGCGGAAGAATAGTCATTTATTAGATTCATATTTTGTCATCATTTTCTCACATGTCATTATATCTTCTTTCAGGCCTTTCCTTTTGTTAATTCATTGATCCCACTGCATACTGTTTCTATCTTTGCTCACCTTCTGGCCTTCGTCCTCCGAAAATGATGGCCTCAATGGGGACTCCCTCCGGGGATTCCCACATTGGGTCGATAATGGGACACTGCCCGGCTGGAGTGCAGAAACGAGAGTTGGGATGAGCGCAAGGTTCGCCTAGAAAGAGAAAGAGAGACATGAGGGTAAACTTTATTTCCCAACATTCTTATCTCCTTACCCCTAATGCGTGTGATGTTCTCTAGCTTGTCTTGTTGCTCTTTGAAACACCAGTTTGATAACTACTCCTGTATCTCTTCAGTGATTTCTTTGAAAAACACAAAAGCTATCTCTGACCTTTGGTCGACAGGATGGCACTTCTACAGATTGGATCATCTAAACAATTGGCCTTTCTAACTTCCTGGTGTGTCAGCCTATGTTGACTTTCCTTATCCCACCTACAGTCTTTGCAATGCCCTCTGTTTTCTGCAAGCACAGTAGAAATAATAATGAAGTTAAAAACTCTTACCATCCTCTGAGCTCCAGGGCTTGTTCTTCCAGGAAGTGATGGTGACTCCTTCAGGAAGTGCCTGGTCCATTCCCTCCCAGTACACGCCGCCATCGCTGGTTTCCGCAACATTGGTGAACACTGTGTTCTTAATGATGGTCTCCATGGCGTTGGGGTTGGTTCTAACTGAGGTGCCGGGGGCAACTCCGAAAAAGCCATTCTCAGGGTTGATGGCACGTAGGTTTCCTACAGGGAACAATGGAAATAATGAGTGTTAGAATTGATAGTTTGTATTATTATTATATTTGCCAAGGAGGTTATCTTTCTGGTTCAATTAGTTAGTTTGTTTGTATCTCAGGCAGGATTAGGAGAAAACTACTACCCCAACATTGGTCCCAACGAATGGTACAACATTGTCCAACAAAGAACCCATTACATTGCGAAGTGGATCCAAATGACAGGATGTGTACATACATCATGGATTCACTTATATAATCGGCCTTAGAGGAGGTCCGCGCTCCACGAATACCCTTTCAGTTTTAATTGTAATCCTATCATCCCACATGGGATTAAATGAGCTTCCCAAAGTCTTGAGTCCCTCACCTTGGTCGTCAAACTTCATCCAGGCGATGTCGTCTCCCACACACTCCACCTTCCAGCCGGGCAGCGTGGGGCAGAGCATGGCCAGGTTGGTCTTCCCACAGGCGCTGGGGAAGGCTGCTGCCATGTACTTTTTCTGCCCTGCAGGGTTGGTGACACCCAGGATCTGAGGAGGAGAAACATTCGGTTTAACAAATTGTTGTGGGAAGTACTTGTAATGATATATTGTGAGGTTTTTTTCAGATCTTACCAGCATGTGCTCGGCCAGCCAGCCTTCTTCCTTGGCGATGCATGATGCGATGCGCAGAGCGAAGCATTTCTTCCCCAGAAGGGAGTTTCCTCCGTATCCGCTGCCGAACGAGACGATCTGCCTGCGGTCCGGGACGTGAGCGATCAGCGTCTGCTCCGGGTTACAGGGCCAGCTGTTCACCAAGGGCTCTGCAAGACAAAGGCTTTACTTTAATCAGTGGATAGCATCAGTGGAGGAGGAATGTTTTACTTCATTTAGAGTCCTGGTAGAACTTCAACGATAAGACAAATTTGTCTATTCAATCGGTTCATCGTTAATGTCCATTTTCATGCAAAAATGGCAAAATATGTTGTAACGTCATGCTTTTACCGTTATTACATATATTATAAGTAGTACCAGTGGTACTAGTGTATATCATTTATCAAAATAACCCAAAAAGTACTAGTTATTTTTCCGAGCCTTAGTGCGGATGCATGCATGTAGTTAGCTGGATGTTGTTTTGATGTTGTGGACGTACTCTTCAGCGGCAGAGGACAGCCGACGGAGTGCAGACAGCGGACGAACTCTCCCGTCCCCAGAGCGGACAGCACAGACTTCCCCATGCGGGTCATCACTCTCATACTGGCGACCACGTAGGGGGAGTCGGTCAGCTCCACCCCGATCTTAGAGAGGTGGGACCCCACTGGACCCATGCTGAACGGGATCACATACATGGTACGACCTGAGGAGAGAGAACATTTAAATGATACCTTAGTTTCAACGAGGCTGTGTGCTTCACTACAGATGAAATGTAAAATATTGACTTTCAGGAACCAAATGAACACATTTTGCAGTGAAATACTCTTATACAACCATCCATTTCCAAATCTACACACCGATTCAAGTATTAAGGAAACATGGTTCTGCTTTGTTCTACCTTGGGAAGGGGTATCTTAACCTTTTTGGAGAGTTCTGTGCCTCTATTCACTTGTTCATCCTGTCTGGTTAAAGGAGATGTGTCATTTTGTTCTCCGTGTTACCTTTCATGCAGCCAGGGAACCTTTGGGCCACGGCCTTGTCGAAATCTTCAGGGGACATCCAGCGTCCCAGCTGGCTGACCTCTCCGTCCAGAGGGGTGGGCACTGTGTCCCTCTGCTCCCGGGTCACAATCACCGTCTTACTCTCCACACGAGCCACGTCCCTCGGGTCGGTCCTGGCCAACCAGCTGCAGGAAGAGGAAGAGGAAGAGAGAGGGTGAGACTTTTTGTCTTTTAACTTTCTTTCATACGTTCGCAAGATTGATACATTGAATTTTCTCCCTTTGTTTGCAACAAGAAGTTGTAGCTAAGGAGGTGGAGTTGTCGTCCACCAGTGGCTCGGAAGTTGGAGCCCCAGCCCCAACAGTCTACATGTGGAAGTGTCTTGGCTGAATGTGTGTGAACGCTAACTTGAAACTTCAAAAGCACTTTGTGTAGTCGCAAAGACTTGAAAAGCTTTATGTCTATTTACCTTTGACTTTTTATGCTGCTACTTATTTATTTTAACAGTTAAAAAAATGGTGTAGTTATTTGATGTTAATTACCGTGTGCTTGCCTCTTTATTCAATATTTTAGTTTGCCTTTCATCTGCCTAAACCATGAGTTTTTTATTCCTTCCTCGAAAGGATTACTATTTCAGATTTATCAGATTTGGGATTTTTTGTGTTTTGCATTAGGATGAAGCAGAATTGCTAGTCACAGTAATCTGCCTCCTGTTCACCTGAATGTTTGTGTGACAGCGGCTGCTTGTCCTGAAGGAGCTGGACTTTCTGGTTCTTCAGAATGCCGACCTTTCACACGCGTGTTGTTTATTTCAACAGCTGATGACGAGCAAGAGCTTACTCTTGCACACTGTCTCTAGGGACAACAAGACCGTGCTCTCTGCCAACTGCTTTGGGTTTACTCTGTCTTTGTTACAAAAGCCACCACAGCTGATAGTAAAAAATCCATATTTTGTATTAATTATCAGAATCTTTAAAATAACCAAAGCTTTAAGATAATTGTAGTGAAGTAAAAAATACATTATTTTTCCTCTGACATGTGGAGGAGTTAAAGTACACATCAGCATAAAGATATTTAGGTAAGTACCTCAAAGTTGTACCTAAATAATATTCTTAGTTACTTTCAACCACTACTGAACATCCCATAATTACACATACTAGCTGTTGTTCTTATTTTTCTGTAGATATTTGTTTGAAATATTATTTATATTTTTTAATGAGTATTCATGATTGATCTGGATAAAAAAACGTAAGATATGAGTTACATTGTTGTAGTGGCAGCTTCGTTTAACTTATTTATCATGTGTAAGTATTATTTCCATTGTAAATACTTGTTGTTTTGTGAAATCATTTTGAAAAATAAATCCCACAGAAAACTGACATTTTAGACAACTGAAAGGGTTCAAGTGTGCTGATGTTTAGAATATTTGCTTTGTGGCCCCTGTCTCCAGAATCCTCTGAATTGAATCCCACCCACCAGTTCTCATATTTGCGGAGCTTCTTGATCAGGCCCTGCTCCTCCAGCTGGGTCAGGACGGCCCGGTTCTCCTCCTCGGAGCCGTCACAGATGTGTAGGGCGTCAGGCTGGCACAGAGTCACGTTCAGATCCACAAACTCCTTCAGGGCCGGGCTGAGGGCGCTCAGGTCGCCCTGCAGGACCCTCGGGCTGCTCTGGTTCTGAGAGGGGAGCTGAGGAGGCATGCTGCTGGGGGCTGGAAGGCTGGAGGGTAGAGAGAAGAGACAGGAGGAAGAGTGGAGTCTGGGGAGAAGATTCAGGGGGGAGAGGGTAAAGCAGAGGAAGAGTAGACATAGAAAGGGTCAGAGAAAAGTTAGCAAGATGGGACAAGGAGAAGGAAAGAGAGGAGAGGTGATGGAGGATGGAATAATACATATGGATATAGAGAAATAAAAGGAACAGAGAGAAGATTTAAAAGAGAGAAAGAGGAATAAAGTTTAGCACATGAATACAATTAAAAAGTGCTTTTTGAGTATTATACACTTTGTATACATAGTGCACTTTACTACAGTCCTGTTAACAATAACGTGATATATTATTTTTGTATAATGATCATTGTTGGAATAAAATAAATACAAAAATAAATAAATTATACATTTGATCTATAGAGCAAACTTCAATGTACTCAGCATTTGTATTTACAGGTCAACAATATCATTAAAAAGCAAATAAAAATAAAAAGAAGCCTGAGATCTGAGCGTAACATTGGAAATGACTGCTTCACTAAAAGTTGAATTAAATGTTAAATAAATAAAAAACTGCTGCAGACTTACTGTCCGACATAATCCCCCCCTCCTCATCAGATACCCTCCTCACATTACACAGTGGAAACAGAAGCGTCAGGTTACCTTCAGGAGTGTGTGCAGCAGAGACTCTTCAGCGGAGCCTCATCAGATGACGTTTTTTCCAAAGAGCTGAGGACTGTTTCTCCTGAGTGAGTTGTTTCTACTGAGAGAGTTTCTCTCTTTATACCCGGGATGTCCCACAAGAGGGGGGGGGAGGGGGGAGGGGGCTTGTCCTCTGAGCTATTTGCATGAACCTGTTGTTCCATGCTCATCTAAAAAAACACAGTGTCACAATGAATCATTTATCAGCGTGACGTAACGTCTTCCTCACAGAACCGGTTCCCTCTGCCAGTCAGTCAGCCCATCAGAACACGTCACTGTCCCTGGGGAATGGAGTTTTAGGAGAGTTGCTCTTTAGAAACTAAAACTAAAATTAGGATAATAAAAAATATTTATATAAGAAGTTAAAGTAAGATGTGCAATTAAAACATAATATAAAATAAAATTGATTAGAGATAATTATATTAACATAAAAATGTAAGTGACATTTTCAATCTAATATTTGAATAATTAAATTAGAATAAAAATATTGTTATAAATATAAGTAAAATATTTATTAAATAAAATAGAGGACACCTTAATATAAATAAAAAAGATTAATTTGCAGAACTGTATCCTGTTCTGGAACTGTATTACTATTTTCTTACTTATAATATCCCCAGCGTAGCATCAAGACACTTTTTTATATCAGAGTATTTCTATGTTGTGGTATTTGTACTTTGCTTTACATCTGAGTACTTGTTCAAGACAGACAGATTTTACCTCAGCACTAATGCCACTACGTTCCTCCATAAAACACTTTTAGTCATGAAAGGAAAAGCCAGTGATAACGTGTGTGTGTGTGTGTGTGTGTGTGTGTGTGTGTGTGTGTGTGTGTGTGTGTGTGTGTGTGTGTGCGTGTGTGTGTGTGTGTGTGTGTGTGTGTGTGTGTGTGTGTGTGTGTGTGTGTGTGTGTGTGTTTCTCACCAAAATCCTCATGCTTCCTTTTTGATGTGAAAGCAACCCGATTGAAGTTAGAACGCCAGTAATGAATTGAATTTAAACACTGAATTTGTGATGAGCCCAGGTAGAGCAAACACTCCTTATTGTGTTGTTAATGCTGCAAACTAGATCATTGCTTAAAATGTACAGTAATAATCCTATTGAGTATTAGTACACAACTGATATTTGGTAATATACCCATATACAGCTCTGGGGAAAAAATGAAGAGACCACTGCAGTATTATCAGTTTCTCTGGCTTTACTATTTATAGGTTTGTGTTTGAGTCAAATAAAAAAATATATATGTTATTCTATAAACTACTGACAACATTTGTCTTTGTTTGAATTCATCAGACACTGGAATGGAATGGCTGCCATACACCTAGAGATTGAGATTTAAGAACAATTTGGAGTGGTCTCTATTTTCTTTTAAATGTATCTTATCTTTTTTGTTTTTGTTTAAATGATAATGAAACCCAACTTCCCTCGTGGATAAATGAAGTATTCTGAATCTGATTCTGAGTATTGCACAGTTGATGAATTCATGTAATATAATCTCTGACCATCAATTGTGAAATATGAATTAATAGTTATATTAATTCTCTCTCTCTCTCTCTCTCTCTCTCTCTCTCTCTCTCTCTCTCTCTCTCTCTCTCTCTATGAACTTTGACCCTCAGCACTCTCTGATGTAAGGTCAGGGTTGGTGTGTGACGTGGGCAGCGCCTTGCTCTGATTGGCTGATAGACGGGGGCTCGCCTTATGACTAAGGTCATGCAGGGGAACGTGTGTGTGTGTGTGTGTGTGTGTGTGTGTGTGTGTGTGTGTGTGTGGTGTGTGTGGTGTGTGTGTGTGTGTGCTTGTGTGTGTGTGTGTGTGTGTGTGTGTGTGTGTGTGGTGTGTGTGCGTGTGTGTGTGTGTGTGTGTGTGTGTGTGTGTGTGTGTGTGTGTGTGTGTGTGTGTGTGTGTGTGTGTGTGTGTGTGTGTGTGCGTGCGTGCGTGTGTGTGCACTAAAATGTACAGTATTATTGAATTCAGTTTTAAAAGTAGTAGGACTAATGCGAACTGTAGTTTAAAAATAATGTATGTTTTCTGAGGCTGATATGCTTAATATCCAGAGAAATAATGTGTGTTCTAATGAAAACTTCAATTAAGATGTTTTTTTCTGTCTGAAAGGAAAGAAGTCAAAATATCTTGTCAAAACCAAAATGAGGAAATATGAATCATAATGATGGCCTTGAAAGATGATGCATTTCACCTGAATAGAAGACGTTTTTGTTTTCCCTTTTTTATATGCTTTGAAACACTGATCAGGCGATGTTTAAGTTCCTCGTTGCGCCTGAACTCGACCTCCGATACAGCAGCCAATCAGGATCTGGATCCAGACTCAACGCTGCTCAACACAAAGCAGCCTGCATGGTTCTGTTGTGGCACCCAGTTACATAACGCCCTGCTCAAGTGTTTATGAACAATATAGTGTAAAGACAATGCCCAACAGTCAGCAGTCATAAAACAGCTCGAGGGTCTTTAACCCGCCGCTAAACTGTAAACACTCTCCTGTTGTTCTAGCGTTTGTCTTTACATTCAAGAGAGTCTTGTAGAGGTCAGGTTAGCACTTTAGAATACAATAAAAAAGGTATATATTTATAGTGAAATTGTTTTTTATATCCAAGGAGAATATACATGATTTGAAGTTCACATCCAAAAGCTGGACTAAGGAAGCAGACCACAAAGGGGAGAAAAAGAAGAGAAACCGCTGTCCTCACAGACACTCCTATAAAAAATCTACTCAAGGCTGAGAAAAGAGAGTCTAACGCAAACAAGTCTAAAGCGAAAGAAAAATGAATTTCTGCAAAAAATCCAAACCCAACAAGAAGCAGAAGATTCAGGACTCATCTGATGAAGAAGCTCAATACTGCATTGTGTGCCTGGAGAGCTACTCCAGGTCCAAGGAGATCTGGCTGCAGTGTTGCTCCTGTAAAGCCTGGGCACACAAGGACTGCACAGATGGAAGTGCCTTTTACACCTGCCACAACTGTGAATCAGATTAATAGCCTACCATCTGGTGTTCTGTTTTTAGTTTTGTTCATTGTTTGTTGGAGGATGTGTGAAACCCCATTAAAATATTGTTGCCTTGACAGCTTTCCCTCTTTTTTGTCATTTAGTGTGAACAAAGGTAACCGTTATTAACATGTTACAACCTGGCATGTGTTACAACCATCCCTGTACACTGGGATGGTTTTAACAGTTGAGTGACTGTACTTAAATACATTTTCCAACCTGTACTTATTTCATAAAAACACTTAAATACATTGTTTCAGTAGTTGACATATTGAGAATGTATAATATAGCAAAATGGCTATCCAAGTGTAAATGTTTTTTTACTTATTGGGGAAAACCCAAAAAGTGTTACTGTCCCTGGTCTCCCTACAGACAGGCAGTGAAGCCTCTCAGTACAACACAGTGAGTCCATAAAATAATACAAACATTTTCCTCTGAGGTGGTTCCAGGGCCAGTTCTGCACTGGTGTTCGATTGCGAACCTTAATTTGCAAATTGTGAACCGGTTTTTCATCAGGCACCAAGCCGTCGGGGAGATTTACGTGAGCAACAACAGTTCACGGCGAGAGAAGGAAGTTGTTGCAGTAAATAGGTTAGACCCCATTTACACGGGAACGTTTGCGTTTACGCACCGAATTTGTTTTCAAAAAAGTCTTCCGTTCACAAGTTTATATATACAGGCCGTTTCTCAATGTCGAGTACACATGCTGCAGAGCCACTATTTCAAGTATACTACGTCATAGAGTGGCGCAGAATGCTGGGCATTTAACATGCATTTAGACCCCCTTTATACGAGGACGATACGGGTTGTATCCGCATAGTTTCTCTTGCGTATAGCCCTTTCGTTTACACGAGGCCGTAACAAAGCGATAGAAACAGACCCCGTAAACGATAACAGGTCCCAAGGTGGATAGATCTGCAAACGGAACGCTCTGGGGGGGGAAACGGCTCCGTGTGTAAGCCTCTATACGATCATTTTCTGATAACGATGAAATCGCCCGCCTCCCTCTCCCCACCCTCCCTCTCCCCACCTCTCCCTCTCCCCCCGCCTCCCTCTCCCCACCTCTCCCTCTCCCCCCGCCTCCCTCTCCCCACCTCTCCCTCTCCCCCTGCCTCCCCCTCCCCACCATCTCCTCTCCCTCTCCCCCCGCCTCCCTCTCCCCACCTCTCCCCCTCCCCACCTCTCCCTCTCCCCCCGCCTCCCTCTCCCCACCTCTCCCTCTCCCCACCTATTATTGAAATATAAAAAATTGAAATCTCTGAGAAAAAGGTAATGCAATGTTTGCGATACTTTCAGGTTTAGTGAACTCTCCTTGTGAAATGTTTCCTGGATTGACGTGAGCAGCAGGTAGAACAGAGTGAAGTCTGACATTTGGCGTCAGGTCAAAGCGTGATTCACAGCCTGAAGTAAACAGCCGCCACAGAGAGGTTAAAGTACCAAGTGCACTGACGTAAAACCTGATAACAATACAGAGGCTTTGTCGTAACAGTAATAATGACAAGCTGGACTTTAGCATGGACATCAAAAGTAGAAAATCACGCAGATATCGAAGATTTTTTTTATTAAGAATTCATCTTCAAGAGCGCTGAACATGATCTCTACATTTTTGGAAAAAACACTATATATTTTTTGTATTTTATGTGACAGTGATCAGGCCCCCATGAATTACAGAAGAAGAAGTTACTATTATTTTGTATTAATATAATAAATATTACTTAAAATATTGTTATTTGTATGACTTTATACGAAGTTCTTGTGTCAGGTGTTTTCTTGATATATATCATTTAATTTTACAGGACTACAATATTTTTGGGCATTTTTTGTATGCGAAAAGGTAGTTCAAATAAGTTTAGTAAAAATTGAATATAAGGAAAGTATAATAATGCAAAATAATACAAACAACGTCAACTCTCTTTATCATGTCATTTTTGCCAATGTACACAAATGTGTACACACAATATACTTATGACTATATAAATCTTAATGTTATATGAATACTAATATTACAGTTATTCTGTACTGTAGTATTTTGATGCTGGGGCAATATATTTCTTTAGATGTATGAATATCAATTAATGAGGATCCTGAGAACCTAGAGTTTCTCTCATGTGGTTCTGCTGTGGTCCTGGTGGATGATATTAAATAAACATAGAAAGCACAACAGTGACACTTAGTGGACTGAAACAGGAGAGGCACCTTTAAAAGCTATATCAGAACCAGGAATCCAGTATTTGTCCCAAAGCGGGAAAATAAACATATTAGTTCAAAGTAAAAAATAACAATGAGTAGACTAACATATTACATAAAAAGGCTATCATATGTTAATACAACCAAATCAGTACACATCCATGTAGAAAAAAATTGTATCAGTATTCCAGGAAAGCAAGTGAATGGTTGAACCATCAGCCAGTTGATTGAAGTCATTGGTAAATGGACTGCATTCATGAAGGAACTCAGGGAATAATCAAAAAGAACCTTAAAGGACAGATTTTGTTATTATTGACTTCTTCATTGACTTGACAGTATACTGCCCCTGTTCGTAGAATTATTTCCATGACTCAAATCTTTTTATTTGGCAAACATACATACTGTATGCATGAGCACATTCTGTCTGCTATTATAATGCAATATACATTGTTTTCCTGAACATAATATGTCTATACAATGAATGCATTAACCCTCCTGTTGTCTTCGGGTCAAATCTGACCGATTTACTTTCATCAATCATAACTTTTTAGTTTTACATTCGATTGCATTAAGACGTTATGATATCCTTCACAGTAGACATTTGAACATATAAAATAGCTGATCACCACTTTCATTGAATTTTGGATGATTTAGTCAACTTTGTGACACCCATGGTGTTCCCGCCATAAAGAAAAGGAATTAGTAACCATCCGGATCAGATAAAACACACACACACACACACACACACACACACACACACACACACACACACACACACACACACACACACACACACACACAAAAAGCGTCTTGTCATCCAGGATCTTGCATAATATTCCGGCCAAACATCTCTCACCAAAAATCTTCTAAATGTCACCCACCAAGAGGACATACCCTCCATTACAAAGTGCCCCATGATGGATGTGGCTGAGGTGGAATTGTTCTCAGGAAGGTTCATGTATAAAGAGAACTGAGCAGTGTCAGAAGCAGGACTCTGTTCTTTCCTATATTCCACAATGTTTTTTGACAGAAATACGACTGCACTGACTTTAGTAATGGCATTCATTCTCGCTATATTAGAAACCTGTCTGTGATGCAGCGCCCTGTTGTACTGCGTTAATGTATCATATTAATGGTTTCTATAGCCGTGACGTCATAATAATGCTATTAGGAGGTGGATTCATTCAGGTAGACACTACTGAAGGCCTAGGTGTGAAATGCACGGCCTGTTACTGTTTTCAACATAACTCATTTGTAGATATTTTGAGACAAAAAAACAATAATTAGGATGCAAATAAAGAAACACATTTTTGTATGAGATTCATTAAAGGTCATTTTTTTTATTGGTAATATAATTTTGATCAAAAGTCAACAAAAGCCAAACATTTTATTATTATCTCCCACCGGCCAAGCAAATACATTCAATAGTAAAAACCCTAAACATATTAAATTCATAACCATATAACAAGGAAAAGCATCACATTCTCTATCTTCTATCAAAATGATCGTAACTAATTGATCGAATTCTGTCGCATGAGGACTTTGAGGAAAGAAATACACTTTTCTCTGATAAAAGCCGACACAGCAATTCAGCTTTAGAGCTCATCCCTCTTCTCCTCCTCCTTGTGGAAAACTTGTCCATCCGGCTGGTTCCTCCAGGCCAGTTTGACGTTGTCGTCCAATCCCTGGGCCCGTAGGTTCTTTTTCGCCTGAGACACAAAAACTCATTATCATTATCGTTCCAATAAAAACGGATGATTTATCTATAGTTCACTCATCTGAAATGGTAGTTGTTCCCCTTATTTCTTCCAGTGTAAAGGCTTACCTCAGGTTATGAAATAGTATTTGTACATTTTCCTAATGCATTTGGTGGCAAGTAAGTTTCTGCTATTTACTTCTGCACATATTTACACGTCTTCTTACAAAATGCTTGGGTCCTGTTATTTGTGGCCAAAGTATTGAATGTATGATAGATATAGAATTTCATTCATGTTCATCTTGGTCCATTTCATTCGTATTGAAATTCTTTTACTACATTTTCTTTCGTTGAATTAATTATTCTTTAATATATATGTATTTGTTTCCTACCTATTTCGTCTCTTGTTCTCATGTCATGTGAATTTCCTTTCTGGTGATTGATGTTTTTGCATAAAAGTAGAAAACATGATTTACCTCCACCAACATCGCATCCAGAAAAGCGGGGTCGTTCAGATCCACACCGTTTGGTTTATCCACCTTCACCTTTATCATTTTCATTGAAACAGGCACAGCTAAAAACACAAACAAACTTCATCAGTCACAACGTTTATGGTGTCTTCTTTTTCAACAGACTCAATATCATCACTTGCTTTGACGTAGCTGTGAATTTTACTCACGTCCGTAGCAAATGAATGGTTTCTTCACTCCACAGTCCAAGTCCTCCCATTTTCCAGAGTTGTTGAAAGCTGCAGCCGTACAAACCTTAAAAGCTCTGTAGTTAGGTTTATTTTCTGCCCAGTACTTGAAAGAGGAGTTGCTTCCATCGGACCACTTCCAGGAGTCTCTGTAAAGGCCGATCCAATATATGCCTGCAGGTAACAGCTCAACAATCTGCTGGTTCTCCGTCTCGTTTCTCACACTGGCCAGGTCTGTGTGGTGTTCTCTGCAGTAGCTCTGGGCCTCAGTCCAGTTCATTTTGCTGTCAATGAGGACAAATGTTGCATTCGGCCCTGAAAATGGACCACAGAGAAGTACTAAGTAGAGGCACCACGACATACAGGCATCTTGGATGAAAGGTGCTATATAAATAAAGTTTATTCCTATTATCATTATTATTATTATTTTTATTATTATTATTATATATAATTTAAATCCCCCGGGATATAAGGAATGACATCAATTAATGAATACATGTATAAATAAATATGTAAATAATATAATCTTAAAACATCTCTCTACAGTCTCCCTCTCTGAATAAAAATATCCGTTATTTTTACACACAAAAAGACATAACATTTTTCTTTTTGTTGTTAGGAAAGACATTCTGGAGCAGTCTTTGACTCAGAATTAAAAAAATGTAAATGTATAGTATTCATCTTAAGTTAATATTCTTACCTGTGCTATTAAAGCAGACTGGCCTAAAAATGCGGATACAATTATAATCATGCCATAGTCCATCAGGAGAACCGATACATGTGCAGGGTTCAGAATTATATTTGCCTGGCTGTCCAATGCCCCATTGTCTGAACTCGATCTCCCTCGGTCCGTAGAAGCTTGGGTCTGACATCGACCACTTCCAGGTGTACCGGTCATCGTGCAGCCCTATCCAGGCTGACTGAAAGCAACATTAATTGTGTTAATAAAGAATTAATCCTGATGTATTAAGGTCTTTGTAATACAAAATGTCCTCCTTTTGTTACCCTCACTCCTCAGAGTAAAACTCTGTCTGGTGAAACACAACAGGGGAGGTTTATACTAAAAACACTTCATCTACTCTACTACATATAAGAGGGACATTTTGCACTACAGTTAAGTTATAAGTGTTTTATGTAGGCAAAGCTTTAAAAAGTTTCAACCTATAGCCCATACTACTATAACTACCTAATATTCATAATAGCTATCAATCGAAAGACAGAGAAAAGTGACCTCACTTGGTTGTATGGGCCTGCCATGTTGTTCAGGAGCTTCACAACCTCATCGCTGTCTACAGTGGCCAGGTCTGTGTGTTTCTCTCTGCAGTATCTCTGTGCTTCAGACATGGTCTTTGCTTCATAAACAAAATGGTACTGACGTTCAGCATGTGAGGAGACAGCGCTCAGCCCTGTAGAGACACAGACACTTTGACTAGATTCAATATCAATTACTGAACCAAATTACATTAAAGTTAGACTGAATTAAACAACTTAAGTAATTGTCAGAGGGAAACCACAATACAAAGTACTAAAAATTGCTAATGGAATAAGATGCAGTATTTTAAATAAAAATATATAAAACTCTTGCCTGAAAGAGCGATGATGATCAGAAGAACTTTTTCCATCCTTGTCTCTTCCCTGTTCTTCTCTTTTGGACTGAGACTGTAGATGTGCAGCTGTTGACATTAAATATTAGGTTAAACATTAACTAACATTATGCGTTAGTTAGCTGCACTTTCGACTTAATGCAAAGTGGATATGGAACTGACAGCTTTATTATATCAGGTTTATTTACTTGCATTTGCACATGTATTTACAAGGAAAGACAAATAGAGTAATATGGGCGTAGGACTGGTGACACACAGCAGGAAAACCAAATTCATGCCCATACATGCCCAAATACAAAAAGTCTGAAACAACGCTGATCATTTCATATAATGAGACATTTTTACAGTTTACAAGCTAATACATTTAAAAGATTACAAAACCATTGTAAGAATTGTTACACTAACTTCCAGCTTCATTCTTTGGGTATTCCAGTAAAACATTTGTACATGCTTTAACCCTCCTGTTGTCTTCGGGTCAAATCTGACCGATTTACTACTTTCATCAATCATAACTTTTTTGTTTTACATTCGATGCATTAAGGCTTCATGATATCCTTCACAGTAGACATTTGAACATATCAAATGGCTGATCACCACTTTCATTGAATTTTGGATGATTTAGTCAACTTTGTAACACCCATGGTGTTCCCGTAAAGAAAAGGAATTAGTAACCATCCGGATCAGATCAAACACACACACACACACACACACACACACACACACACACACACACACACACACACACACACACACACACACACACACACACACAAATACTCTAGATGTGTCCCCCCCCTTATGTGCCCAATCCCCCCATGTGAATCACACCTGGCACACACAAACACACACACACACACACACACACACACACACACACACACACACACACACACACACACACACAAACACACACAGAACAATTGTACACATTTCCCGCTCTTATGTGCCCATCCCCCCACATGGATCACACCTGGCACACCAATACATGTTCAGTGTCTATTCTTTGTATATTTACTGTAGTTTTTCATGTATACCAGTAGTCTGATACAATATGTACAGTTTGAAAGGGTGTTAAATGAAATTTGGTGATGATTAATGTTTTTTGTGTTAATATAATAGCAGTTAAAACAGGACCGGTCAAATTTGACCGCGAACACCAAAGTAAGGGGGGGGGGGAGGACGAAGACGAAGACGAAGACAATAGGAGGGTTAACAACATAGGCTATTACACAAAAGACAAAGAAATACATGTTTCCGTGCCTCCGTTCCCTTTTTCTAAATGCATATTATATATCTTCTCTACTTAAGAATGAAAGACTAGAAAGCACACAGAAAGTCCAGCGTCTGTGACAGTTTTTTTCTAAATAAAAAGAGCTGAGTACAGTTAGTTTCGTTCTCTGGTGGTGTTTGGTTTCAGCTTCCTGTGTGCAGTCTGAGGGTTTTTTAGGATCCAAACTTTTTGAGCATGTGATTTATGATGTCCAGAGTTTCTTTTCACTGACTGTCAACAAAGATGCTCTCTTATTGCCCAAACAGAACAAACAAGTGCCTCAGGAGGGGATATTGTTGGACAGACTAAACACATGGACCGTTTTTTTGGTGCATTCATGAAAAATGTTAGGCTACATAATTGTGTTGTTGTTGGTAATGTAGGCATCTGTGTAATAATGTATTACATTCAATTATACCATACATAGGAAAACCAGATAAATACAAGAATAAAACATAAAAACGATATAAGATATATAGGACCCCAGAGATGCTACAGAAATCTTAAGTTATGCTAATAGAGGTAGTGCTAATATAATGTGATTTAGATGTAATTAAGTGAATAAAGATTACTATGGATAACATATTGATTACAAACTGAAAGAAAGAACATCATTCGGATTGTGGAAAAGGCTGACAGTGAGAAACTAAAAGTCCAGTCAAATATGATTGAAAAGTGCAAAACATACTATTTTGGAAAATGTTAATACTAATAGATAGTGATTTACGATCCAGCCAAAAATGATTCAAAAAGTACAAACAGTGCAAGAGTAG
Source organism: Trematomus bernacchii (assembly GCF_902827165.1). Taxonomy (NCBI): domain Eukaryota; kingdom Metazoa; phylum Chordata; class Actinopteri; order Perciformes; family Nototheniidae; genus Trematomus; species Trematomus bernacchii. Next base: position 172,277 of record NW_022987469.1, read on the forward strand.
TAGCCAGAGTTACTTGCAGTCCAGGAAATGGAGATTAAAAGGAAATAAATACAAGACAAATACTTTTGAAAATATAAAAAAACAATCCAGTTAGAAGATATATAAATATAAAAATACACATCCAGATATCCGGTTCAGTGTTTCACCAGCTGTGGAGGAAATGAAAGCATCATCTGCATGCTGCACAATGGAGGTTAATAACCCCCACTGATCTGTTCTCCGGCTTCACCATGAACCGCCTCACCTTCCTGCTGCTTCTGCGGCTCTCCTCCTGCGCTGTGGTCGGTGAGGGATTCTAACCGTAACCTTTTTGATGCACTCTTTATCTTTAATAAGTCTTACAGAAAGTTGGAGCTTAACTATTCACATTGATAGGCAAGCAATGAATGGTTCATGGAGAGAAAAAGCCTGCCCAGTACAGTGTTCTAAAACCCTTTTTATAAACAATATACATCATTCAAAAACTTCAAAGTATGCTAAAAATATATATCTAAATATATGTTTTTATATTTGTATTTGAATAAAGCATTTACTGCTGGTTTACTCCCTGAAAATAAGTCTTATCTCAACCCACAAGGGTTCATACCTAAGAAAGTACTTTTTCTCAATTACTGTATACTTACGTATATTCCTGAGTTACTTGTATACCTACATTTTATAATACTTCTTCACTACATATTGTATTCTTTATAACACTGCATTTATTTGACGGATATAGTCTAAAATGAGTTATAAGTTAGTTTATAAAATATCTCATTATCTGAAAAACTATATGATGCATTATTATACATTATTAACCATTAAGAAAATGTCTATAAAGTAGTTTAAATTAGCTCCACGTCAACCAGCATCCAATATAATACAATAATATAATATGAATTGTTAAAATTACATTTGCTCTGGTAGAACATAGACATGTTGTTAGTATTAGTGCAGATTTAGGGCGCCTTATTTCTCCTTTCTTTTTTTTAATGAATGCTCCAGTGACCCGAATGAGGAACTATAATCGGGTTTCAGCTCTGTGCTGATGGCAGAAATGATAAAAGTGTTTGTGGCTACAGAGTCACGTTATTGAAAGTTGCTAACACAATGTTTCAGAGAGTTTCTGTGGGTTGGCCTATATATTACCTTAGAATGTTTAAGGACATTTTTATTATGTTTTTATGTCATTCTTAAATCCAAATGTAGCTACACAAGATGAAATGTTTCTGTTACTGTATTCCTCCTGTCTGTAACACATGTCATGACAATTCATTAGAATAGTTTCTGAATCAAAGTGCTGGAGATACTGACAGTGGCAAATCCAGAAAACATGGATGTGTTGGTGATGGGCCTACAGGGCACAGACCAGGGGCCAAAGCGCCAAGGGGGCCCCTGACCTTCACTTACTACATATTAACCAAAGAGACACAAACCAACCAGGAAGAGACAAGAGTGACAACAAAAAAGACACTGAAAGTGCTCATGTTAAACACAGATTATATACTTCAAAGAGACGAAAACATACAACAAAGAGTCACTTAAAGGTGGGGTAGGTAATTTTGGAGAAACCAGCTCGAGTTCGCTAGAATTAGAAAATACACAGCCGGAAAAAATCTGCCACTTCCTTACAGAGCCCCTCCTCCAACACACACGAACGCGCACATGACCAATGAGGGCACGAGATAAGTTTGTGCACAGATGGAAGGCTGACAGGCAGGTAGGCCATCCAGTTATTTTAGCCGGGCTGGCTAAAATGATTGGTCGTGCTTTTTACAGTACTACGGCTTCCACAGATGACATTTTTTTATGGATTTTTGTCAAAGCACTTAAGATATTCATTGCTATCGGGATGTTAAGAGCATTCCATGGAATATAACAAAAAGTGTATCTCGAGCCGGTTTCTCAAACTTACCTACCCCACCTTTAAGGCACAAAATGAAACAAAGTGGATTCAAAGAGACACAAACATACTACAAAAAGTCACAAAATTACCACAAAGACAAATAAAATGACAACAAAAACACTAAAGAAACACTAAATTACATCGTAGGAATACAAACCGACTACAAAATGACATAAACTGACTACAACAAAACACTAAAAGACACAAAATGCCTTCCACGACACACAACTTTATTCATGTAGCCTATACTGTGTAGGGAATGCAGCAAGTAAAGAAAAACTCAAACTTTTTTTTAAAGCAATCTGTTGACTGTCAACATACCATGGACTTCCTGTCTCTGCACACTAAAAGAAAATCATATTTTGTGCTTCTCCTTTTCTGTTCAGATGGTGCAGCTGATGGATACTTCATGTGCGCTGACTTCTGGTGTGCCTTCTACTCCAGAGAGCATGTGGAGTACCTGATCGACTGGTATTTCAACGAAGAGTTCACGATGCAGTACAACAGCACGGTGGGGGGGCCTCACTGCCGCCGGGCTCCTCTCTGCCTCCACGCTGAACAATGACAGGCACGACGTCCTGCAGAAGGTCGTGGAGAGGCAGCTCATATCTGTCAACAACGTCAGTTTAATATACAGCTTAACTGAGGACAACTTTGGTGAGTATTCAAACATACACATCTTTATTTAATCTCATTAAACTCACAAACTCTTTATGAACAAAAGCATAAATGTGGACAACAGGACACTATTTTAGTATTGGAAGCATTCCCGTTTGTAGACAGTGAAGTATTGACCAATCACGTTAAAGGGGACATATTATTCTCATTTTCAGTTTCATACTTGTATTAAGGTTCATACATACTTTAATGATTAAAAATTAATTTTGACGGGGCGATTCTATTTTAACCGCCGCCGAAAGGGGGGGAAAGAGACGAGTGAGCGATACAGGGAGAGAAACACAGAAGAAGAGACGAGAGCGCGGCAGAGAGAAGCGGAGAGGAAAGTGAGTGAAGAGAATAATTAGCGATACAGGGAGAGAAGCGGAGAGGAGAGTGAACAGGCGTTAGCGGCAGACAGGGAGAGACAAATAATTACACATGGCGCTCTCCAAGAAGAGGAAAGTGGACAGTGAGAACAGAGCTTTTAACCCTGAGTGGACTCATTCATGTTCATCCTGCCCACTGGGAGCACAGAGCCAGGGTGTCTCATTTGTTCAGAGACCGTGGCGCTCATTAAAAGTGCCAAAACGCCACTATGAGACAAAACACAAAGTGTTTGACCAAACATTCCCTCTCAAGTCAGAACTGAGGTCACAAAAAATAAATATCGTTCCAGCGCAGGCTAACCGAGGCTAACCAATGAGCACCTACATGTGTGTATGAGAATGGCCCTGACACCATTTCAGCCCAGATTTAAACTCCTGGCAGGACAAGCTCGAGCTCAATTCTCGCACTGAACAAAACAAAGTGAGTGAGGGACTGCAATATAAGAGGGAAAGAAAGAGAAACTTTAAAACTGTTCAATTGTTATGATGTGTAAAGACTGATATTGTTCTATAATCGTCTGAAACTGTTAAGTCATGATGTGAAACGGTTAACAAAGCTATTTCATTTATTTTCTCTATTTTATTTTTAAATGCAGCCCAAGAGGAACATTACACCCACAGTATGTTACTGTATATCTGTAGAGTTCAATGTTAATTGACAATAAATATTGTTGTTTATGAATTGTACTTTCTTTATTTGATTGGCAGTCAGTTGTTGATTACATGCAGACGTTGATACAGCTACAGGCTACTTCAATATATATCACCAGGGCCGTCCCTCCCTACAGGCCGATCATGCAGGCTGCATGGGGCCTCACATTGCGCAGGGGGCCTCGCGCAGGGGGCCTCGCGCAGGGGGCCTCGGCTTATGAGCTCGGCTTGTGCGCAGTTCTCCGCGCACCCCACAGCCTAAAAAACATGGAGCATTTTTTCCCCTTTTATTCATTTTTATGTCAATTTGCACATTTCATGGTGATGCTCAGCCTCTCCCCTTAACTCCTAACAGTCATCATCATCGTGTCAACCACAACACAGAGAAATACTGATAGAAATGTGTGTGTAGTTGTTGATACATTGCTGACAGAGTAGTATTTATATTATTGAATTGATTATGATTATGATTTTGATTATTATTATTAGTAGAAGTAGTTTATTTGCATTCATTATATTTTAACCTTTTTGCGGCTAGTATTTGGCAGGAAATGCAGACGTATTCACCTGTAAACGCATACTGAACGACATACATGCACATTTACCATTTACCTCACTGTATAAAAAAGTAACTGTGTTGTTAATAATAATAAACAGGAATTATATTTGCAAAGTACTTTGTTTCCAAAAAAAGAATGTTCACTCCTGTCGGTGGGGGGGGGGGGGGCCTCATCTCACAATGTCGCTTGGGGCCCCAAGTTGGCCAGGGACGGCCCTGTATATCACACTAATTCATAAAGCAAGTTTGACATTTTGAAGTTCCGGACCTTTGCATGGGGAGATTTTCTCTAACTGGACCTCGTTGAATTTTAGTTGAATACCCCTGCTCTAAAGTCTTGAAATATTTAGTACAGCTTAAACTAACTTTATATTTCTTAAATGTCTTCCATATGTGTGCATATCTTAAGTATTTGTGTCTGTCACTTTTCTTATTATATTATATTAAATTCATTTTTTCCATGAATACAATGAAATATGTAGATAAAACAGTAGTTTCACTTGCCCAAAGACTATATATCATAAGAAAAAAAAGTTTTAGTCAGACGGTTAAAACTATCTTGAAAATGTCATCTTATTGTGATAAGGCCAGGCCAGAGAACAATTCACTTTTCAGTTGTAGAGCAAAACAAAGTAGGTATCTTGAAAAGGTAAAATCAGAACCAGCAGTTATCCGTTGTACATGTCTAGACGAGATCTCTCTAGATTAGTGATACAAATGCAGCGCAGTATTCAGGGTGGACATGTTTCAGTAAAAACTCTCTGATTTCAGCTGAACCCGTGGTCACTCTTGCAGACACCACCAGCTCCAGTCTTGATACCATGTTGGTTTGCAGTGCTTACGACTTCTACCCCAAACACATCCGGATAACTTGGTTATGCAACGGACAGGAAGTGACCTCTGGTGTTACCTTGAGTGAGGTGATGACAAATGGAGACTGGACGTATCAGGTCCACTCTTTCCTGGAGATCACACCAGGGCGGAAGGACAAAATCAGATGCATGGTGCAGCACGCCAGCCTCAAGGAGCCCACCATTATTGACTGGGGTAAGGATCGGGGCCGTTCAGAAGGATGCTCAATGAAGCAGGAAGCCAAAAAAGGCCTGATTCTCAGGAACTCGGATCATCAGGGGATCCGAGCTCATAGAGCATGCTCACTTGCATTTCCTCAAGCCCCGCCTCCTTTCTGCTCTGTGACAGCCAGTCTCTGCACAGAACAATATCCTATTTTTTCTCAAATGCAGCATTATTTTGTCATTAACAAATACACATTGTACATTCTGCACATGTAATAATATGTTCTTGTCTTTTTATTGCAGACTCTGCCTTAAATAAGTCTGAGAGGAGCTACCTGATTGGTGGATTCTGCTGTCTGCTGTTGGGAGCAGTGTTTCTGTCCTCGGGAATGATCCAGTACAGAAGGAAAAGCTGCAATTACCACATTTAAAGCATTTTATAATCCAGCTAGTAGCTAGAACTGCCAGATACTTTTATTGGAAAAAGGGTTGAAACACTAGGCTGGATTTTAGTGGTTGGATTATTTCGAAATGTACTTCTTTAAACCTTTAACAAAAACGTTTTCACAAACTTTTGGAAATGATCTTTGATAATGATAAAATAAGATGAACCCTGATAAGATAAATCCCGGAAAATGAAGGTGTCAGAGCAGAAATAAGAGCGAAAAAATGTGAATATACATTTTAAGTTAAAGTATTTAATTAAAAAAATTACAATATGATTAGGTAAAACACAGAGAAGCTACATGTACAGTACATGTACAGACATAAATGAAGAATATCATGAATATGAAATGAAATAAATGTTGATGTCTATGTGTAAATCAAGTCTTCTTGTTGAGGTTGGTTTTGCTTTGTAGAGCTGAGGGGACATAAACTGGCTCTCCAACAGTTATAAGAGAGACTAAAGGATGATCAGAAGCCTATTTCAGAATCTGTATGTATCGGAAGTTAGCATCACAGGGGCTTCCTCAACAATAGCAATGAGATTTCTTTTTTTGAATATTGAAGAAAATATGATCTGTGGCAAACACACGTTTATTACATTACATTACATGTAATTTGTTAGACGCTTTTATCCAAAGCGACTTACATACATTCGGCACTGTGGACAATCCCCACAGGAGCAATTTGGGGTGAAGTGTCTTGCCCAGGGACACAACGACTTGCTGACTGCATTGGGGCTCGAACTTGCTATCCCCTGATTCGAAATCCAGCACACTAACTACTGAGCCACAGCCTCCCTCCGTTAATGATACCATCAGGTTTGTCCACAAGGATAATCTCCACATATTAACACCTCTTTAAAATAGTTGAAGTGTAAATGCAATCTCCAGAAGTAAAAGGGTACATTTACGCTATAAACAAACTAAATTACGGTCACATGACTTCAAGTCACCACCGCTAAGCTAAAATAGGCTAATGTTCGGCGAGATGACGTTTACCACTTGTTAGCAACCCCTGTTCTTTTTACACATATAAGCTTCAGACATTCAGGTGTGTTTACTGAAGAATTTGATGTCAAAGATTTTGTTAACCACAGACCTTATTTTCCGTTGAAGTCCCAGAAGTGCTAAATGCTAACTCATCCCCAGGTTTAAGGACTCATCCCTGCACCACTCTATTTCAGTGGAGTATGTATGAGTTATCGAGATATTTCAGTGGACACCTCTCTAATGTTTGAGTTCCCCTCCAGTGCTTACATCCTATCATCGCCACGGTTACACAGAGATATATGTGTATGTGAGTGTCACGGAACTCCGTCCCCATGGTGACGGTAAACAGTTTTGTCAGTGTAACTTACACACAGGTGAAACATTAGCCGGACAAAACTAAAGAGACACACACACACACACACATATACACAAACACACACACACTCTGGTCAGGACAGATGGCGGATCCACAGGGAACATCTAAGCCCATCAACTTTGTGCATCAAGATGAAATCTGGTAAACCTGCTCACTGTTATTTGATTTAATGTTGCTTACCATTGGTATTTATTGTATCACTCTTTGTGAAAGAGGCCAGAGTGATTCACAAAGTATTTGATTAGTTTTGGTGGGGGGGTTGGCGTAAAGTTGACTGGATGTTCAAAAGTCAGAATAAGTACTAATTATAATCTTTATTTTGTTTTAAAACATGAGACGTGTCTTCCTGTGTGATTATTGTGAATGACTTATTGTTAACACTTTAATATTGTTGTCATTTTTTAAATAATTGTTCTATGTTTTGTAGTTCGTAATCTTAATGTGTTTTCCACTGGGTTCATTTCACTCTCTTTAATGTAAAAATATTTTAGATGATATATCTGCAGGGCACCATTTTGTTGACATGGTATACATTACATTTTATTAGAAACATTGTGTATACATTTAAATATTTGGTAGTATTCAACCAGAAAATGTTATCATTACAGCATTAAAAAGTAAATACATGTTGTTTTAATTAAAAAAAGCGCACAGATCAATTTCCTTCTGCATGTTCTCTAGCTCTTGCTAGTACTAAGATGAACTACCTATATATGCCTTGTTTAAGCAAAAATAAGCCGTTTATTATTTTGTTAGCATCTAGCTACAGCTTTCCTTTTCCTTTTGTTTAGTGCAATTCAAATGGTCAGCATAAGAGAAACAAATGATACATATGATACAGTAAAACATCAGTGGGAGAACTAGACTCAAACAAACCAAACCAAAGAGCAGGCAGCAGCTACATCAACTAGAACAAAATAGATGGGTTTGCCAGTTTCAAATATATATAATATATGTGTGTGTGTGTGTGTGTGTGTGTGTGTGTGTGTGTGTGTGTGTGTGTGTGTGTGTGTGTGTGTGTGTGTGTGTGTGTGTGTGTCTGTGTGTGTGTGTGTGTGTGTGTAGGAAAGCACATGTAAAAGTTGAGAAGGATTCGGCTTCTGTCTGGCCAAGCAAGTGGGGCTCCCTGACCGAGGCTTACAAGGAGGTACACACACACACACACACACACACACACACACACACACACACACACACACACACACACACACACACACACACACACACACACACACACACACACACACACACGCACACACTACATATTGTTTGTAGCCTTTATTTAACCAGGTGAAAAATCCCATTGAGATCAACGATCTCTTTTTCAAGGGAGACCTGCGGTACATATCCTGCTGGGTAAGTATTATTGTAGTGAAGTAGTCTTCTGTATTAGCAGGGGACCGAAATACTCAAGTAAAGTACAATTATCTTAAAAGTGTACTTAAATCCTTTATTTACCAGTCATCAGTCACACACTGCCCTCTACTGTTGAAAAGTAGTTTCCTGCCGATATTGTGCAGTAACTGCTTATTATAGGCAGGCAAACCAATTGCACATACAGAGACACACCAAAGAAAACACACACATTGTTTCTGCATTCATTCATACAATAGTGAGGATCGCACAAGCTCACAACTTGGTTATATGTGTACAATTTGTTTCAGTACGAGAGGGAGTGTGTGAAGTTAAAGGAGGTCTTAAGAGCGGAGCCTCCCAGTGGCCCTGCAGCACGACCTTTGACCCCTACAGAAAGAAATATCCAAGTAAGTTATTTACATCCATACTTGTATTTTGAATGGATAAATTGTGCATAGTGTTCAAGTCATTCACTCAAAAGTCCATAGTTTGCCTCCTAATTTAGGTTGAGTAGAAGTTTAATAGTGAACAATGTAAACTACCTCCAATCTTACTACTACAGTGTAAAAATACTCTGTTACAAGTACAAATGTAAAAGTAATATTGGCATACAAAAGGCAATGGGGTAAAAGTATAAACTAGCATAAAATACTGAAGTGAAGTACAAGTATAGCTCAAATGCATACTTTGTATATTCCTTAGTTACTCTCCACCCCTGTGTACATCTATCTCACCCCATGTTTCTGTGCTCCAGGTGGCTCCTGCTCCTCCTGTCCCTCAAACAACGCAGGCTCTGATTGGCTGGCGCTCAGGTCATTCAAATCTTCAGCTGGAAAAATACGCCACAGTGAATCATGGGAGGTGTAGTTTTCTGAAGGAACTAGGCTGGCCTTTTGGCGCTTGCAGCTGATTGGAACTTGTGACTTTTACCGAAAAATAACTGACTGACTTATTAGTGAGTTATGCTTATGTAGAATTACAAAAATTAAAAACATCAATCACAATATGACGTGTTATACTACAGATGTGGGAGGGATGGACATGTTGTTTATCAGGCATCAATGCGTAACATCCAGCAGTTATTTGCTTCCTGAATTCTGACCTGATGTTTTTATCGTGGTTTATCAGACATATCATTAAATTAGAACAAACATGATCACTTATGATCTTAACCAGGGTTTTTTTGTTTTGGACAATTGCCTTGCATTCACATTTAGAAAAGATATACCAACTTATACATTCTGACAGAGGTGAAATTAAAACAGTTAAAATTATCAGGTTGTTATACAATAAAAAGACTGTAGGTGCTGAAATATAGAACTTATATAAAATAAAATAAAACGAGACCATTTTGAAATAGAAGCAGTATGAATTATTATAATAAGAGAAAAAGTCAACTTAACTAGATCAGAATGACATAAGTTATTATTGAGCTAAAAATAGTAAATATTAATAATATAAATAATAATGAATTAAAAAAACGTTTTTATACTTTTGGCAATAGCAATATTAATAACAAAAAATTAAAGTGTTATAACTATATGTAGAAAATGTTTTTTAATTCTGAAGGTAAACGATTTCTAAAAATAGATTTATTTTTCTGGCAGATATTTAACAGCTCATTTGTGAATTTCCCTGAACGCATGACACGCATGAGTCACGTAACAGCGCTGACGTAATGACATCACGGGGCCTTTCTGGAAGAGGCGGAAGAAGAGACAAAAACAACAACAACCGCAGCAGCGGCAGCCCTCCGCTCGGTTACTAACGTTATAGTTATCTAGAAAGACAACCAAGCAATTTAACGACCACCTGTCCGGTACCACAAAGGGCCGGCTGTTCGTCTACGGTTAAATCAGCCGTTATTGTTTACATTTACTAACAAAATGTCGGTGTTTGGTAAGTTATTCGGCGGCGGGGGTAAGGGTGGGAAAGCGCCGACACCCCAGGAGGCTATCCAGAAACTCCGAGAAACCGAGGAGATGTTGGCCAAAAAACAGGACTTTTTAGAAAAGAAAATCGGGGAGGAGCTCGTTACGGCGAAGAAGAATGGCACGAAAAATAAACGAGGTGAGAAAGAAAGCTCCTGAAGTTGACGGGTTAGTCAAACCGCTAGTTAGTTAGTTTGTTAGTTAGCCTGCGGGCTAACGACAGGGAAGGAACCGGGAAGTTGACAGGCTTTCATGTTAACGGCAACTGAACACGGTCACCTGACTCTAAATGTGTCTTTAAAAGGCAGCACAGTGTTAATACTATTTCTGTAGAATGAAATGAACTGAAAGAGACACATCAAACAACAAGTGAGCGTTACTAACCTACAAACTTGACTGTATTGTTTCATTCACTTTGTGGCTCTGTAACGTAACGTCTGACTAACTAACTACTAACTAGGCAGTAGCTTGTTCACTTAATGACAACCAGTCACAAGTAGATATAGTATGTTACTATCTTTTATATTACGGATTTAACCGAAAATAAATATACATACATTTCTAAACTGAATAAACAAATGATTAAAAATGCAAGAAATCGAAATAATAGCAAAAAAAGAGGAAGCAAACAGCATTAATGGGTAGCTAACAACAATTAAATATATAAAAGATAGAATAAAACAACCAAAGGAGTAAGAACAAAACAGTATGTTAAGGATAGGTATTAAAACACAGAATAAGTCGCATTTAAAGGCAATGTAGTGTACATATATTTATGATCTAACAGCTTGCATTTATTATAGCCGTAGTCATTCCAAAAAGTTGGTTCTTATTTGTGTGATAGTATATAAACCAACCCTAAAATAGGTTATGTAACTCAGAACCAGAGAACCTTGTAAAATAGTCAAAGAAAAAAAAAGTCTTCGACAATAGTAAAAAATGAAACTGACCTGTGACATGCTTTGAGTGACACAAAGTTCTTGCTAAAAGTATCCGGGTAATACGCTTAATGTTTTCAAAATACTAAAGTTCCTACTCTTTGTTTGTGTCCACTCCATGCAGCCCAGAGTGTTCCTGTCATCAGATGATCTGATTGATAAAGGCTTGTTTAACAACACAGACAACTGTGAGAGGCTGTTTGAAATATCCAAATACTTCTGCTGTATGACTTTAGAAAGAAAAAAAGAGGCTCGTAGTCGTAACTCATTACCCAAATAGTGACTTAAAAGAGTAAATACATATTCTCTTGCCATTTATTTTCTTAAATTCCTATGATGACAACTAACATTAATATGTACTCTTATTTCATACTTTCATAAATAGGAACGTGTTTGTTTTCAACAAAGATAATGGATTAAAAAACGTTTTTGTTATCAAATGGAAGTTTTTAGTATTTTGGGACTTTTTAATGAATTTAAGGCAGGGGTGTCAAACTCAATTTCATCGCGGGCCACATTCGCATAAAGGTTGCACTCAAAGGGCCGGTTGTAACTATATAAATATATAATATATATATATATGAAATAATGTATTATATTACATTATTGCCTCTGAATTGGATTATTATCGGATAGGATAATAACTTAGTAATTAACTACGTCTGAAAGCAGAAGTCCAGGGCAAATAATTGCAAGTCTCTTCAGTGCGCATGTCACAAAACGAGATGCATTGTGGGACATGTAGTTTATGGGCAACCTGCTTCTGTAAAGTGGCAGGTAACCGTATAATAAACATATTATATTCTTTGCAAGCTCTTGCGGGGCCACATAAAATGAAGTCGCGGGCCGGATTTGGCCCCTGGGCCTTGAGTTTGAGACCCCTGATTTAAGGCATTCTTGTAAGACTTTTTAAGATAGTAATTTAACATTAATATATGTAGTGCTTTAAATGTCAGCATATGAAGTTTGCACTGTGGCAAAAAGTGCCTTAAGAATGATGTGCTCTGGATGATCAGGGTTTCATTTGAACATAGGCAGCTTCCTTCTATCTAGCAAACACTGCTTACAGGGAGCGGCCAGGACTTTACGTTTGGCAATGATCCTTATCAACTGCACTATGATCTGTTTGATATTGTATTGTGGAAGACGTGGCACTGACGTAGTGTTGGTAAGGCCTGTAGAGGATGTGCTCATTCACAACAGCACTCGGATGCTGCATTTAAAGCCACGGCTTCATCTAAGGCAGGGGTGTCAAACTCAAGGCCCGGGGGCCAAATCCGGCCCGCGACTTCATTTTATGTGGCCACGCAAGAGCTTGCAAAGAATATAATACGTTTATTATACGGTTACATGCCGCTTTACAGTATATCTATATATGTTCATTTTAATTAATTTCTTATTTTATAGTTATTTATCTTTTTTTTTTTGTCTTTGATTTATCCTTAATTTTATTAATCTGCGTGAATCAGTGCTGTCCTGTTTTTCAATCTTACCCTGTTGCTGTTAAACTACTGAATTTCCCCACAGGGATTAATAAAGGTCCATCTTATCTTATCTTACAGAAGCATGTTGCCCATAAACTATATGTCCCACAATGCATCTCATTTTGTGATTTACGCACTGAAGAGACTTGCAATGATTTGCCCTAGACTTCTGCTTTCAGACGTAGTTAATTATGAAGTTATTACCCTATCCGATAATAATCCATTGCAGAGGCAATAATATAATATAATACATTATTTCATATATATTATGTATTTATATATGTATATTTATATAGTTACAACCGGCCCTTTGAGTGCAACCATAATGCTAATGTGGCCCACGATGAAATTGAGTTTGACACCCCTGATCCAAGGGCTTTAAGAAATCCCACACTTCACAGCAATTTCAACTTTCCAGAACAATGACGCAAACTTTGGAAAGTTGTCATTGCAGCAATAACATGCTCCTCCATCTAAAAACAGTCAAGTAAAAAAAAGTAAAATTAGCACAGTCTTAAATAGTACACTCAGCTGGTTATTATATTGAATATGTACTTAAACATGTTATTGAGCAACAGAGTGGTGTCAACATGCTGACCACAATACATTTTCACTAGATTCAGTCCTGTATAAAAAGTCAATGGTTACAAAATTGTGAAATAAAAAAAGATGACTGTATTCTTTATCTTGCACATGTTTAATAGAGTTATATTATTATTTGCATTAGTGGTTCTGCATTAGAGGACTCTGTTACAGCTCGTATTAACCTCAAAGCTGTATTTGTTTATACTTCAACTGGACAAAAAAGCGTCTGTTCTGTTTACCTGCGCTGCTACAAGTTGGCTCGGCTCAACTCATTTGTATACGTCTGCTATCAGATCGCATTGCCAGAAAGATGGAATAAATGACAACACACTTTAATACCAGAGGCCTGTACTACGAAGCTGGTTCAACCTAACCTGGATATGTTTGAGTTAGCCGGTTGGCCTAATCCAAAACATACGTGCTCTCGCTAAGCTGTACTACGACGCTGGTTATCAAGTGGATCGCTCAAGCCAGCCGTGTCCTATCTAGTTAGGTGCGCGTTCACATGAAAGGGGTGGTATTTGGAGCATTCGACCAATCACAAACATGGACAACCGTACTGACAGCGCAGCGTCATACTTCCTGAATGAAAAGTCAACTTTAATATTAGTCAAATATGAAGAAGTTAAACTTTAAACATCCATGACTTAAACACTTTATCCAGGATAAAAGCCACATAGCTGCACCTGCAAGGTGAATACAGCTGGTAAAAGAAAAATCGTTTGAATGCGTAAACTTTCTTAACGCTAATGTTATAATAGTCAGATTGCTCTGAAGATGGGAGGGGATATTCTATTAATTTTCACGTTCACACAGTCAGTTGATTTTTGATTTTTACAGTTTTTCTGTATTTCCTCTATCCTGTAATATGACTTGATAGCTTTAAACTCCGCACACGGAGCTCTGATTGGTCAGCAGGCGGTGCTTTCACTGAGTTGATCTCTTAGCCTGCAACCTAACCTGCTCCGGAGGAGGTTAGCCGCTCAGCATAAGTTACCATGGAAATCTAGCCCGCTAAAAAGAGAACCAGCGTCGTAGGACCGGAAAGCCCGAGTTTTCCCTGAAGTTAGCCCGCTAAGCGAAAATCCGGCTTTGTAGTACAGGCCTCAGGTGTAAACTAAAAGTCCTGTGATCTGTTGTCATCACCCAGATAAAGACTGCGTGTTATAACCTGCTGGAAATGTTGTCAGACAACTTTAAACATAATATCCATCAAGAAATTATTTTTCATGTTGGAGAAGAGCTTCGCTAACATTTAAAAAACTTTCTTCAGTTAGCTGCATTGTAACTCTGTAGGTTGAAGCTGTGACAGCAGTGTTGCAGTGGACCCAACTACTTTTAAAATATATATTATAATCCAAAATGCATGCAAATATAAAATGTAACATCTTGTTATTTTAGAACTATTTCTACTTCATAATGTAGTTATCAGCTACTTTTCTGGTTAAAAATGTTAAGGTTCTTGCATAAAGATATCTGCAAGTATACTGTAATGACTATAATGACTGGTGCTATGTTAATAATATATCATGTAATAACACAGTCAAAAACAATATGACTAGGCACATCACTGTCACGGTCTGTGTGCATGTACGCATTTTCTATCTTTTTCAAAAGTCAGAAAAAAAGTTTTAGTCATGCATTCAAGTCATTCAAAGTAAACTCAATACTTTTAACAACCAGCTGGCTCCTGGTTGTCTTATATGTTCAATTATATTTATTTTAGTGCTTTTGCGGAGTCCAACTAAGTTGCGTCATGTAACTAAATATGTGTCAGATTGGATCAAATCCAAGGCAAACATCTTATGAAGTCATTATCAGCTCAAATAGACACATTTCAGGAGAGTGTTGTCATAACACCATTTACCATAGTGTTTTTGGCCATTATAATCATGGCAGGAAAATATCATTTGACACCCCCCTCCGGACATACAGGCATATTTCCATTCTCCAGCAGTGGTTGCTATGACATCAATGATGCAACAACATATCCTTTCCAGGAACTAATTTGCACTGCTAGCTCATTTACAACTGGTTTAAAAGTCCTGTTCTTCATTACATTGTACAAGCTTTAAACCCTGAAACCTGATTTTCAACAAGCTCATCCAATCAGTAAACCTCCCTATAGTCAGGTGATAAATAACACACACAATGGTAAATGGACTGTACTTATATAGCGCTTTATCCAGTCTTTAAGACCCCTCAAAGCGCTTTACATACTACATGTCATTCACCCATTCACACCCATTCACACAGAGCAGTGTACCTTACTCTAGGACCTAACATTCACACACATTCACACACCGTTGGCCATCGGGAGCAACTCAGGGTTAAGTATCTTGCCCAAGGATACATCGACATGTTGACTGCATGGGCTGGGATCGAACCCACAACCTTCTGGTTGAAAGACGACCGCACTCCCTCGCAGCCACAATCCATACATTTTTCAAAGTAAACATAATAAACCTGTAGTGATAGCAGCATCTGCACCATGGCAGGTTGAACCACTTTACACATTTTGCTACAATACCTCATCACCCTTTGTGCTCTTTGACATCAAGTCTTTTAAAAAGGCCCTTTGGCTTTGTTAAACATTTTCCACCTGGGTTATTCCTCCAAGCTATAGAGGGTGGCTATGTAACAGCTACTAATGCAGGACCAGTCAGCCATGGAATCAAATGAGCATGTACCTCCTGCACTCCTGTACAGGGACATTTTGGTTGTGGCATCAAACAATTCAGGTCACGTGTTACCATGGCAGATCAGATTTCCTTATGTAAAGACATTTTTTTTCTAAATTCAATTACCAATTAAAAAATAGTCGGTAATTAAGGTTACATGATATTTTCCATATGTTCCCATTATGCCACAGTGACAGGTAGGGATAACACTTAGTCAGACCCTGACTTCATCAGCATCTGCCTGAAGAAAAAAATCCCCTTCTCTAGTTACAATGACACCAGAATAGCCACTTAATGGATTCAATTATTCACTGACATGATGAAGCTTAGATTGTTACAATAACTATAGTACTTGAGGACTGCACAGTATAATAGTTTTTTTAAATTGTGTTTGCAATGTCAACTTAAGCAATAAATACTGCAATTCAGCACCTTTTGTGTTCAGTTGAATGTTCAATTTGTCAATTAAAAGAGTGTTGGAAGGAAATTATTTCCAGTTTTATGACAAACCTTATTATAGCTTTCGAAATACGTATTTCTAAAACAATTTTTTTTTTATGACCACCTACGTATATAAAAAAATGTAGGATTTATTTTCTTTTTTACCTTCTTTTTCCATCTTATATTGTCACTTTTAAATGACATATGGGGGCTTCATATTCAAAATAATTAATTTGTTCAAAAAGCAATATGTTTGAGCATTATACGGAAAGCAGCAGAAAAGCAGAACCGTGTAGACTTGAATATCTGTTCATTCATCACAAGTAATAGTAATAACTTGATCACATATTGCACATTTCCTCATATTGTGCAGCCCTACTTTACACACATAGGAAAGCTAAAACTGAAGAGTGCCAGGAACAGGAAAAACAAAGGGTCACAGAACTAAACCTAAAATCTAAGTGTGCAGGCTGAGTGCAGCTCTGCATCCGATAATTGAATAATGATTTGTGTGATGTAGGTAATATTGTTATCAGTCCAGAAAAAGAGCCGGGTGCTGATATAATACGATGACAAATCTAATCGGCTGCTGTCTGGCTCCTAGTGGAACAAAGCAGCCACATACAGTACAGTGATACAGGTCTATATGTGATCAAATCCATTGAGTTTCAGTGTTTCAACGTTGTTTAGCTACATGTAACTATAGATTAGTTTTCGACATGAAAAAAATGGTGTGAGCTGTCTGTGAAGTTGCACAGCAGTTCTCTGAGCTACATGCTAACAGCATGCTAACATGATCATTATGACATTACTAATATGTTGTTAGATACTGTTGAACATGTTCACCAACTTAGTTTAGTGGGCTAGCCTTTGTTCTTAAGTACTAAACACAAATGTCATAAAATGTGTTTGGACAAAATGATGGAAAGAATAGTTTTTTGATGGGAGGATGTTGCAACTTTTACTGGTATTGCATTCGTCAATCCTGAAGACAAGGGTTCATGAATATATTTACCGAATGTAATGGCAATCCATCCATAACTTACTGCGATATTTCAGTCTAAAATGAAGTGAATCCATCATTGATGTTTGAGGTTATTGAGGTTATGAACCCATTTTCAGAAATATTCAAAAAGAATGTCACCGGAGGAGTTAAAGGAGAGTGACAGGGAGTATGAGAAGAAGAGGGAGAGAAAGTTTCAGCCACACTGGCTTGATCGATGGAGTTGGCTTCAATATGATGGCAATATAAACAAGGTATTTTGTCGGCTCTGTACATCAATGCCGACCTATGCTGACAAGTAAGTGAAGAGTAGAAAATATAAAGGTATATTGGCTATAGGGAAATGTCCCAGCAGTTTAGGATAATGAGGGTTCTAATCTAGGCTATTATAGCCATCACATTTCTAACTCCTGATGACAGGAAGGCAGAAAGCGCATTATACAAATAATAATAATAACAGACATTTTTTTAACAATGACCACATTATAATTATTTTTAATAAACCAAATATGAACAATTGAGGAAAATGAGGAAGAACTGATGATTCAAATGTTGTAGTACAAGTAGTAATGTAGTTTGTGCATAAATGACTATTGCAACAAATGCGTTAATTTTCTTCATTATTAGTTGATTTTTTGGACCAATGCTCTTTGGCCAGTGGTTACAATGGTGGGGCCACCCTTAATGTCTACCCCAGGGGTGCCCAATACGTCGATCACAAAGGTAGTGTGGGTAGATCGCATGGCATTAGTTAGCCTATCATCCATCCTTACTATGGCATTTGCCACTTGATTGACGTACAGGTAAGCCATTCTGAGATCTCATCTTTTCTAACACGCAGTTCACCACGCATGCGCCGTCAATCGCGCCAGCTGCAAATCACCGGCGAGCTGATTACCTAGTTAGCCTTCCAATTTATACAATTCTACTAAAGAAAGGGTATAAGGGGGGCTTCACCTCCTCATCTGAAGCGCAAATGCGGCACAATAAGTGTAAGCGCGCCACAGTTTCTCCGCATCTTCGAGGTTCCGGTGCTAGCAGTCCACTAGAACCCCCACTCGCGACACACAGGGCCTCACCTTGGTCATTTTAAAAGTAGCTCCCAAGCTGAAAAAGTGTGGGCCCTGGTCTACCCTATAGTGTAACAGGTAACCCGTCTGCTTTTTCAGTTGAAAGGATTAAGAATAACCAGGTTATAGAGATACTTTTGCTCAAAAAGCTGATGGCTTTATCCTGTATACATTTACCTGTGTTTCTAAAACACTTTTCGTAAATGTGTATATTTAAGTAACACATATTTTGTACAGCATTGCAATGGCAGCAACAAAGCAAGATAAAAACAAAGGTATCACTAATAGCTGTGCATCTTCAAAATAATACTCACAGGCTGCCTTCAACAAAAGAAATGACCAGTTGCTGCTCAAGAGGGCGACATGGTAGAAAGTTTTGATGCTAGACCTAAATCTTATCTGGATTTCTTTTGAAGTTAAACCTTATGTAACTTCTTGAAGCTGTAGTTCAGACAAACACCAGCACACTAATCTCACCTTACTCCCTCCTCACACAATGACTCAGCAAGTTTAAGGCACCGCTCCCATGACGAGGACTTTTCCCATGTCGGCACCACAATGAAGATTCCCTCATTGTTTAAATTGTAATATTTAGAATTACGCATGAAAACAATTGATGATTCATATAAAGGTAAGCTAAAGTGAGTATAAAATGAATTGACATAGGGTTCTAACTAAGGATTATATTAAGGTTTATTTTTCAATGATCAGTTTAGTCTATTTAAGATCTGAAATTAGTGAAAAATGGCCCGTCACAATTTCCTCAGTCTGAGCCATAGTTCAAAAACTAAATCTATGTAGTATTTATAATGTATTAAATATAATTTATACTAAAAAGAGGTAATTGTATTTGGTAAACTATCTTCAAATTAGGGCTGCACGATATATCGTGTCGTGGCGATAATCACGATATGCGCATGCGCAATATTCACATCGCAGGACGTGCGATTTAAAAAAAAAAAATTAATCACCAATCACAATCAAATCTCCAAAGCAAACGGACCCGGTGATTAAAGGTAAAAACACTGAATAAAGTAGTTTCATGTGTTTCTCCAGGGCAGTCCGGTGCTGCTAACCGAGCTAGCTCAGCTTGTTGCTCTGATAACTTCAGATCCAGACGTCCGTGACTAAAATCCTTCATCCGGTTAAATATTGTTACAAAAATACCAATTGTATAGCATTAAAGTTCAAGAAAGGATGGTTTGCGGACAAAAAAAACTGTCTTTTCTTCAATTCCTGTATTTTTTCATATCGCAATATATATCGCAGGGGGAAAGAAATCGCAATGTTTGGCATCTTTAGCTTTCTAATGGCTTAAATCTTTCTAATGGCTTAAACAAACTTCTAATATCACTTTTTTTTGTTATCAACCGACCCCAGTCTGAGATCAGGGGGAAATCCAACGGTTGTCTCCAAATTAGGGCTGCACGATTTTGGGAAATCTTTAATATTTGTTTTTAAGCGACCCAACGGAAGTTTATTGTAAAATGCGGCCATATCTCCGGCTAGGAAGGTCAGGCACTTTCAAAAATACTTGGCAGGTGATTGGATCAATCTGTCTATCACCTTCTATCATGGGCCACTTCTGATTGGTTAACAATGGCTGGTACATGTGGAGCACAGCACTTCTGATTGGTGTGGATGACTGACACACAAGAACAAAAAAAACAAAAATGTAAGAAAAAAGAAATGTTAAAAAGAAATCACAGGCTTTGCGATTTGATAATCGCATCATTTCAAATCGCGATTTCGATTTCAAATCGATTAATCGTTCAGCCCTACTCCAAATACGTTTTTCCAAATGTATCATCCCGGTTATTCTAAGTTGATACTGTGAGCTGGATGAAATGCAGGTCTTGTCAGGAAGCAATAGTGAGAGGACAACCCGAAACAGCCTGAGGTCACACTGACAGAGATTTGGCTCAGACAGGATTTGATCCGATTATCAGAGTCCTGTTTCATTAAGACAAACACTTTATTTCAACATCTCACAGCAGCGCAGCCTTCCAGCCTTCCTCTTCTGCTCATGATTGACCAAAGGTCCAAAAGTTCCTGTCTACTTGAGCCGTGTCAGGGCCTGGCTCTTGGCCATAACAAAAAGCGTGGGAAGGACAAGAACATATGAAAAATATATTTATTAACAAAAGTTTAACGTAAACCACAAAAAACTAGCACAAAGGGAAAACAAAAAGGCTAAGCGACGAGGCTGCTCCGCGGTCAGGTCCTCTGCGGGAGAGAGAGATCGAGAGTCTGGCCCAGGCCTCTTAATCCTCCGCCAGCCGTCAGGTGTCCTCAATCAGGGTGTTAGGTGTCCTCAATCAGACGGACACAAGCAGAGGAGGAACATTAAAGGGCCCTACACACACACACCACAGGAGACCTTAAAGCAGGGGTCGTCACAGCCGTTATCACTGTCCTCAGTTTGACCTGAGGTATAGTGCTACTGAATCCTCTGTTTGTTTCTGTCTCGTTCTTAGACTTTTGGACTTGGATGTTTCTCTTAAGGCCAAATAGCTTTTTTTAAATAAACAAAACAAACTGAGAAAAAAACTAAAAGCTTACTACTTCTATTTTTAAATAAAATAATATAATAGTAATTAAGAATGAAATACAATTAAATAAAGTAAGTAAGGTTCCAATGAATGTTCATAAGCATACAAGGTTCAAGGTTCTTTATTGTCAAACTAACATAGCTACAGAGTAATTATGTCGTTGAAAATCTTATGTCACAGGCTTCTCCAACAGTGCAACACAATAATACAGATAAGCAGACAATATTAACCAATATTAAAAGTAATACAAAAAGGAGACAATTAAAGTACAGTAGGATGTATTTCTATACTTTTCTGTTTGCCAAGGGGTTGTTACAATTGTATCCTGGAAAAAAATCCTTATTTTATTTCTATCCGTTTCTGATTTCTTCCTCTGAAGCATCGCATTTTAATCCCTACCTCTGGGCCTTCTAAAAGTGATTCCCCAATTTCTTTTTGACTGTGACAGCATTAGCAGGGATTTGAAACAAGATTAGGTTTCTGTAGCCGCTTCAATAAGAAATGTTCTCCTGAACTAACTTTGTCTGTTTCTGTGCAGCGGCTCTACAGGCCTTGAAAAGGAAAAAGCGTTACGAGCAGCAGCTGGGTCAGATCGACGGCACGCTGTCCACCATCGAGTTCCAGAGGGAAGCACTAGAGAACGCCAACACCAACACAGAAGTGCTCAAGAACATGGGCTACGCCGCCAAGGCCATGAAGGCTGCTCATGAAAACATGTAAGAGACATTTAGAAACAAAAGACAGGTTACATTTAACCATTGTTATTGTAAGTATGTAATAGAGTGGTGCAGGGATGACGTGTTTCTGTTGGCCGACCTCAAAGTTTGAAGCATCTCCTTGACACAAAGCCAATGAGATTTTACCACAGATTTTGGATTATTGCAGAAAATAAGCTCTGTGGCGAATACACGTTTATCATACATACATCTTTTGTTCAGCAGGACCACCTCCACATATTAGAACCACTTTTATGATTTTTGAACTGCAATCGGCAGAAGTTCAAAGATAACATTAGGCTTTAAACAAACTACAGCACGGTCACATGACTTTACGTCACCTCCGCTAATCTAAGGGTGGCTAATTTTTGGCATGATGATGTTTTGTAGTCTCATAAGACATTTTATCAACATAGAAGCTGCTGACATTCACCAGTGGGGTATTTTATGTCGTGGAGTCGATATGAAACTCTTCTAAGTTGTGTTGAACGCAGACCCTGTTTTGTTTTTTAACCTGAAAAATGTTCTAAAAACCATTGACTACAAGACAAGCAAACCAGAAGTGCCGAAATGCACACTCTCTTGGGACTCATTCCTGCACCACTTTTTATACTGGTTTATTTTGGGACATGTTTGTATTCATGCATTCATTTACACATCCTCACATCTCTCTTTGTGTTTCACAGGGACATAGACAAAGTAGACGATCTGATGGCGGACATCACGGAACAACAGGAAGTAGCTCAAGAAATCTCAGATGTCATTTCCAGACCGATCGGTTTCGGGGATGAGTTTGACGAGGTGAGAACATCCCTGGAAATCAGGAACCCGACTCAAATAATCTGCCACAGCTCTATTCTTCATGACAGTAGTGAAAAAATCTATGTTTTACTAAAAGACAAAGTAAATAAGTAAGTGCAACATAAGAAAGAGCAGAAACATTTTATATTTTCAGAATTTACTGACCAAATGGACTTGACTTGTTGACACATTAATAAAGGGAAAATGTAATATTGTGTGAATATGTGCCTTTTGGAGGCCCTCCTCAACTTTCATCAATATTTAAGAATATCACCAGGATTTAGCATGTCTCCATAAATGTATAAACTATTAGGCGCTTTCACACCGCAGTACTTTTCCCACAAAGGTTCATGAGAACTTAGTTCATCAGAACTCTTTAGTTCTCATGAACTAAGTACAGATCGCGTTCACACCGGAATAAGTCCCTGGGGGAGGATTAGGCAAATGAAGCCGCTGACGTCACTTCTTCTTCTTCTGCTTTGGGTTTACTGGCAGGCTGCAAACAACTTCACAGCGTATACTGCCACCCGAAGTCCCCGGAGTTAGGGACTGGCTTCAGTAGAAGCTGCTGGGACTCCCAGCTGCTTCTACTGAAGCCTTCCGAGTAAATCGCCAGAACGCCGACACCTCCTCATCTCCACCGCTCCCATGTTTTCTTTTGTGTTGTCATAAGTTAGTCTCTCTGCGTATTTCTGCGCTGGGCTAATGCTAATGCTAATGCTAATGCGAGGATAATAAAATGGTGGCTTCACAAAACCTTTTGGGAGTTTTACGGGCCGTGGTTTGCATTCCGCCCAGCCAATCAGACATAGGAACCTTTTTCTCCCACGAAAGTACCTGCTCTCTAGCAGGGACGGAAAAGGGGGTAAAAAGGTTCTCATGAACTCATTTTAGTTCCGGCTTTTTTTGGTGTGAACTCGACATTTCGGAACTATATCGGAACTAAAGTGGGAAAAGTACTGCGGCGTGAACGTGCCTATTGTAGTTACAGCTGCTGGCATTAAGACCAAATGGATAAAACCTCAGATGAGAGAAGTGTGTCTTTTATTATAAAATAAACGAGTCTTGGTCTGTGGTTGGTTAATTGATAACTCACGTGTGTATATGTGTGTGTTTTTGTGTGTGTTCAGGACGAGCTTATGGCTGAGCTGGATGAGCTGGAACAGGAAGAGCTGGACAAAAATCTTCTGGAAATCCAAGGAACAGAAGACGTTCCTCTACCCAGCGTACCATCTACATCACTACCATCGAGACCAGGTATTATTATAAGTAAAAAGTCTATGTCATACTCACACAAACAGCACACACATCTACACTATCCTCATCAGCCAAACCTTTTCAAACCGAGCAATTCAGCATTTATATCTTATTCATATTTATACATCACTAAAGCGTTTATTACGATATACATGTTACATATTTTAGGGCCGCACAATTCATCAGAATTTGTTATTTAATTAGTTATTTTTTCAAAGATGTGCTTCCATATCATATATTGTATGAATTTATTTTATTTGATCCTTATATTTGACATTTTACTTGAACTTCTTATGTTTATATAAACATCTTTATGTTATTTTTTTATCTTTTGAATGCATGTTCAGTTTTAACTTCGTATATTTATATAAATATTTGTATTCTATTTAATGTTATTTAATCCTTTTATTAGACAATGTATTTTAACTTCCTTATTTTTATAAATATTTTAATTATATTTTTGTTTTAATTAAACATTTATTTTGTTCTAAAATGGAGCAACTGTTTCGAAACCCAATTTCCCCAAGGATAAATCAAATGTTCTGATTATGAATAACATGATTAAATCTGAGGTTTATTTCCGTTTGCTCCTGTTTTTAGACAAGAAGAAGGTGGAAGAAGACGAGGACGACATGGCGGACCTGGAGGCGTGGGCGGCTAACTAAGCTAGCTCGCCCTGCTAGCTAGCTAATGCCCCTCTCCTGTCTGTGTGCAGGCTGCTTCCATCTGGAAGAGAGGCAGGGACTCTGCTGCTGCTTTCTCTTAAAGCCTACGTGCATATATCTAAAACAGACCCCAACCCTTAAGTATGCACTTGTGCACTGACTTTATGAAATGAACCCAGGCTTTTCTCCTCTCATTAATGTGATCTCTTTGCTCCAGCTGTGCACTCCTTAAAGGGCATAGAGTCGCCAAACAAATGCCCTCCAAGCCTGTGGTGATGTATATCGCTCTCTTATTTTTGAGTACATGAATGTGCACTTTGTGTAACAAGTGCATACTATAGGTGACGGGTGTGTGGAGGACGAGTTTCTGGGAGGAATGTGAAGAATAAACAGATGTGTAAGGGGAGAAAAAAACAAAAAAACAGATCATGATTCAGCCATTTTTCTGCTTCCTGCGTTGTCATCTCTCTGCTCTTCTAAAACGATGACAACAACCCCTCATCTATAGCTGCTAAATGTCTGCAGCAGCAAAATAAAAATATGAATGATATATAGGAAAATGTAGGACTTTCTCATTCAAAAATGGATGTTACAGCAGTGGAAACATCTTGTAAAGAGAGGATCGGGGATTTGATCCCTCTGTCAGCCATATCTCCTTCTGAAGGGTCCGCAGGCCATGCTTAGTCTCTCATAGCTAGCTCTGGATCTAATCGGTTAAATTCATTAGATGTCATGTGAGGGGAAAACACTTAAATGGGCTTACTTTATTGGAAATGTAACGAGGCAACTGTTAAATCATCATAAGGTTTCTTTTTGGAAATCAAATGCTAACAGCTACAATTCCCAAATGTTCAATTATAGAGATCCCATAAGAACCACCAGGAGTGGAAGATGTAATCAAACTTTTTGCTTAAGTCAATGTAGCAATACTAAATGGTAAAAATACTCAGTTTCCAAAGTCCTGCAATTCAATTCCTAAGTAGAAGTGCAAAAGTATTGGCCTCCATATATTCTTATGCTCATTTAATGATTGTATATCCTCTGCTGGATCACTTAACCCATGATTATATGTCCATGTTTATTCATTAGCTGATTTATATTTAATATTAGCTATGAATCTGAATCTACAATGGCTGTCAGATAAAGGTAGTGGAGTAAAAAGTACTTTATTGCTTTCCAAAATGTAATGGAGTAGAAGTATAAAGTAGCATAAAAGGAAAATACTAAGATACCCTAAAATTGTACAGTACATGATTCAGTGATTTTCTGTCCATTAGTGATATTTAGCCCTAGGCTAGCATTCTAATGTACTGTTTAATTAACTGAATGAATTGTTACAGTGGTGGATTACTTGCAGTACTGTCACTTTGCGATTCTTGTACTTTACTGTAAATGTTTTGGATAATCCTTCACGTAACAAACTGTCAATTTACAAATTGCTGAGTAAGATTAGGAAGAACTTGTACTTTAATTAAGTATGTTTACTTGTACTCCACTATATATCAGAAGGTAGGAAACATTGTACTTTTACTCCCCTATTTCCACTTCTTTTCACTTCTCAAAGAATTCAAGGCTTTATTTGTCATATGCACAATAGCTACAGTGTAGTTTTAGCATATCAATATAAAGTCTCAGGTTCCTCCAATAATTGAAAATATTATGTACTTAACATTTAAAAAAGGACAATTGTGCGAGCAGGTTTTTTTTGAGTATTTGTAGATTGTGGTATTAGGATCGGAGTACTTTTGCTTCCGCTGTTCCACTTTTTTTTGTATGCTGTCCCTTCAATATGGCTGCCAGAGGGAACATGAAACACTCCACGCCTCGTCTGTCACTGTGATGCTCTCTGAGAAAATCCTACATTGGTTGAATTTGAAGATAATGTGTGAGTGTGTGTGTGTGGTGTTTTTCAGCCTTTTGACACAGTGACCTCTTGTGAATACTTAGTCAAACTGAGACGCTGGGCTGGATGTTTGTCTTCAATCTGCTCTTGGCTCACCTGTGGAGTAAAAAGGATTCAAACGCTGAGAGACTACATATTTGTCTCGTCATAAAACTTCTGCTCACTTCCCCTTTTCTCATGTCTTCCCTTCCTTCTGTCAGCACCCGGTTATGGATCGGGGTCGGTCCAAATTCAAAAAGATGGTTTAGACTGAAATGTAAACAAGTCTTTGTAAAAGAAAAAGCGATTCAAAACACATTTCTGTTACGCAAAATCACCTTATTTGTCATTAGGTCGACCCCAGTCCTGATATGTAATTAAAACTATTGAAAGATGAATCTTGCATATGCCAATAAACTCTGTTTTCCATTTTTTTCTGTTAACTAAAAACACTCATGTTCTGTTGACAGAAACACAGCGTGAAAAGACCGGAGATTTTTCCGTGTGGCGGCCATGTTGCTTTATGACTGGGGAGTTTATGTTAATAAAGTTTGGATTTGGTGCAAGTTTGTGCACTTTTTTTCTATTCTGTCAGAAATAAGTTTCCCTTTCATGGCTTTTTCAATCATCAGGAATCTGGCTCTGGATATTTAACAGTACGTTGATGAAACATTTAGTCTTTCTCATGATCACCTCATCTCAAGTAGGCTACTGAACTGGAATTTAAGCATTTCCATGTTATGCTACTTTATATTTGTTTATTTGACAGGTAGCCTACAGAGCATATTAGTTAACTCAAAGAATACGTTTAGTTAAAATACCAGTGTTAGCGAAAATGCTTATAGTCCTGTAGTCCCGAGGCAAATTCAAAAATGAATAGTCAAGTCAAAATGTAAACTTTCATATCAATATCTCTGACTGTGTGGTACAAACAGGGAGACTGAAATGCCGTTCCTCTCTAATATTTGCTTTATACACTTTCAGAAGGAAGCAAACTCGTAATACAGTATGCACTACAGTTCCTAGTTTCTTTCCAAAACATGATCAGACATGTTTGACAGTTTTTGTGAATTTCCTCCAACTTGTCCAGGGCTGCTGATCCTCATACTATCATCAGAATGTATGGGTCATGATGAGGAGTTGTTTCAGCAGCATGGAGTTTCTTTAGTTTGTGTTCAGCTCCAAACCACTGCGGCTCTTCCCCAGAGACTCCATGCTTCACATCATAACCCTAAAAACCTCACTCCTACCAGGGTTAGGAGGGTTATTTAAAAAATATATTGTGTTACAACTGCTAGTTACCAACAGTGTAACTTAATCTGAGTATCACAATATAAAAGTAAGATAACCTAATAACTTTACCTAACCTTTGGATTACCTCAATGTCAAATGCGATGCAAAAATATCAATAAGATGTTTTTAACTGAAGGGTTTTATGTAAAACAACAGAACAATGTGACATTAGAAAAGAAGATATTTAGCAAGCTACTTTATATTTCTACTCCACTCCATTTCAGAGGCAGATGTCATACTTTTTACTGCACTACATTTATTTTAACACTTGCTGTCACTATACTTTGTAAATATAAAAACACATGATATGCTGATATGATATAATGCAGTACTGTACTACTAATCTACACAGTAGAGTATTTTAAGTATTAATGCTTAAATGCTCTTAGATCTATTTGTCAGTGATAAAAACGGGATAATATAATACTGTGAAGATATCCATCCTGCAGAATGATTACTTTTACTTTGATACTTGAAGTACATTCAGCTGATAATACTTCTGTACTTTATATGATTCTGAAATGGGTGGTTATGCAAGAGGTTACATGACACGTAACCTCTTGTGTCATGTAACCTGTTGCTCCCCAAAACCTGTATTTGATGTACTTCAACAGTTAAACAATGGAAAAAACTGGAAAAGGGCTTTTTTTTTTTACTTCCCGTCTAAAGGTCTTGAACATTCTTTTTTTCTGAGAAAATAACTGCAGCTATCTGGTGACAGCGGTTAGTTTTGTAGACCTCACTTCCCTCCCTGCTGCCTCTGGGTGATAAACATAATTTAACCTTTAACCTGGAGGGATATAGGGTGACACTATGCTGTAGTAAACCACTTTAAACTTGCTCCTAAATATAGTACTCTCAAGTATAATGTTTCTACCAGTTGTCTCAGTATAGCCCCTTCAACGCCATGCTTTCGCTCCCTGCATTTCTGCCTCATTGCTACAGCTTTACCTTTTTTACTGATGTTATTTTGATTTGACTCTTACTTACATGTTTTGTTTTTGTTAACCTTGTGTGAACCCTAACCTGTCCTGTTTCACTCACTCTGACACCTTTAACTTCCCTGGTGTGGTTAAGGAGTTTTATCTCTATTTATATGTGGATCTTATCTCTACTACAACTAAGGCTTCACAGAAATAGCAGCAATTAGTATTCAGATGTTTGGATAGTACTTGTTCATGAGCTGTCTCATATCAGTGACCTCCTTTCTGACAAACACTCCAGGAAACAGGGAACCTAGAAACATTATTGTTTAAGTCAGCCATGTTTTATTGTTTAGCTACACCAGTTACACTATTCCTTTATTTTTTTTAAGACATAATGTTATTATAATGCAAACATAATAAAATAAAATACTGTACAGTTAAACATTATAAAATGACAATCAACAAATGTAAGGGAAAGCAGAAGGAGAAAAAGGTTAAGAGAATGATAAACTGAAATGAATCTGAAATCATTCACAGATTCCTTTTAATTTGTTTAATTACTGCTACTCTACTGGTGATATTTATTCTTCTTCATGGTTTAAATGCAGCTCTGCTTCTTCTTGTACTGTGCATATTTGTGTATGCTTATGTGTGTTGGGAAAAGGTATACAAATATTAGCTTAGTAAATGTGTGAGTTCAAATGTTTACTCAAGAAAATGTCAAAATTACTAGTTCCTCTTCAGAGTCAAGAAAAAGTGATGTGTTGACTTGTATGTATTTAACATTAAGTTCATACAAAGTAGGGCTGTGCAATATGGAGAAAATAAAATGTATCTATGTATCTAATCAAATACCCCTAAATGAATATCTCTTTAGTCTCTTTAACCATATGGATATAATATTGTCCAGCCCTAAGATAAACAAATAAAACTGTTCAGTTAGAAATCTGTACGCATTGCATTTCAACCGTTTTGTGAATTTCACATTAAATATAGTGTCTAAATGACAGTATTTAATTAAAAAAAATTCAGAGGTGTATTGTTTTACTTAGGTAGCAAAAGTAAATTGTAGAAATACTCAGTTACAAGTAAAAGTACTCCAACTCTTACTTTTAAGCAGAAGTACAAATGTATTAGTAGATGTATTTTATTAGCTAATAATCTGAATCTGTAAAGCTGTCAGATAAATGAAGTGCAGTAAAAAACTGAATATTGGCTTTTAAAACATAGTGGAGTGGAAGTAGAAGTCATGTACAAGTACCTCATATTTGTACTTAAGTACCATACTTGAGTAAATGTTCTTACATTCGACCGCTGCTCAAAATAAATCTAACAAATACTTTCCTCTGCATTTAGTGAAGGGTTTTTAGTGTGTAAAACCACTGATAATGATGGAAATAATCCTGTGCACTGCTTCCGAAAACCCACATCAGTTGATTTTAGTGTAAGTATTAAGAGTGAATATTAAATGTTGTTGTGAAAGAATGAGTGTGAGGACCCTCAGTGAAACTGAGACAGGGTCCAGTGTGGAGCAAAGGCCAGGTTAGAGTTGAGGCTATTATTAGTACATAGGAGTACAAAACAGTGTATGTTTTTAATGTTGCATCTTTACTATAATACCATGCATTGATGCATTCCTCATTAATATCTTTATAAATACTAATACATCAAAGCATACACGAAAATATTGCTAAATGTTTAAATCTTCATGAAAATATTTCTTTCTTGAAATTTGTAAAAAAAACGAGGCCTAGAGTGAGGATTAGTTTTACTTGCCTAATGTTTGCCTAATGTAACGTTTGCCTAATCTGTTTCAAATAAAAGACAGACACAAGTTGTACCCGATTCCAGCAGTCACGCCCACACTACAACTCGAGATATGATTGGCTGTCTTTCCTACATACACCGTCATCCAATAACAAATCTGACACGCGGGGCGGGAGCTTCGACAGCCAATAGGAATCAAGAATAGACCCGGGTTCGAGCCGTCCCCTCGCGTTAGCCGGTTTGAATGTGGCCTCCCTCGACATAAAAAGAGAGCGGTCATGTGTCGTTCCCTCCCTCTCTGACTCTGTTCGTCGGCTAGGCTGCACTAAACCTACCCAAAACAACACACCAGAAAACAACCATGTCTGACAAACTTAACTACAAAGTTGGTAAGTGTCAGTTTTATTGACTTTATTTAAACCTACTAATCATATGTTTCGTTTGGTAACACGTACGGTTAGCTAGCTAGCTTGTTGTGAAGTTTGTGGTTCCGTGCATGTCTAGCAGCCGGTTGAGCCAAAAACCTAATCGTTAGACGAAAAACAATTAGAGGTTTAAAACGGTTTTATTCTTATTGCATGGCTTAGGTTGTAGTTATTTCCTGCCTTTGTTATTGCTAACCATAACCTGATGGCATGTGTTAAATGATGTTTTCTTTTAGCGTGTTTATCATAATTCTGTTATTCGTCGATTAGATTCTAGCATCTTCTTTTCCATTTTCTATACTCTCAGTATTCACAGTTAGTTTAAATCTGAGAATGAATAGAAATGAGACCGTCGTACTACCGCCGAGCATGCTTTTCTCTGTGAACAGAAACGACGTCCAGTCTCTGGATATTGTAGTTTATTTGGGTATCTCCGTAATGCCATGGCTGTGTTTGCAAACCTCACTTCCCATGAAGCATTGCAACCCGCCGCCAGTTTGTGCATGAGTGACAGCAGCAGGCAGAGACTGATCTGCACTGTATGCACCTTACATACCGTAGTAAAGCTGGGACTACACGTGGTGCTAATGTGTAGCCGCTTTACGAGCTAAATGGTTTAAAAATAAATATTGTTTCGATTTATGTCACTTTTGAACATCGTTTTTTTTTCTTATATTTTATTACTTACAATTTTCTTTCTTTTTTAAGTCTTTGTTATTCAAAAAGTGTTTAGTTGCCGTTCTTTATTTGATGAGTTAGAACAATCTTCTTTGATTTGCCAGTATGTTCATTTGGCTCCAGAAATGGAGAAGCACTGTATGCGATGAGAAAAAACAAAGAAAGAAATCAAATCAAATCAGGTCTCTCTTGGAAATGAGACCTTGTGTCTCAATGAGATTTTACACCTGTATAAATAAAGGCTAAATAAAATAAAAAAATTCAAGGTAACAGTGCATAGGGAAATAATGCGCCATAGACTTTTTAATATTACATTTGGGAAAACCTGGTAATGTATGTACAATGGGAGATAATGTTAGTTATTATACATTAAAATCTCCAGCAGTTGTAACAGCACTCTGTGAGTGTCAAACGTGACACTTGTTGGCTTGAAGCAGCTGGTTAGAAGCAGATGCAGTTGCACAATGTCCTGTTCACAGATAAGCTTGGGGCAAAGTCTAAACATTCTCTATTGACTAAATTCAGTCAAGAGTCAACCAGTTCCTCAGTGACTGTTAGTCAAGTCCTGAGTGGTCAATTGATGCAATATCTCTTTTTAATTCAAACATTTTGTCTGTAGACCAAGCATTGTCCCATGGCCATCGAAATGTACATTTTGTACTTTTCTGAGGATTAAGGAGGGGGTGGAGGGCACTCATTGCTGGAGTGTGCTATTTCATTATAGCAGTAATAGTTGGTAATAAGATTTATTTTCAGCAATTTATGCACTTTTTATACGATAATACTTTAATTGATTAGTTAAAAAAGAAAGACTATTTAACATTTATAAAATGCTGGCTTTTTCTTTTCAAATAACTGACTTTATTTGAACTCTGGGCACACAGAAAAGTTCAGTTATTAAGGCACATGTGCCAGGATACTTGCACTTTAAATGCTAATACTTTTCTGTTTATACATGGCTTAGGATGGGCTTTGAACCAACATTCCTGCCAATATTGTTGCCCTACTCGGCTCTTATTGCTTCACAGAACCACCCAATGATTCACACCTGATGATGGTAGCTAAAGTTTAGTTTAGTCACTCCACTTGACCTGGGGGTGAACTTGGGTTACTAATCCTGTCTCTGGCCGGTCATTCAGGCCAGTGCCGGTTTGGTGCAGTTACCCCAGACTCAGTTTGGACCATAGACTGTATTTGTATAAGGATTTTGCACAGGCTGCGGTTGAGGAGGAGGAGGGTGGGTTGTACTCCAGGACCTTCATCCTGTCCCCTGAAGCTATACACTAATATTGTAAAAGCCCCTTTGGAATTTGTTTGTCTTCAACCTCCTGCAGTAACAACACACCTCATCTGAATCACTAAAACACATGTTTTCTCAAAGAATAAATACATTTCACTTTAACATCAAAGTAATCTCAAAGGTAACATTACTTTAGGATAAAATGTGTGTAAAGTTACATTTAATTAGGATTACACTTAAAGAAAGCTAAAAACAATAATTTCTACTACAGCTCTTGGAAAACACAAAACTGCACATGTGCAGTAGCAGCTGTCTGAAATGAGATTCCACACAGCTGGGGCCGTGTGGATTTTCCCAGGACAGCAGCAACTTGGTTAGCAGGGAAACGATTATATTCTCTCTCGTTAAAAAATGACATCTTTTTTTTTAACATGCATCGGAAAAAAAATAAGCTGAAATGTTTTACATGAATGTGATTTAATGTATTGGGTTTTGTCAAGACTTCATTATTTGTAGAAGAGCAATATTCCAAATCGTGATTAGTTTTCAGGAAGAGATTTAAGAAATGCAGAAGGACATGAGATGAATCTGTTCCATGCTGTGTCTCTTAAAATCTTTTTGATCCAAGTCTGCAGCAAATATCGACATGTTGAGTGTCCTTTGCAAACATATATATTATGTTATTGATTTGAAAATAAAACATTTGATATTGATCAAAAAACCCTTTAGATGTTTCATAGGCAGTGTTTCCCCTACTATATATATATATATATATATATATATATATATATATATATATATATATAGCACCAAATTGCAACTCATCTACTGTCACTTTTCACATTGAACATGTGCTCTTTTATTAAATAACCAAATGCTTTCATTTTAAGTTGTGAGTTTAGTGTTTTTGACCCTAAGAAACGCATTAATCAATAACAATAATCCACAGCTCCTCTCTCTGCTCCATATTTATATATATACATTGTATATTTTTTTAAATCCTCTGGAGCATATATATATATATATATATATATATATATATATATATATATATATTCCGTAGGTTTGCCTCTTTGATTTGGCTTGAATCCAAAATACTGCCGCACCGGCGAATCGAGATGTGTAGTTAGGTTTTGTAACCAATTCAATTTGAATTCCCCGCGAGTTAGTCACACGTTGTCTCCCGCTTGTCGCTATATTATTAATTTGGCTGCTGCACGTGCACACGGAGTGTCCTGACCTGGCTGTGTGTCAGCCCCGCCCCTCACAGCGCGCGTGGCCGGCAGCCACAGCGCTCCTGGCTAAAATGCTGGTCACATCCTTATGTAAACGGCAATTTATCGAGCTCAGTAAAGTTATCGAGTCCATTTTTATTTATCGTACGATAAGTCAATTTATTGATTGTCGCGACATGCCTAGGTATATTGGTATCTTGTGTTTTGACATCCTTTTTTCCCGTCTCAGCTGACATCAGCCTGGCCGACTGGGGGCGTAAGGCTATCGACATCGCAGAGAACGAGATGCCCGGTCTGATGAAGATGAAGGAGATGTACGGTCAGTCCAAGCCGCTGAAGGGCGCCCGCATCGCTGGCTGCCTCCACATGACCCTGCAGACCGCCGTGCTCATCGAGACCCTCACCGCCATCGGAGCTGAGGTGACATTTACCATCTAATTATTCAGATTTATTCTTCCAGAGAGAATCTACTCATCATTCAAGACTCTCAGAAAATATAATATAAACTAGACTCAACTTGCTTGCAATAGTTTATTGGAAACAGTTGCGGCTTTAAATGGAAAAGTTATTATGTTTTATATTTCCAAACAAATGCATGCACATTTATTTTACTTTCTTATAATATCTTTGAATAGATGAGAACTTACCCCCACCTCAAAAAACATGAACTTGTTTGAATATTGATCAAACTCTATTTCTAAAGATTTGAGAGCCATTAACTTACAGTTCAGAGAATAAGCATTTCTATTTTTAGAAAAAAAGCAATCTTTTCCTTTTTTTTTACTTCTTCAAAGGCCCATCATACTTTTTCTTTACTGTCAGAACTTGTGGTTGAACACTTTCAAGCCCGGTTTTTCAAGGAATAAAACACTCACTTCAAGATCCGTTTGTCTCAGTTAGTCTTTATCAGGCGTTTGTTTCATATATGATAGGGTGGGCATCATAAATACATTTATCACAATACCTGTGCGAAGACAATACTTAAAAAAATGTACCAGTTTAACCAGTTGAGCCAGTTTTTCAGGTCTCAGGCTCGAACAAATCACTATATCTTCCCTTCTAAAAGGGGTACATTAATAATCTTTTTTCTCAAAGCAATGATAAACCTGTGAGTTGAATGTAGAAGAGTCAGAATCAATATAGATGTTTTTTATTTTAAAGTAAATTCAGATTGAACCTAGTAAAAAAATGTAAATTATAGTTTGTCTAAAGAAAAACATTACTTATAGTGAAAACCACCCTTGAATGATGGGATAGTAGACTAAAAGCTTTAGGAATCCAAACTATAACATAAGTACCCTGTATCAAGATTGATGCAAAACAAGTGACATGTGACCTTTTTCGAGGTTCAGCATTTGGGTGGATTTGACCTATCTCTGGCCCCCCTCGGTCGATTTTGATTGACACCTCTTTTTAACAGTTGGAGCCAATAGAATCGAGGGGAAGTTCCTAAAATCCATCTAAACATTACCCATTGGTGAATGCATGCCAGCGCGCCCAAAACCGGAAGCTGGGTTGTAGCTCGCATAGCAGCTAATATGAAATCTCAGTTTTTGACAAAAATGGAATTATGGATTATCAGTAATATCAAAGTGACACAGACACATTGGATTAACTTTCAGCAGCGTTTCTATCGTTTTAATGCCATTGAACACAACTTTTGATCAGAAAAACAGCAAAGATAAGACTTATTTGCCGTTTTGGCTCCGTAAAGCTACGTTGTCTGGGTTTGCCTTCGCTGGCCTGAGTTTTGGTCGCACAGTGATGACACTTGTGAATAAATAAGCTGTTGTGGCATCAAAGTGTATATATGGCCAAATTTGCAAGAAAACATGGAAAGTCTCAGGGTATATACCTGAGACATTAAAAGAAAAATAGATGGTGCAAGTTACGCAATGATGCAAGTCAAAATGCAGAAAGGCAGTTTCTAGTTTTCAGAAAATGCATCTGGTTCATAGCATTAGCTGCTCAGTATAACCTCTGTCGTCTTCTGACTTGAAAAGGGCACCACAGCAGTGATTTCTAAGAGGTCATCTTACCCACCCATTTATCTGAACAAACTCGCTCACTCAGACAGGGGAAGAGAGGGTTCCAGACTGACTGCCCCAGGCCGCTCTTCTGTTATCATGTGTTTGTTTTGTCAGAGCAGGACTGGTTTCATCCTGCAGGAACCAGCACCCGCGAACCAACGGAGAATCAATAACCCACTCTCAGCTCTTCCCCTCAATAAGTTACACTTCTCTCTGCTCATGATACTCTAACTAAATATGCAGCTTACAAATTGAGCTTCCACAATACACACAAATCTGGTCTTTGACCTTTTAGAATACAAAAGACAAAATAATGTCTTTTTTCTTTTTTTTTAAATGCTTAAGATTTGTGTTTTCGATGTTTGCATAAGGTTATGGTTCTTAAAATGTAACAATCTGCTAGCGGTCCAAAAAGGGACAACAATGGTCCAAATTGTATTTATTTTTAGATTCATATTTGATAACAACTGCTGCCTAAAGATGTTGTCACGGATATAACATTTTTTATAGTGTTTCAGTCTCATTAGATACCTGTGGACCTGTAAAAAACGCATTAAACCTACTTTAGCGTTTTTTCAAACTTTTTTTTTTAAATACAGGCATGTAAAACACCAAACAAACGACTATGAAACAAGACCACTATTTCAAAGCACTACTAAATCCCCAAACTATCAGTAATCCCAGTGTCATATGTATACAAATAATACAGATTTAAATTTGACAGTTATCATACAGTTGCTTATCTATGGTACGCACAGTAGAGCTAGTCCTTTCCAATAATCATAGGAACATATTTTAAAAGCTCATACCATATAAGAGTATTAGTTACAGCCCTAAACAGAATGACATTGTAGAGACCTTACATTGTTTTCAAGGTGAAGTTCACTGCCTCAAAAACCCTTTCATTATAAGACTACTGGAATTTGGAGACATAAATACAAGTAACAACTATAGCAGTAATCCAATACATTTTATTTGTTGAGATGACTCACTTTCCTCTTCTCTTCTGCCTACTCAGGTTCAGTGGTCCAGCTGTAACATCTTCTCCACTCAGGATCACGCCGCTGCTGCCATCGCCAAGACCGGTGTTCCAGGTAACACACACACCCTCTGTGGATACTCAATTTGAATTATAAAATTACCTGATTATGACTTTCTAGCTCACTCTGCAAAAAAAATCACTTTCCATAGATGCATGTACAAAGTGCTTAAAAAGAATGAAGGACTTCAGCAGGCGTAATCGTGTAAATAAACGAATTAAACCGGTTAAATAAAACGGGTGTACTAAAATGATTTCTTAATAGGCTTTAAAAAGGGATTCAAAATATTAGTCACTCATCGAAATTTGACAGTTTAAGTGCCTTGAGCAAACATCCAAACCATACTGGTTAGGGATGCTCCGATCGGCCGCCGGTCGATATCGGCCGATATTCACTCTCTGCCGATCGATCGGTGCTCTCTATAAATGCCGATCGCAAGAGCCGATCGCATGACGTAAAATACATGACACTTTTCTCTGTGCGCGGCAAAACAAGCTCGCCAAAATGGCTTCACCAGTCTGGCAGTATTTTAAGGTGTCCGAAAAAGACAATAAAATAGCGATATGCAACGTGTGTGTGAAGCAGAAATCCTGCAGCTCCACCCGCTGTGACGGACCGGTGAGCGAAACACAAGAGTTAGATCTAACACACACTATTTTATCTACCTCTGGAACAAGCTAAACTAGTTATAAATATATTTATTCTTCACTGTCGGGCCACTCATTACTGGATCAGTGAGCTGCAGGAGATACTGACGGGCTGTCAGGAGAGGGAGAGAGGAAAAGAGCGCTTCCGCTCATTTCTCCCGTGTTATTGTCCCAAGTTAATGTAAACTTGAATAATGTACTTAATTTGAATGTAGTAATTATGTTGGTTGTTTGTGGAAACGCCAGTGAATGAGCCCCATTAACTGAGTTTTAAACATCACTTTAAATGGAAGATCCCCATAGGCCCCGCCCACTCGATCGGATCGGCTATCGGTCGATACTGATTCCGGCGATCGGCCCCAAAATTGGCGATCGGAGCATCACTAGTACTGGCTAATAGAGTAAATGCTTCCTTTCTCTCCACACTAAAATGCCAGCCTGCTGCTCTAGTGTTAACTAGGAACACTTTTGAAAACGATGAAAGTGATCCTGCATTTTGGAGCTATGTGGCATTAAAGTCATTAATTATCAATAAATCAAATCACACAATACAGATGTCATGCAAAGACGACTTCATTATGGATGTGTTTGATACTTCTCAGTGCACCCGTACAGAAATAACTGCTTGCCTGATTAACAGGTTGCCTTTATAAGTCACAAAATGACTGTCATTATGTTGTTTTAGTTTATTTATGGCATCCCGTTGGATTTGACGTCATCTGAACAGGACATCGCACGCTCACTGCTTGATAGCGCGCGAAGGTCCGTTTACGCCGGTTGTTAAACAACATCGTTATGGGGAAATGCAAGTTTGCGTCCAAATGGTTGGAAGATAAGGAGGGAGGACAATCAATACTGTATATAGTCAATGTGAGGTAAAGTGTCGCCAATGTAACCGGTTAGAACTCGAAGTGGTCTTAAAATGTTTGGAAAGGGTCTTAAAAAAAGGTCTTAAAAGGTATTACATTTGACTTCAGGATTCCTGCATATACCCTGTAGTTGTTGTATATTTAAATGGAAAGAAGTGCACTTTGGCTTTATAAAAACACAGCAGGAGGGGACAAAAGAGAGATTAAACCAGCCGAGGCTCACTGTCCATTAAGAGCTTCTTTTTTTTTCAAACGCCAGCAAGTATTTTCAATTGTTCCCAGTGAGCGCTGGTGATGCCCTTCCCTTTCATGCACTGTATGCACACTTCCTGTGGATGTCTGACTTAGCTGATGTAACAGCCAAGAAAAGACAATAAAGAAGATTAACGTAACCGAAAAACTCCCAGGGTTTTAACCTGTTAAGCACCTAGCCTGTTTTTCATGTTTCAGGCTCGAAAATGACACGCCCAAAACAAATGACTACAACTTCACTTCTAAAAGGGTTATATGAATAATTTCTTTTATCAAAGCAAGGTTACATCTGTGAGTTAGATGTAGAGGTGTCAGAATCAATATAGATATTTT
Organism: Trematomus bernacchii; assembly: GCF_902827165.1. Lineage (NCBI taxonomy): Eukaryota > Metazoa > Chordata > Actinopteri > Perciformes > Nototheniidae > Trematomus > Trematomus bernacchii. The sequence continues at coordinate 211,343 of NW_022987469.1, forward strand.
TTATTTTAAAGAAAATTTTACATAGTAAAAAACTGTAAATTATAGTGTCCGTCCAAAAATTATTTTTTACAGATAGTGAAAACTACCCTTGGATGATGGGTTAGTAGACTAAAAGCTTTAGGAATCCAAAGTACAACATATAATAAGTACCCTGTATCAAGATTGATGCAAAACAAGTGACATTTGACCTTTTTAGAGAGATTTAGCCAAAACCACCCCACCTCTGAGGTGATTTGGGTGAAAATGTTTTTTTTCCATATCTCTGGCCCCCCTTGGTCGATTTAGATGGTTGACACCTCTTTCTGACCGTTAGAGCCAATAGAATTGAAGGGGGAGTCCCCCACACACACGTTGTGAAGAGGTGGGTGCTTCGCGCATGTAATTTTGCAGCAGAGTGGACCGATCTCTCGCTCTGACATTTGGAAACAAAAAAGCAGTTTTATTGCTTATGGATTATCAGAAATCATTTCAAAGAGGGCACAGACACATTGGATGAACCTATGGATTAACTGCAGCATCGTTTTATTTATCGTTTTAATGCCATTGAAGACCAGTTTTGACCAAGGTAAGCCATGTTAGCGTTTCTAGCTACCTAGCTCCACATGTTATGATGTACGCTTTCGTTTATAGCGTCGCAAATGTTTATCACTGAGTGTTGAGGTGGGCACCCCCAGATTCTGTGTCTCCAGCTGATGCTAATCGATGGGTTGGCTGTGCATCTAGGATAAGTAATGAGGGAGTTATGAGTGAGTTTAGGTGCAGAGATAGGTTACATTTTTTCGCTCGTGGCTAATTCAGAGGCTGAGTGTTAGCATTGTGGGTTTTTTTTTTTTAAACATTTTTTAAAAAGATCAGTTAGCTGAGTTTCTTCCCGTTACATGGATATAAAACATTCATAGTTTATTCAATATTAAGATTCCTTAGACGTTGTTTCCTGCAAATGACGCGTTTATCCGCCCGGTACCGGGGCGGCGGTGCGTAACAGGTTAAAGGTCCCATGTCATGGCCATTTCTACTGATCATAATTCCATTGTTGAGGTATACTTAAATAGATTTATATTGTGCAATTTTCCAAACTCACATTGGTTTCTCATACAGCATCTCTGTATAGTATGTGTATTCACTCTGTCCTAAACGGCTTGTTGGAGCACCTCCCCCCCCTCCCTGTGAGCCCAGTGTGCTCTGATTGGTCACGCGACGTGCAGCTGCTCGTTGCTGCGAGGAGGGGACAGGCTTCCGTGTCCGCGATACAGCGAGAACAAGGGAAACTCATCCTGAGTACACACAAACACTCGCAGCCGAAATAAAAACAATAAGTGTGGCTTGATATTGAGTAAGAAAAAGGTTTATAACGCTGTGAAAATGGGTCCACGGAGAGCATTTCTCCGCGATCCCAACTTAGCAGCCCGAAAAACGTTTACCCATTTAAACAGTCGTGGTAGATACCTTGTTTGTTTTAAACATCACAAATACACAAACAACAATGAATACTTACAGGTTGTGTACCCGAATCTCCCGCTGGTTCAAACAAAGTAGGAACAGCATCGTTCTTCAGTGCCCTACGCTGTACATATCCGGCATGAATCGCTGAAAGGTTTGGGAAGCTTTGTTTCGTGAAAGGCTGGCAGAGGGTGCGGCCATAGCTCTGGGCGTGGCTACTGGGTGTCCCTACGAAGCGATACCCAGGAAGTAAATGAGAAATCTCCAACGAGGCGTTTTGGGGAGGTATTTTCTGTGTTAGAGTTTTACTCCCTACAGGGTGTACTTTGAGGGTTTTTGACTCTGCAGACCGTTTACATGCATAAAAACCTTCATAACACACAAGGGGACGGGTAATAACTGGAAAAGCATGACATGGGAGCTTTAAGAAACCAAAGCCAGCTCATTGTGGATGCAGTCATACGTTTATTGGAAAGATTAAAAAAACTGCATTGTTCATATTTGCCTGTTGAGACAAAATAATCTTTATAAGTGCCTCCACTGTTGATGTGAAGGCTTTGTGTGTTTTGGTGTGAAAAGAAACAGTTCTCACCCTTAATAATGGAGTCTCAAATAATTAGCTATTACCAATTTATGTCAATATACCAGTAAATGAATCTAGCTACAGGAAAATAATTTCAGATGACATTAAAAAGGATATTTATTATGTGTGATGTATGGCCCCTTGAGGCGTTGCAGCCCAGCCGATGTGTTCAACTGTGTCACAGGGAGGCAGACAGACGGTGGTAGTCTGCACTGAGACTCACTCTGAGAGCTCGGAGTGGTTCTCACCACAGATCCAGATCCCCTGCCTCAGGATGGGCATTATCACCTGGCTCTGCAGAAAGAGATGAGTGAATCTATCCCTGTGTCTGCAGTGTACGCGTGGAAAGGAGAGACGGATGAGGAGTATGTTTGGTGCATCGAGCAGACGCTGTACTTCAAGGACGGTCAGCCCCTCAACATGATCCTGGACGACGGAGGAGACCTCACCAACATGGTCCACACCAAATACCCCAAACTGCTCGCAGGTGGGTTTACACCGTTATAATAATGATGTTTGTTTACCCCTTGTTCCCTAGTCTAAGGAGGGTATAGAAATAAGAAGTTGATGACAATACACTCTCTCTGTTATTCCTCTACTTTGTTGCCACTTTAATTGTGGTAATCTAAAATGTCACTTTGATTTACTTTTATACATATTCATCTTAAGTATTCCAAAGGTAAAGACATGGGAAATAGGATTTTAATTAATATTTTTTAAGTTGCAATTTAAAATCTCCAAAAATGGGTAATATCTATCTTATGCCTCAAGCATTAACATCACGTGGATCTAAGCGGTGGGAAAATTTGGCGCAAAATTGGTTGTTAATTTCATAATGGGTTGCATTAAAAAGTCTCAAGGTTTTGAATCTACCATGACTTTAGGAACCCTGTGTTTCACCACCAGTCATCTCAGTCTGGTAGTTATTGTTTTTGGCTGCATTTCTGTTCATAAATGTCTGCTGCCGTGTGAAAGGCATTCAGAGGCTGGAGGAGAGTTCCCACTCTGTACCATATTCATGAAATGTAGAGTTTTGGACACTAGATGGCGGCAGTGGTCTGACACAAGCTGATTAGTTGCCAGAGTTCATTCATCTTACACTATCTTGAACTTTCATTCACAGCTAGTATTTTTATATATAAACCTTACATTTGTACACTTTACCATAGTTTGTTAGTTTTGTATCTTGTAATTTAAAAAAACGTAACAAATAAAACAAAGCTCCAAGATATTCTCCAGCACACTGATGCATGTAAAGGTGATAATAAACGTGATGTGTTCAGCTGTGTCCCAGGGAGGCAGACAGACGGTAGTAGTCTGCACTGAGACTCACTCTTAAGAGCTCCGAGTGGTTCTCACCAACACCTTGACACGTTCTGTTCATTTGTATTCACATGCTTGTTAATATGCAAGCCTGTTTTTTTAAAACCAGCACAACTGTTGAAAGCAAAAATACCGATGTCAGACCACCATACCAATCGATGTGTAACAGAGACAGTATTCATAGTTTCTATGACATGATATTCTACAGAACTTAATCATTTTCATTCACCAAATAATACATTATTCAGAATATAACTTGAATGCATCTCAATGCAACCTTTTTTAACATTAGCCTTTAGCTGTGTTATTTTGCCACAAGGACACTTGCTGCACACTTGCTCACAGATAGCATTAACTAGCTATTCTCTTCTAGCCCCCCGGTACTTTAGAAACACGAGTGCAGTCAGGCTTTCTGAATTCTAAAAGTGATTCTAGTAACCTCGCTGTCCTCACCATCAGGGGGATTTCTTCACTTGTTCATCAGGAGAAGTATATCTATAATGATATTTCTCATTAACCCTGGGACCCTGTGTTTTAGGTATCCGTGGTGTCTCAGAGGAGACCACTACAGGTGTACACAACCTGTACAAGATGATGAAAAATGGCGAGCTGAAAATGCCCGCAATCAACGTCAACGACTCCGTCACAAAGGTACGCAGCCTCCACCTTTTTATCCTCTTCAGCTGTATCTATAGTGCGAATAGAAGATGGGCAAAATAGCTTATAATTCTTGTTTGTGTAGCTTTAAGTTAATATGTATAAAATACTACATTTTAAGCACGTTTGTTGAGGTTCTGAGAGCGTTTGCAGTCTTTTATTCAATCAAACTTCTCATATCTTGACAACTACTGTTCTTTTTTAATAATTGGTCTTTATTCATTTTCCACATTTGAAAGTAAAAAAACAGCAATACTAAATGGATTATAAAATTAATACAAATTCATAACTATAATTTATAAATAAGTGAATTGAGTTCAAAAAAATATCTTTTTCAATGCTAAGGAATTATTCTCATATTCCATAAATACATAAAATGCTCCCAGATAGAATGATCTGTCTTAATGCTTCACATTTGTTTGAGGCATATTTGTAATGAATCGATCAGACAAAGTATTATTGTATAATTATTCAGCTTTAGTGACTTTGAATGAGGGGATATCGTTACAAAATCCGATTCTGACACCAGGCCCTCAATGTGAACTGGTATATCTATCTGCAATTAAAGTTGACATCCGGTTGAAAAATATATAATATATATTTGTGTGTGTCCCTCCCTGCAGAGTAAGTTTGACAACCTGTACGGCTGCAGGGAGAGTCTCATCGACGGCATCAAGAGAGCCACGGATGTGATGATTGCCGGTAAGGTGGCGGTGGTGGCTGGGTACGGGGACGTGGGCAAAGGCTGCGTCCAGGCTCTGCGCGGCTTCGGAGCCCGCGTCATCGTCACAGAGGTTGACCCCATCAACGCCCTGCAGGCCGCCATGGAAGGTAGAGGATGATTCCCTAAACAACATCATGGAGAGAGGACGCAAATATAAGTTCAAAGTAGTCTGATTTTAAAGGATTTATTGTCATATGCACAACCCCTGCATAATGGAAGTTATTGGCAATTAAAATCTCAAGGCCAAAGCTCCTCCAACAACTCAATAGGCGCTTTCACACCGGAGTACTTTTCCCTTTTAGTTCCGATAGTTCCTGGGGTTTTGCGTTCACACCAAAAAGAACTTAGTTCATGAGAACTTTCCCCCCCTTTTTAGTGCCTGCTAGAGAGGTGGTACTTTCCTGGGGAGAAAAAAAGTTCCAATTTCTGATTGCAAACCACGCCCCGTAAAACTCTGAAAAGTTTTGTGAAGCCGCCATTGTATTTGCTGGCATTAGCATTATTAGCATTAGCCCCACGCACCAATGGAGAGAGAATAACTTATGGCAACACAAAAGAAAACATGGGAGCAGTGGAGTGATGAGGAGGGCTTCAGTAGAACTAAGTGCTGGGAACTAAGTACGGCAAAGTACTTGGTGTGAAAGCGGCTAATATACTTAAGTCATAAAAAGGAAAATACTTAAATATTGCAGGGCATTCGTTACCTTTTTAAGGGTTTACTCCTAGCAATAAACCCCGTTTTCTTGTGTTTAGTGTTGGAAAAGAAGTCAATAGTATTTGTCAGAGGTGAAAGCTACAAACCTGGTCATTAATTTAAGATGAAGCTCTTCTCTTTTTAATCCCATTGCTTGTCTTAACTTGAAACTGAAACGTAATTAATTAAAGGTAAGGTAGAATGGAGAAACCAGCTCGAGTGCGCTAGAATTTGAAAATACACAACCGAAAAAAATCTGCCCCTTCCTTCAGACTTCCTTACAGAGCCCCTCCTCCAACACACACGCGCACATGACCAATGAGGGCACGAGATAAGTTTGTGCACGAGATGGAAGGCTGACAGGCAGGTAGGCCATCCAGTTATCTGCCGCGGGCCGAGGCAGATAACTGGACTAGCTTTTTACAGCGCCACGGCTTCCACAGATGAAATATTTGTATGTATTTATTATCAAAGCATTTAATGTATTCATTGCTATCGGGATGTGAAGAGCATTCCATGGAATATAAACCCACAATAAGACACTGGTGAGGAACACCATAACAAAATCTTGCTGTGTTTGGTTTTGAAAAAATGTTTGACCACTTCTGAAGAATCTTTAAGCCCCCCCGATTCCCCCCCCCGATTTTCTTTTTATAAACTTGAGCTTGCTACAGCCTCAGAAACACAGAAAGTTGTCTGGATTTTGAGGGCGATGAGATTAAAATCTTGCCTCAAGTTTCACATCTGTTAAGATCGTATCGAACATCTGTAAACTGCACAAGTCATTTAATAAGAAAAAAAGTCAAACTTGCGTGAATTGAATCGTTATTTCAAAATAAAGACATGTTTCTTTTCTTCAAAACAAATTAAAAACAATATTTCTTCTGAGATACAATGAAGTGGTGGTTACTGGACAAAAAGCCAATACATTTTTCCTTTGCATCACTGCAGAAAATAACTTGTTTGGCAAACACACCTATATGTTTTGTATGACATGCCAATTTTTATTTTTTTCAAGCATAAATGCAATCTCCTGAAAAGCTCATGGCCGCAGACTTCCCCTCATCGCCGCTAACCTAAAGGCGGCTAATGTTTGGCTTGATGATGTTTTAGCAGTCTCATGTAGCCACTTGTTAGCAGATGCAGTTTTAAGACCTTCACCAGTGGGGTATTTACTGACTGATCTCTCTCCTTCTGTTGCTCTCTAGGTTATGAGGTGACCACCATGGATGAAGCTTCAAAGGAAGGAAACATCTTCGTCACCACCACCGGCTGCGAGGACATCATCGTGGGACAGTACGTTTCTAGTAAAACTCCAAATGATTAAAATATCCTAGATATTAGTGTCTAATGACGCTCACTGCAGTTTAACAAGCCGAGTGGTAATTATTTTGTGTTGCCCTTCAGTCACTTTGAGAACATGAAGGACGACGCCATTGTGTGCAACATCGGACACTTTGACTGTGAGATCGACATAAGCTGGCTCAACAAGAACGCTGCAGAGAAGATCAACATCAAGCCTCAGGTAGGAACATCTCAATATTAAAGGCTTCAGAGTTTAGCGCCTGCTCTCTTCTGTATCTTTCAGTAACATCTATCTGTGTCTCCTCCTCCTCCTCAGGTGGATCGCTACCGGATGAAGAGTGGCCGTCACATCATCCTCCTGGCCGAGGGCCGCCTGGTGAACCTGGGCTGCGCCATGGGACACCCGTCCTTCGTCATGAGCAACTCCTTCACCAACCAGGTACTGAGGCCACAGAGAAATAATGGAAGTACGCCGGTCACCATAACGACTGGAGGGATAAACAATAGTTTTGTCACTTTATATCACTAATGTAATGATTTTAATGCATGTACACCCTTTTATTGAATGGTAAGAATATTCAACGGAATTAGAGTGTGAATAAATAAAAAAAATAAGCACACTGCCAAAACAATGAATAGGAGCTGTTTACAGAAATGTGTAATGCCCAAGTCTCACAATGGTTATGGGAATGTTTTTCACGTTCATGTGCAAATGAACACGCATGCTAATGCAACAAGCAAAGACTTGGTCAAAGAAAATGATCTTTAGTTATATCCATAGGATGGGTCGATCATGTAAGCATGTGAAAGGCATACTTCGAAGTCTCCAACAAACGCAATTTAAATGTACAGCCTTGACATAATGTCACTTAATCTGCTTTATGAAACAGTTTGTGAAAGAGTCTGATTCCCCCCCCCCCCCCCCCTGCAGGTTCTGGCTCAGATCGAGCTGTGGAAGAACACGGACAAATACCCCATCGGAGTCCACTTCCTGCCCAAGAAGGTCAGTGTCCACATGTTGATAATGCTGTGTATTTGATGAGACATCACTAGGACAAAGGGTGGGAGATACAGCTGCTCTTGATGTACTGCAGCTTGGGATACATGGGGATAACTACAGGTATACAAGTTGTTTACAAACGGTCTTTGGTGCCATGCTAGCATACTTTTTGCTAAAGAGAAAACATTTGTTTTTACTGTTCTGCAAAAGAGCGTATTAAAACTATTTAAAAATAAAAGGTGATAGTGAATTTGACAACAATTGTATTTAAGTTTCGATTGTTTGAAAAATGAGTCAAACTTAATAAAACTAAACAAAATGAGCTTAAAATGACAGAGGATCACTGAGTGTTCAGATTGGTCATACCCAAGTAGGGCTGCTCAATTCATCGTATTTTAATCGCAATTACGATTTTGGCTTGCAACGATTATGAAAACATCGAAATAAAACTATTATTTTTTAATTTAATTTTGTATTGTTTTTTCAGTTGAATTATACTTAAAGTTCAGGGTAATCAACTGTTTTACTTTTCAAAAAAAAAAATTCAATAAATGGATGTTTTCAAAGTAAATGGATAATCGTGATATCAATTATTGACCCAAATAATCGAGATTATGATTTTTGCAATAATCGAGCAGCTCTAATACAAATGTAGTTTGAGGCTAAAGGTTTAACACGAGAACAGAACTAAGTGTTTTCAGGATAAAATGAAAACAATCTGTCTGTTAAAGAAAGAGGGATCTAGATGTCTTCAAATCTATTTGTTTTGAGGACGTTCTCAGGTCAGTGATCTGACAAAAGGTGAATAAGCCTGAAAACCAGTGAACAAACGAGAGTAGTCAATTTCAGATGTGATGAATTAAAATGGACAAAAAACAGGAATTACGGAAAGAGGGAGCTGCTGTTGAAGAAGATCATTTGACCTGCACGTGTAGAGCTTGAGGGATCGGGTTGAGCCAACACAGACTTTTGTATTCGCAGATGCACAAACAGATCACTTCCAAATCCGTTAAGACTGCCGTGTTTGAGTCATTAAAGTTCAAATGTTATTGACCATTACATTTGTTATGTCTGATCTCATCCTCTGTAAACCTGCAGGACAAATTCAGGTTTGTAAATATTTAGAGAAGCTCTGTAGAAAGTCCACTGCTTTCAAGTGAGTCTTACTCCAAATGTTCTCAATGTGGGGTGACGCACACGTTTAGATTTTCTCATAGCAAAAACTAATTGGAGGCTGGAAACTTGAGATCATGCATGTGTTCACTAAAGTTAGGCTTCCCCTGTTTTGACTTTGAATTTCAAAAGCTCCAAACCCTATTGACCCTGATTGAGTGCGTCATTGTACTTTATCAAACAGAAATACCACACAGTATTTAATTTGTGATGCTCATTTGCTTTTCATAACTGTTTTCGGACATAATCTGCAATTTCATTAACTGCCCTTTTCATAATCTTAGTCTAAGTAAAAAGCCAAAGACGGCATTGCTGTCAAGTAAACTATAATTGCTATAAAAAAAAAACATTTCCTCCGATTTCTTTTTTTAAACAAGCTTGTGTGTTAAATCAAAAATAAAGTTATATCCACATATTAAAAAAGTAAAGTAGTCAAAATAATCAAAACTCAAATAAATTGAGAAGCCTTTTCAGATAGGGAATCAAACATCTGTTTCTTAACTGGCTGTAAGCTGCATAGTTCACCACTAGGTGGCAATATCATTCCACCTTTGGCCTAAAACAAAACCTGGCTCAAAGCTTTATTGTCATGACCATAGAAAACAGTGTTTCCAAAGCAAAGCATGCAAGGTAGTACAACACATGCTGCCCTATCCTCAAAGAACCTGAACACAAACTGCATCAGTAACCACATCAGAACTATAAGGATACACATGATTAATGTGACCTTTCTGTCTCTGCAGCTGGACGAGCAGGTGGCCGCCGCCCACCTGGACAAACTGGGGGTGAAGCTGACCAAGCTGACAGACAAACAGGCCAAGTACCTGGGTCTGCCCATCGAGGGGCCCTTCAAACCGGACCACTACCGCTACTGAGCGCCCACCCCTGGGGGGGAGAGGAGAGGAAGTGGATAGATTGGTGTTTACATTTTGGACCCCATGTGTCAGATTTTCAGGGACGTGGAGACGATTGTGTTTGTTTCTTCCCCTTTTTAATATCAAATAACTACTGATGCATCCGTGTGGATCCAAGAAGTTTGGAAACACCTGGCTCTGCTTTATTAAGTGAGATCAAACGTATTATACCAAACTGCTCGCAATTGATTGTGGCTTTATATTTGAGTCCATATTAGAAATTTGACAACATTTCCATTGATTGTGCAGCTCTAATCAGAGCGGGCGAAGGGGGGCCTCTAAAGCAAAGTCCAGCCCTGTTCTTCAGCTGACACCATCTTAGTTTTAATGCCAATCCCTTCAGACCTCCACCGCCTCCTCTTCCTCCTCATCATCACTCTTCTGAAACATTTCTACAGTGGCTGTTAGCCTTACTCTGTTTGTCATTCCCTGTCCCTTTATGGAATAAAACCCACCCTGATGCTTCTCTATCTGAGCCCCTCTCTGTCTCGAGGTGGAAGGTGATTACAAACTAAACGGTTAAATGTACAGCGGCCTTATTCCAATGTATTTGCATTAGCGCTGCCCTGTGTAGCGCTAACACAGGATGAGATGCTCTGTTTCTGGATGCGTTTACTGAGAGATCCGGTGTAAAGAGAAGCACTGCTGCCCAAATCACCACCAAAGCACGTCACCTGCCCGATTTCTAGAAAAAGTCTTAATATTTTTGTCGCCTAATTTCTTTTAAATGTAGTTATTTAATTTGACACAGGGGGCTTAATCATGAGCAGTGCCCCCACATCCACTTCTGTCATGTGTCAGCGTGACGTTCAGGCACTGGCTCATTTCTCAGCGGTTACAGCCTGAGTTCAACTGCCTGTATACGATGGAATTGAAAGTGTGACGAATGAGAAAAATAAAACATGTTAAATCTGAATTGTTTCTGTTGTGCTTGGGCAGTAAAATGCATTTCACGATTAAATCCTACGACCATTCAAAATTAGGATTTCACACTGAAACGCACGCATGCTGTGCACTTTAATAACAACCACAAAGTACATGTCATTTCAGACATGGATCCCCAGAAAAGAACATACACATGTTTACTTTTCCTTTCTGCTTACAGTTAAAATGCCAGCTTCATCGTTAACTCGTAGAAAGCACACTTGCAGCACATTTGCATGCACACTGTAACATGGGATTATTATGGATGTTTGACTTTAGTTTTCAAAGTGGTGTCAATCATTTGAATAAACCATTAAATAGGAGGGCTGCTTTTAGTTGTAGCGGGTTTCTGGAACCAATGCATGTTTCAGCACCATTTGGGATGACGTTTCCTGTCTGCCTTAATGCCTAGTAACCTCTCTGCTGCCTCTGGGTCAATCAGACACACAGGGCAGATTCTCTTATCACTGTCAGTATCTACAGAACGAGTGCATGCATGAATCAAATGGGAGCTTTCAAACAAACGGGCTGCTACGTCTCAGTGCCCGGTTTGAGTTAGCGGTGCAGTGCCTTGCTTAAAGGTGGGGTAGGTAAGTTTGAGAAACCGGCGCGAGATCGCTAGAATTTGAAAATACACAACCGGAGAAAATCTGCACTTCCTTACAGAGCCCCTCCTCCAACACACACGAACGAGCACATGACCAATGAGGGCACGAGATAAGTTTGTGCACAGATGGAAGGCTGACAGGCAGGTAGGCCATCCAGTTATTTTAGCCGGGCCGGCTAAAATGATTGGTCGTGCTTTTTACAGTATTACGGCTTCCACAGATGACATTTTTTTATGGATTTTTTGTCAAAGCACTTAAGATATTCATTGCTATCGGGATGTTAAGAGCATTCCATGGAATATAACAAAAGGTGTATCTCAAGCCGGTTTCTCAAACTTACCAACCCCACCTTTAAAGGTAGGGTTGGTAAGTTTGAGAAACCGGCTCGAGATACACTTTTTTGTATTCATTTCTTGACCAAAATAAAACGGCATTAAAACATTGAAAAGATGTTTCTAGTGATTTTCTAGTGTCTTAAAAACACATATGAACCACACGTCATGAATATACACACTATTGTCTGTTATCATTCCTCGGTTTGTACATCCTTGATTCCTTTACTAACTTTAGATTAAAAGTACTGACAGACAGACTTTTCTCCATAATACAAGTCCGTCCAGCATCAAAATGTAAACATTATTATTGTTATTTTAGGGGGAGGAGTTACATATTGTTGCTTTAATGCACAGCACCTCTTATTCTTTAGCAGTGGATCAACGAATGCACAGCTCTAAAGGGTTGAAGGTGATGGAAGGACTTTTGTACATCCTTTATTCCTTTCCTACATCCTCCTCTCGAGCGACTAAGCGCAAGAAAAGAGAAGTGAAGGCAACAGGCATTTGCAATTAGATTCAGAACGTTGGAAAACCCAAAGTTAGGTTGAATTACAAGAGCTGTCTGACAGAAACCTTTCTCCCTCTCACAAGTCCGTCTAGCATCCAAATGCAAAAGGAAAGGTTTTTAAGGGAAAAGTGACATAAGGTTGCTTTAATGCATCCTTAAAGTCCTCTAACACAGTTTCCTGTCTGAAGAGTCCGAGGTGATGGCAGGATTTGTGGGGACAGAGGGGAAACGTTCAGTTTTATTTACATCCCAACCAATCAGTCAGTAAAACAGCATAACCAGCATGTGGGTTTGTTGAATCCTTGAACTGTAAGGAAACACCTCTGGTGGCAGTGGATGGCGCTCTCATGTTTCAGCTCTGATCTCTCTGAGGGGTTCTGGAGAGGAAGCTGCTGGTTGGCCGCCGGCTGAACAGCTGATAACATCTGATAGCAGCACCACCAGCTCCCAGCCCGTTACAGAAATCGAGTTAGGGGAGAAAACAGGAAGCAGATTTGGGAGCAGCTGATCTGATGAAGATATCAACTCTTCAAATCATCTCCTGAACCACTCTGAACATCTGCTGATTGGACGGAGGTGAGATGGAGCGACCTTTGACCTGTGATCCAACATGAGCTCACATTTGACCCTTTTGTAGCTAAAATAAAAGATATTGAAACGGATAAAGGGATGATGTATGTTGAATAAATGGTGTTCTGAGGATAAATCTATTGAAGCCGGTAAACTTTAGCTGTAGTTGGTAAATGAATCTGGAACAGGAGATAGATGGGCAGGCTAGGGGAGAGACGTATTACATCTAACGGGATTACTTGATTGTGATACAACAAAATAACTGTATTCCCTTACAGTTGTATAAAAACGATGTCATCAAATTACAGTTACATTTGTAAAAGACTAGAAAAAAGCCCTCTGTCAATGCAGTCCATTTAAAATGTGAGGAAGAACCTATCTTTCTCTGAGATCTCTCTGCTCACCTTAGTGTGTGTGTGTGTGTGTGTGTGTGTGTGTGTGTGTGTGTGTGTGTGTGTGTGTGTGTGTGTGAGAGAGCAGGTGCTTCCTGATTGGTCCACCTGATGACATCACTGCTATTTAAACTGCAGTCTGTCAGTCACTCTGACCAAAACTCTCCGCAGCTCAGGCAAACCCAGACAACACAAGACGTAGCTTTACGGGAGCAAAAACGGCAAATAGTCTTTCCTTTGCTGTTTCTGATCAAAAGTTGTGTTAAATGGCATTAAAACCATAAAAACGCTGCTGAAGGTTAATCCATAGGTTAATCCAATGTCTCTGTGTCACTTTGAAAGGATTACTGATAATCCAGCATTCCATTTTTGTCAAAAACTGAGATTTCATATTAGCAGCTATTAGAGCTATACAACCCAGCTTCTGGTTTTGGGCAAACTGCGTGCGCATCACTCTCACTCCTCAATGGAAACGTTTAGATGGATTTAGGATTCTATTGGCTCTAACGGTTCAAAAGAGATGTCAATCATCAAAATCGAGCAAGGGGGGCCAGAGATATGGCAAATCCACCCAAATGACCCCAGAAGTGTTTGTTTTTTGCTAAACCTCTCTGAAAAGGTCAAATGTCACTTGTTTTGCATCAATCTTGACACAGGGTACTTATTATATGTTATAGTTTGGATTCCTAAAGCTTTTAGTCTACAATCCCATCATTCAAGGGTGGTTTTCACTATAAGTAATGTATTTCTTTTGGACGGACACTATCATTTACAGTTTTTTACTATGTTCAATCTGAATTTACTTTAAAATAAAACAATTCTATATTGATTCTGACTGTTCTACATCCAACTCACAGGTTTATCATTACTTTGAGAACAATTATTATTAATTTAACCCTTTTTGAAGTGAAGTTATAGTCATTTGTTCTGGGCATGTCATTTTCGAGCCTGAGACCTGAGAAACAGGCTCAGAGCTCAACAGGTGAACTATCTGGTACAGAAAATGTCTGCTTCAGTTCCATCTCCTGCAACAATATTGAGTCATTAAGTCCATGAAGATGGTCCTGACCTCCACTAGAATGGACATTTTTAAAAGAGCTGTTATTTCAAAACTCTAATTATTGAATTGCTTTCATAACTAATTATATAGTTCCTCACATGTTAATAAACAAGAACATAATGATTCTCATGGTAAAACTAACAATAGATTAACAATATTTGACATTCCCCCCCTCCTATAAAATGCTGTTGTTGGTATGCAGGACATTTTGGATGAAAGAAAGAGGAACGTCCCAGCATGCATTTCTAACCAGTGACATCACTGGACAGCCCAGCATGTCCTCTGTGCAGCACGGATTGATAGAGTAGCTCAAAGGAGTAAAAGGAGATGCATGTGAACAACATGTCATTATATTCTGACATTACTCCAAAAAACAATCCAATGTCTCCAAAGACATTTTTACCTTAAAGGGTCAATATTAACCTCCTATTTTTCATATCAATATTTGTTCTTCAATCTTTGTATTGCACCTTTTTACTTGACCTTATTTGTTCATGTCAATATCTTAATTCTATTTTTAGATTTTATGTATATTAATTTAAGAGTTTAAAATAAAATAAAAAAAGCAAAAGGAATACATTATAGACCCAAGAGACTACACGCACGCACACACACACACACACACACACACACACACACACACACACACACACACACACACACACACACACACACACAAACACACACACACACACACACACTACACTGCTTTCCCCAGCAGGGGGCAGTCTGTCAGCAGCAACACACTCAGTGATGTCATCACCACTTTCTGTCTTTTCTTCAGGGTGCTCAACATTAATATAAAGATGCTAGTATTTATATATTATATATAATTATAGGATAAACTGTACATTGTGATACATTTGGTCAGCAGGGTCAGACCTAAGAGGCAATAAGTCTGAATGAATGTAAAGCAACAGGGAGGGTCCGAAAATAGGAATATATCATGAAAGCTTTGTTGCATCATCTCAAACGACCCGCTCTGTTTGTCATAACACACTTATTATAGCATGCTGCTGTTACCACAGTAAATCATGACTTCCTGCAGCTGTTGACACAACAAAAGTTGAATCATATGGAGTAAAAAGGGTGTTTCATTTGAGTTTGTTTTTTTACTTTTATTTAACCAGGACTTTCTTCCACTGAGATCCAGAATCTATTCAACCTGAGTCCTGGACAACTCATCAAAGAAGAAAAAGCTTCACATGAAAGGCATGGTTTGAGTTACACATTGGAATGATTTCTGACTACTAAAATCAGCAGTTGATTATTCATTCAAATAATAGTGACAGTATACCTCTTCTCTGCACGCACGTACACGAGTAGCTTTGTTAATGTATGATTGGTCCTGTCTGAAAAGCCTTCACACAATATTTCATTTCATACTACACACAACTAACCTGACTAAACAGAGCAAACAATGCCATTGTGTTAAACTTCTGAATTCATTTATCCAATTATTAGCTAAATGTTGCCTTTATGCATTTAATTAGTCTAAATCCAGTGATGAATTACTTAAAAGTCCCCTCTTCTTCATGTCTCTTCTACATCAACATGTGTCCCCTCTTCTTCATGTCTCTTCTACATCAACATGTGTCCCCTCTTCTTCATGTCTCTTCTACATCAACATGTGTCCCCTCTTCTTCATGTCTCTTCTACATCAACATGTGTCCCCTCTTCTTCATGTCTCTTCTACATCAACATGTGTCCCCTCTTCTTCATGTCTCTTCTACATCAACATGTGTCCCCTCTTCTTCATGTCTCTTCTACATCAACATGTGTCCCCTCTTCTTCATGTCTCTTCTACATCAACATGTGTCCCCTCTTCTTCATGTCTCTTCTACATCAACATGTGTCCCCTCTTCTTCATGTCTCTTTCTACATCAACATGTGTCCCCTCTTCTTCATGTCTCTTCTACATCAACATGTGTCCCCTCTTCTTCATGTCTCTTCTACATCAACATGTGTCCCCTCTTCTTCATGTCTCTTCTACATCAACATGTGTCCCCTCTTCTTCATGTCTCTTCTACATCAACATGTGTCCCCTCTTCTTCATGTCTCTTCTATATCAACATGTGTCCCCTCTTCTTCATGTCTCTTCTATATCAACATGTGTCCCCTCTTCTTCATGTCTCTTCTACATCAACATGTGTCCCCTCTTCTTCATGTCTCTTCTACATCAACATACATGTGTCCCCTATTCTTCATGTCTCTTCTATATCAACATGTGTCCCTTCTTCATGTCTCTTCTATATCAACATGTGTCCCCTCTTCTTCATGTCTCTTCTATATCAACATGTGTCCCCTCTTCTTCATGTCTCTTCTATATCAACATGTGTCCCCTCTTCTTCATGTCTCTTCTATATCAACATGTGTCCCCTCTTCTTCATGTCTCTTCTACATCAACATGTGTCCCCTCTGTGGAAAGAGACTCCGAAAGTTTCAGGAACAAAGATTCTCTCTCTTTTTGTCCTGATCCATTTATATAAAAACCTGTCTGAAAATGAGCTGATCAGATTTTGGCCACTTTGTGATGTCATAACGATCTTTTGGCTTGTGTAACCATTAGCCAATCAGCAACCAAGGTAACCCCCCCCCCTTACTGTAACTCACTTCTCTACAGCATCCGCTCCCGGTCCCTCGATAGACTCCAAATTGTAAAACCCGTAGCCTCCCGACTCCTCACACACACCAGATCATGGCACCACATCACACCGGTCCTCAAAGACCTTGGCTTCCCGTCTCCCAACGCATCAACTACAAAATACTGGCCCTCACCTATAGCCCTCCACCATCTGACCCCCCCACCCCCTATCTCACTGGTCTTCTCACCCCCTACCAACCCCCGCGGTCCCTCAGATCCACCTCAGCCGGTCTGCTGTCCCCCCAAGTCCAAACTAGGCAGCTTTGGGGACCGAGTCTTTTCAGTTGCAGCTCCCAGGATCTGGAATTCCCTCCCCCAAGATCTCCGCTATTCTGAGACCCTCACAGTATTCCAGTCCCTTTTCAAAACTAATCTCTTCTCTGTCTACTCATAATAAGTCAAAAAAGACCCACTTATGCATCTAAGGGTTAAACCAAATATCTCTCAGAGGGGCGTGGGGAGGGGCTCCTTGTTTTCATCTAAAGTAACAGACAGAGAATCAGCACTTTTGAAACGTATTCTTTTATTCAAAGCCTGTCTCGTTCAGGAATGACGTTTTACAGTTTCTCTTATATTGACCCTAAATATGAAATGAAGTCGAGTCTACCTTTCCAGATGAATATAAAGCAGGAGAAGTCCAGCAGAGTCCGGATGATAAACGGCCCTGAAAACTGACGGCCCTTTAGGGTTCTTCTGAGGACAAATCAAATGTTTTTAACAACGTGATGGAAAACATATTGCAGAATTATTCAGCAGCTTTTATTTACCAAATAAAAAGCTGCCAACAGGTCAAAAAGGATCAGATGATTGTGTGTTCATACACGTTTTGTTTTCTGGCTCTCACCTCCTGTCCAGTTACTTTCATCTTTCCCTTTTCCCTTTTAAGTGTTTTTATTCTAAGGTTAGAAAGTAGTATTTGCTCCAAAAGCCCCTAAAGTTACTCAGATCATGATGTAGGACTGTTAGAAAGGCGCTCAAGGTTTATTTTTCCAGAACAACACAGAGGTCTTTTTGGCTTGAATCAAATCAGAAGCTTCCCTCCGCAGGGCTGACCGTACAGAAGTATAACAGGAAAGAAGAAAGAAGGCAGAAAGCCTCAGCACACACATGGACTGATGAAGACCTTCTAGAGCCTGTGTGTCAGGACGAGAGGAAGAAAAGGACAAAGAGCGCTGATAGCTGCAGGAGTCGGGCATCACACTCACCAATCCAAAGATCTAGTGCTCAAAGTGAAGACGGATCAGATGTCATCGAGAGATTTCAGCTTTACGGCAAATTACGGCAATATTTAAAACAAATTGTGTTTTAAAGGAAAAATATTTATTTAAGTAAATCATTGAATACAGTAAAGCTCAACTCATCAGGCAGATTCCATACAATAGATCAGAGAGAATAATACAAATAATAATAATAATTAAGTTAGTTTAGAAATAGTACAAAGTAAAAATGTTGCCTTCATGCCAAGAACACAGGCACAACAAAAACATGTTTACAATCAAATATTACATTTATCATGGAGGACATTTATCATGGTTTAATGTGTTGCTCCATTTGATTTCAAATAAAACAAATAGATAAACAAATGTGGTCCTATGTTACATTATGGGTTCAGAAAAGGTATTATTGGTACGTTTTTACATTTAAACCTTTACTACATTAAGATACAATTCCAACTCTGCCTTATGAAAGTGTTTCGTGACTTATTATTTATTAATATGATTTGATGACTTAAGACTTAGATGAGATCAGATTAAATATAGTTTATTGATCCAACATTTTGAAATTGTTTTGTTACAGCAGCATTATAATAAAATTAAAAGAATATTGCATCTATATATAAATTACACAGTATAACATGTTCAGTTGAAATTGCAGTAAATTGCAAACACCTTATATTTCTAGATAAAGCCAGTCATAGTTGTGAGCATACAACCCTCAAGTCGAATGATCAGTGTTTGATCCAAAGTCAGTGTATTCCAGCAGAGCGGCTGCAGGCTGCACTCAGTCCTATTTTAAATGCAAATTGTAAATTGTCTCGCTGAGAAACTGAGCCAAAGAAAACCAGCCAGAGGAAGCCATTATATTAGCGCTATCAGACCATCACTTGTTAAATAACCCTGCTCTGCTGTCAGGGGGGGGGGGGGGGGGGGGGGGGGGGGGTCAGTGTCTCAGGGCCTAACATAGTATTGTGCCGCTGCATGATGCATTCAAGTCACGCAGGTTTTCTGAGTGCATGCAGTCAGAGCTGGGACTTCCTGCAGGATCCTGGACAGAAACCATCAGATCTCCACATGAGAGGAAATAAAAAGCTCAGAGCAGTGTGACTCTGAGGTTCACGAGGAACGCTGAGACACTGAACGCACCGCAGAGTGAAGAAGCTCCAGCAGACCCCTCGTCTGTGTGTGTTCAACATGAACCAGTGAAAACTGTTCTATTTAATGGCTGTTTTACGTGTGTGTGTGTGTGTGTGTGTGTGTGTGTGTGTGTGTGTGTGTGTGTGTAAGAAATCAGTTCATCTTCATGCAAGGTAGCTTTTCCTCTGTTATGTTTAGGAGCCATGCTTGCTTTTTTAGGAAGATATTTGTATTTATTCTTAAATTATTTAAATTGAGTTTCACAAATAACAAGTTCAAATATAAAAGAAACAAAAAGTTAATTCTACTTGTCGTAAAAGCTTCAATACACTTTAAAAGGTAAAAATGATTCTACCATTTATTTATTAAATCATTCAACTAAGCGATTATCTTTTATTTTCAATACATTCCAGCTCTTGGTTTAAATGCTGCTTACTGCCATTGTGTAAAGAGACAGTGTGTCAATATCAAATCATTGTGGCCCCATATTTATGAGAAAAATCTTATTTGTCTAAAAATGATTTCAAAGGTAAAAGGTGCAGGATGTAGCAGCTCCCTGTAACCCAGCTCTGTGATATTTACAGATGAGTCGGTCACACATTACATTACATTACATTACATTACATTACACACGGTCACACATTACATTACATTACATTACACACGGTCACACATTACATTACATTACATTACATTACACACGGTCACACATTACATTACATTACATTACACACGGTCACACATTACATTACATTACATTACACACGGTCACACATTACATTACATTACACACGGTCACACATTACATTACATTACACACGGTCACACATTACATTACATTACATTACACACGGTCACACATTACATTACATTACACACGGTCACACATTACATTACATTACATTACATTACACACGGTCACACATTACATTACATTACATTACATTACACACGGTCACACATTACATTACATTACACACGGTCACACATTACATTACATTACATTACACACGGTCACACATTACATTACATTACATTACATTACACACGGTCACACATTACATTACATTACACACGGTCACACATTACATTACATTACATTACACACGGTCACACATTACATTACATTACATTACACACGGTCACACATTACATTACATTACATTACATTACATTACACACGGTCACACATTACATTACATTACATTACATTACATTACATTACACACGGTCACACATTACATTACATTACATTACACACGGTCACACATTACATTACATTACATTACACACGGTCACACATTACATTACATTACACAAACGTCACACATTACATTACATTACATTACACACGGTCACACATTACATTACATTACACACGGTCACACAAACATGAGAAGCTGTTTCTGAGGGTTCAATTCCGACCTGATGAAACCCAAATATTTTTGAATTTTATTTACGAAACCTGCACTCGTGAAATTTATTTTGTGAATGTACAAGTATGCAAACATTTATTTATCAAATATTCAACTGATCAATTACATTTTCAATACATTTAATCTCTTTACCCAATATTTTAAATGCTGTTTTAGCCTTATCTTACTAGCTTTAACCATTTACTAAATTATATATATATATATATATATATATATATATATATATATGGGTTATACATATATATATATATATATATATATATATATATATATAAGCATGCAAATATATGTTTTAACATTTATTTATTTTCTTCAATAATGAATTGTAATAGCTATTAATTGTATTTTCACTAAATGTCCTCTGTAAACAATGCTCTTTATATTGTTTTAAAGCCGATACTACACAATAAATACAAAATGATGGTCACAAAATATTAATACAAATATATATTTATCCAACCGTTTAACTGACCAATTGTTGTTGCATTTATTTATTTGTGTGTGCCTCTATTGATGGGGGGGGGCAGAGGGGAGGCATTGTCTGATAGTTCGGAGCTGGAACCCGTGCCGTTGGAATGTTTTCTGTTAAGTCCCTCCGCTTCCTGAACTTTAGTTTCAACTTTAAAGTCAAACACAGACTCCGCGCTCCGGGAGCCAAACCACAGGGTGGCTTTCTGATCAGAATGTGTGGGAGGGAGTCTTCTCCACACAGGAAGTGATGAGTCAAAACATTGAACTGCAGTCCAAATGTCAAAAATATTTGGTCGGCATGAAACCCTCTGAAACCGCAGCTTTAGAAAGGTCTTCTCATGTTTGTGTGAAGGACTCACCACTCGTATCGCAGAGCTCTGGGTCCAGGGAGCGGTGTACATCCTGCACTTCAGCCATGATCTCATGTGGTGGGTTTCTAACCGGCTCAAACAAACACTTTTTATCCTTTAAATATTTATCTGTCTGTTTTCTTTATTTTGGAACTACGTTTTAAAATATGTATAGTCTAGTAAAGGCCGTGAAACACCATTCCAAACCACTGTCACTGCAACTGATCAGTTGAATGATTCAATAAATACATCTTAAATGTTGCATACTTGTGCATAAAGGAAATCTGTTCTAGCAGTAGTGTAGTTTCTGACTTTTTGAAGTCTTCACACAAGTCAAATCAAGGCTGGTATTTATTTTTAAATGTGATACTCTGATTTAAAAAGAGAAGAAGATATCAAACCTTTTTATTTCTATAGTGAGCATTACAGTCCTTACATAAATCAACGTACATGTAAGAGTTCCTTGCATATTTTCCTTAATGATGGTGAACAGTGAACACACATCAAAGCTGATTACTGAAAGCTTCAGCTGCCCCATAAACTACACAGACCCCCCCAATAAAACCAGGATCCATTACATCTCCTTATTAAGGTCCTTCAACTAAACCTTAAATGTCAACCTGCCCTTAATTCTTTAAAGTTGGGTAAATGTAAAAAATAAAGGTTTTGGGTATTTTAATATAACATTATCTCGTTCAAATGTAATGAAAAACGTAAAAGATATTCAGCAAATGACCCCAGACTCAAAGCCTGAGATCAAAACAAAAAGTAAGTTGTATATTTTACGGTTTACCATTAGAGCCTGGAAATACTCTCAGCTAGAGAACGGCTTTTTCAATTGAATTTGAAAAAATCCAGAAGTGAGTAAACAGTGAAGGGATGTGTGGAGAAAACTCATTGAGTTTCTCACACACACACACACACACACACACACACACACACACACACACACACACACACACACACACACACACACACACACACACACACACACACACACACACACACACACACACACACACACACACACACACAGATATTTTATAGCCTGTAACCTTCCCCCTGTCTTCCTGGTTCATTTTTGAGCAATTTTTCAATGTAATCACTCGGGTTAATACAGCAGCGTCAGTGTCGCCCACTCAAAGTGCTTCTTTGTTTTTATAAATATCTGACACACACAGTATGAAAATGACTCTATGGAACAATTGAAAATGTTTTTTTATCTCTTGCTTGGATTAGATCAAGTTTGTCTTAAAGAATCATTGTTCCGTAATCTAGCATTGTATCAACATTGTCAAAGTCAGCTGAATATTCAGTAGGTACATTGGGAGAAACTTGACAACACTTTCTGTACTCGAACACAACAAACTCCTCTCTCCAACTAAAAGACGTTTCCCTTGGCCTCTTCCAGAAAACAGACTATTTGACACAATTTCAAACAGACCGGGGGTGAAGTCAGAGACTAACTAGCTGTAGTGCCCTTTCCATTATCTCTTTAGACATTTATTTATTATTATTCTAAAAATCGGAGCCTGTCAGCAGCAAAAATGAACTTTTCCTAGACGGACATTGAGGATTTAGCCGGCAGAACTTACATTGCAGCCTGTTCAGCAGCTGCAGTTCAGCGATGGTGCTCAACACTGGACTCATTCCAAAACTATAGGATCCCCATTATTCCCTTTAGTCACAAAGAAAGGGACAATAGGTTCCAGGTTGAATAACAGGGATGTTATCCGTTAATGTGATAAGCCCAAAGACCCTGCGGAAAACAGAGGATTGGTTTAATTAAACATTTTGGTCCAAAGGCAGAATTTACGATTAGTAAAAATACATTGACGTTGCAGAATTGTCCAACAACACAATTATATTGCACCCTGCTTAGCAGATGCCATCATGTATATATGTATATATATATATATATATATATATATATATATATATATATATATATATACACAACTAAATGTGTATATATATATATATGTTCCAGGGAACTCACCAAGTGTCAGAAAACACAACCCTCTCTCTTTTCCTCCATACCCAAATCTCTAAAAACGGGGCTGCAACGGATCTGATAAAAACTGATCCAGATTTGAACATTTCTCTGACGTCAGGACGGAGGAGCTGACCTATCAGGGGAATGAGAGGTTGCCGTGGCATGGTAACAGCATGGTAACATGACGCTCGTAACTCGGCCCCCTCCTTTGCAGGGGGGCGTGGTCAGCTGCAGCGCATGCAAAGAGGAGTGCAAAATAGAGCGAAATGAGGCATGGCTAAAATGCATGATCTGTTTGGTATTTTGAAAAAGAAAACGTATAAATATACCTTATATAGGTATGGCCCTACAATATATTATTCAAATATAGCATGATAGGTCCACTTTAATTTACATTTAGTAAGACTCCACCTCTGACCACGCATTGACCCACAATAAATACACGTGTGGGCAGAAATAAAACAAAAGCAACTGATAAAGGCAACATTTTTTAAATGTGTATTCATTGTCTACAGTTTATTGACGGCTGAGACCTCTTCGTGAGGAAAAGCTCAGTTTGCACACGACGACCTCCTGCTCTAAAGCCTGTTTACCTGACCTTCAGGTCACCACCGCCCATAAAACATAAACGTTATATACTTCAGCGTCAGTACATTATCACACGTTTAGAACCACCGCACTGACATTTAAAGACAGCTGTAAAAGCTAAAATGCGTTAGTTTAAAAGTTATTTTTCATTCGCTTTGGCTCATTGCATAAATAGAGAATGGGAGGAAGAAGTTTGAGAGTCAGGTTTATCTCCTGCTGGACCTATTTGTGAAGACAAGATATATTGGAAGAGCTAAACCACAAATCTCTTAAGTACACCATAACATCTTAAATGACAACGTGCAATATTAACGGGGAGCTTTGTTGCAGTTTTACTGTCTTCGGTGGTGCCTTATCTTTCTTACAGTGCAGACGCTTTTCCGCTTGCTCTTGCCTCTGCTTACTTTTTATGCTGATTTTCCTATTCTTATTCTCTGAAAACTTCGAGCAGCGGCTCCTGGACATTAACTTATCACTGGGACAGTTATTCTTCGTAAATAGACGGAGGGTTTCAGCCATATTTCAACATTTTTACGACGACCTCAGTCTTACAGTAGCGTGGCCTAGCAACAGCTAAAGCCTGGTAGGCTACTGCATGCTATTTAGCTTTAGCTAGTTGGTAGCAAAATGCCTCCGTTCTCTACAGATGACTTCCACAAACTTCTACAGAAGATGGCTGTGTTGGAAATGAAAATGCAACGGTTGGAAGTTAACGTGGAAGTGAATGGACTATGTTGCAAAATAATGGAAAAGGGTATGCTAACTCACAGCTAGTTAGCAGCTACAAGGTTTCCAAGGAACAGGAGGGCTGTGTACTGGGTAATAAATCTACAAGTGGTAGTCCTCCCTGGAACTCTCTGGGTGCAAAGCCTAAGAGTAAATCATTTCCATGGGATTTGGGAGGACGAATAACAGGCAGAGCCCAGCGCTCTGAAATCTGTGATGCGACCGGCTGGCCTGCATTGTTATCACCCAGGAAGAGTGCCTCTTCAACCCCTATTCATACTAGGAAACAGCCGTGGACAGCTGCTAAAGGGAGAACTACAAACAATCCTCCTAAACCACCAAGTATGCCAATCCAGAACAGATACGCTTTGCTGACCGAGAACCGGAGATCTCTTTCTGATGACCTGGATAACCTGTCCTCTTCACACAGCAGGGTAAAGACCAATAGCTACTCCAAAAGTAAAAGGCTAGAGGGAAAGCTAACGACTGGGCCTGAAACTCTGATTGTGGGTGACTCTGCTGTAAGAGATGTAACAGGTCTGTGTAGTAAGAACAACACCAAAGTACTCTGTTTTCCCAAGGATATGGTCTCTGACTTGGCTGAGAAGATCCTGCATATTGGGGCTGAACATCCGACTGTGAAGAATGTGGTACTACATATTGGAACAAATTATGTTGTGAAACAACAGTCAGAAGCGCTGAAAGAAGACTTTAAATGTCTGTTGGAAACTGTCAGCTCTCTAAAGGCGGAGGTGTTCATCAGTGGCCCTCTACCGCCAGTCAGAAGAAGAGTGGAGAGATTCAGCAGACTGTTTGCACTGAACACGTGGCTTTCAACTGCCTGCACTGACCATTCTGTCCATTTTATTGACAATTTTAACTTTTTCTGGGATCGCAGACATCTTTTTAAGGCAGATGGAGTTTGCCTGAACAAGTCAGGAGTGAAATGGTTTATCTCTAACATATTCAACTGCCTGCGTCATCAATCTGTTCCCTCTGCCAAGGACAAGCGGCAAGAGTAATCAAAACAGGAGAAAGACACAACACATCGCGCAGAAAACCCTGAAGAAGTATCACTGCACCCGCCTGAGGAATGTTCTGATTATGGAGACCTATGACACAAATGGAGGAGTCTCCACTGCCCGTCACCCCCCCTGTCAACGCCTTTGAGGATACTCTTCATTCATCCCCCAGCTCTCTCTACTCTCCGCTCACCCTTTCACCCTCGCCCTCCCCCCTGGAGTTCGATGATCGCATGAAGGCGATACGCAGGGTTGGCAGCATGTCCTTTACCCCCGCCCCTCAACGACGCCCACCAAAATCACCGAAGACAAGCCTACGTCAACCACCTCCCCCCCCTGGCAGCATGTCCTTTACCCCACGCCCACCAAAATCACCGAAGCAGAGACGCGCACCATCTCCCCCGTCTTCATCACCGTGCCTACGTCAACCACCTCCCCATCCTTCATAAGGATGTGTGTGTACAAAACGCAACAAACTCTTACTGATATGTGCTGGGTCCAGGCTCAAGGGCGTATGGCCCTCTCAACTCTTTCCAGGACATGCCGGGGCCCTGCCTGCCTGTAGCTTTGCCGATATCTGTGTTGATAGGTAATAGATTAAGAGCGGTGAATCAGCTTAGAAACAGGAAGTGCTCAAACGTTTGTGTGAGGTTATCAAATTTAGCAGTGATTCCATGTCAGCCACAGCTTGTCACAAAAAATCTTACTGATAGTGTATTTAACAAACTTAAACTAGCTTTATTAAATGTCAGGTCTTTGGCAGGAAAAACATTTTTAATCAATGATTTTATCACTGAGCACAATCTCGATTTTATGTTTTTAACGGAAACTTGGATTGAACAAAATAACAGTGCAGCTGTTCTTATCGAATCAACCCCTCCCAACTTTAGTTTTATGAGTCAGGAAAGAATGCATAAGAAAGGGGGTGGAGTTGCTATTTTGTTCAATGATTCCATTCAATGCAGGAAGACATCTTATGGGGACTTTGCTTCTTTTGAATATGTGGCCCTTCAGCTGAAATGCTCCTCTCGAGCTCTGTTCCTAAATATCTATAGACCACCCAAAAACTGTGCAAGCTTTTTTGATGATTTTACTGAACTGCTGTCTATAGTGTGTATTGACTTTGACCGTCTAGTCATTGTTGGTGATTTTAACATCCATGTTGACAACCCCCAGGACAGAGGGGCTAAAGAACTGTTTTGTGTTCTTGATAACTATGGACTGACTCAGCATGTGGCGGAGCCCACGCATAATAAGGGGCACACTCTGGACTTAATTATCTCAAAGGGTCTGAATATCTCAAAGGTTGCGGTGACTGATGTTGCACTCTCTGATCATTCCTGTGTTTTCTTTGAGAGCTCTATTTCTGTTCACAAAAATGTTCAGAAAGAGGTAACCACAAAGCGATATTTAACTGAAAATACTAGGGAAATGTTTACTCATAATTTTTCAACCACACTTGCCCCTGCTAACATCTCAATAAATGAGCTAGTACCTCAAGGCTCCATCTTAGGGCCTCTTCTCTTTAACATCTACATGCTACCACTGGCTCAGATAATGAAAAACAACAAAATAAGTTACCATAGCTATGTGGATGACACACAAATTTACGTAACAATTTCACCAGGAGACTATGCTCCAATTCAAACACTGAGTAAGTGCATTGAACAAATCAATGACTGGATGTGTCAGAACTTTCTCCAATTAAACAAAGATAAAACTGAGGTAATGGTTTTTGGAGCCAAGGCAGAACGTATAAAAGTTAGCGCTGAGCTTCAGTCTGCAATGTTCAAAACAACAGATAAAGCCAGAAATCTAGGTGTAGTCATGGACTCGGACCTGAGTTTCAACAGTCACATTAAAACAGTTACTAAATCAGCCTACTATCACCTAAAGAACATATCTAGGATTAAAAGACTAATGTCACAGCAGGATTTGGAAAAACTTGTCCATGCTTTTATCTTCAGTAGACTCGACTACTGTAATGGTGTCTTTACAGGTCTCACTAAAAAATCTATTAGAAAGCTACAGCTCATTCAGAACGCCGCTGCTCGAGTCCTCAATAACACTAAGAAAGTGGATCACATCACTCCTGTTCTGAAGTCCTTACACTGGCTTCCTGTGTGTCAAAGAATAGATTTCAAAATATTGTTGCTGGTTTATAAAGCTTTGAATGGTTTAGGCCCAAAATACATGTCTGACCTACTGCTAAATTATGAACCATCCAGAACTCTCAGCTCTTCAGGGACTGGTCAGCTTTCTGTCCCCAGAGTCAGAACTAAACATGGAGAAGCAGCGTTCAGTTATTATGCTCCAAATATCTGGAACAAACTCCCAGAAACCTGCAGGTCCGCTGCAACTCTTACTACTTTTAAATCCAGGCTGAAGACTTTTCTTTTTGCCGCTGTTTTTAATTGAACTATTCACATCTTAAACTGCACTGTAACTTTTATCCATGTATTTTTTCTTTTAATGTTTATTTTATTATCTTTTCTTTTTAATGACTGATTTTAAATGCCATTTTCTTAATGTCTTCCATTTTTGTAAAGCACTTTGAATTGTCTTGTGTTGAAAGGTGCTATATAAATAAACTTGCCTTGCCTTGCCTTGCCTTGCCTTCTGGGGAAAGCGCATAATGTAAAAGACTAAACTCATTCGAATAATTTACAATAATTTTCTCCGATTGCACAATACGAGTTTAAAACATTTTTTAAACTCGTATTGTGCAGAAATAATGAACTATTAACATTTATGACCATCACTTTATGAGACCCTTTCAAACTAATGCTGCTCTCACAGGGACTCAGATGTCTTCTTAAGGCGTGCAGTCACACTGGAGTTGGAGCTGAAACTGACTGAGGCATCAGGTTTTTATGGTACCAGCACCACATCCACCCTCACCAATTATCACCATTTATTGTCCCTCAGCTTCCAGCAATAAAATCCCAGATGTTGAAATAAACATACAACCCGAACTAACCACTGGCAGGTCCAATGCAGAACAAATTATCATTTAGGAAAGCAAACTGTCTGCTGAGGTCTAGCATCCTTCTCCAAGTTATTTGGAGTGATATTTCAAAGAATGGATGGCCTTGGTACGGAGCCCCTAAAGGGACATGGAAAAAATAAAAATAAAGAGAGAGATAAAAAAAAGAGTCGGGATAACGGCTTAAGAGACATAAAAAAAAATATGAGAAAAAAAATAAAGTCAGGAAAACGGGTTAGTTTCTCGTGCGCACAAGAAACTAATCCGTTATCCGTTATCCTGACTTATCGGCCAGAGGGGTATGTTTAAAAACGTAGCAGCCGGTGTCAGTACCATATGTGTTCGCCCTACGATATGTGTTCGGGGTCCGTCGCTTACCAATGACGTCACCCATTGTGATTGGCTGTACGGTAATCGTAGTAATCAGCAGCGAACCGCTTCAGCACGTGTATTTCAGTGTATTCACGGCATTCATTTTGTTATTCTACAGTATTGTTGTTTTATAGTTATTTGTTAATGTAACCCAATTTCCCACTACGCTGGGAAAGGGAAACCACGGGTGATCAGCCTCTACACTGACGTCGCTGCAGAAAGCCGCTAATGAGAGCGTCACTGACTATATTATTTGTGCCGAAACGGCAATTACAGCACTGAGAAATGCTGAAGAGACTCTTAGCGACGGGCTGCTGATAGCCATGATTTTAAAGGGACTGCCAATCTGTTTTAGGCCGTTTACCATCCACATTACACAAGGGGATGAGAAGCTAACTTTTGGTGAGTTCAAAACAAAGTTGAGGAGCTATGAAAGCACAGAAAAATACAATGGAATCTGATAATATTATGAAAGCGAGTGGCTGGGTGAAGTGGAGAGATGGCCCCAATATCACCTGCTACAACTGCGGTCAGAAAGGGCACCGGGCTCGTGAGTGTCGAAGTGCGAGTAGCAGCAACAGCAAAGACCAGAGACAGTGGTGCAGTTTTTGCAAAAATTCCACACATATAGATGCAAACTGCAGACGCAAAGAGAGAGACAATGCTAAACAAGCAACTGACGTTGAGGACCACTCATTTGTTTTTAAAGTACGTGATAGTCCAGTAACCGGAGTTACACATAAAGGGCTGATGGTCGACACCGGAGCAACGTCACACATAATAACAAACATCGACAAGTTTAAAAGGTTCGATGAGACTTTTCAACCGAAAGACCACTTTGTTGAATTGGCTGACGGGACAAGAACAAGTGGTGTCGCTTTGAAGAAAGGAGAGGCGGAGGTCTGCCTACAAGACACGGAGGGACGACGAGTGACAGCGATGCTGAAGGACGCGCTCTACATACCGTCCTATCCACAAGACATTTTCTCTGTTAAAGCAGCGACAGCCAACGGAGCATCAGTGAACTTTCGTCAGGGTTGTAACCAGCTGATTCACCAGAGAGGTAACATATTTGACATCAAGGAATATGATAGACTTTATTTTTTAAACACTGTGGACTGTGAAGCTGAGGACGATGCATGTTATGGATGTTATGACATTCAAACATGGCACGAAATACTTGGTCACTGTAACTATGATGATGTGTCACAACTGGAAAAAGTCACTGAGGGGATGAAAATTAAGGGTGGGATTGATAAATCTAACCTTAACTGTGAAGTGTGTACTCGAGGTAAATTTGCTCAGAGTAGGAACAGACAACCAGATGCAAGAGCTAAAGCAGCGCTCAATCTTGTGCACACTGATTTAGCAGGTCCCATTGAGCCAGAGGCTAAGGAGGGATTCAGATACACATTGGCTTTTACAGATGACTTTTCAGGGGCAGTATTTGTGTATTTCCTAAAAGCTAAAAGTGATACTTTCAAAGCCACAGAGAAATTCATTGCTGATGTTGCACCTTATGGTAAAATCAAATGTATAAGGTCTGATAACGGTACAGAATTCACCGGGACAAACTTTCAATCGCTCCTTAGACAACATGCAATACGACATGAAACTTCAGCACCTTACTCACCCCATCAAAATGGGACAGCTGAGAGAAACTGGAGAACACTTTTTGAAATGGCAAGATGCATGCTTCTTGAGAGCAATTTACTAAAGAAGCTATGGACATATGCCGTCATGACTGCAGCTGTAATACGTAACTGATGTTACAACAGACGTGTAGGACAGACGCCTTATTATATGCTGACAGGACGTAAGCCGAACCTCTCGAAAATGAATATATTTGGATCTGTATGCTATGCATACAAGCAGGAAAAGAAAAAGTTAGACTTGAGGTGTGAGAAGGGTATTTTTGTAGGGTATGATAAGAACAGCCCAGCATACCTAGTCTACAACCCAGACACTGGTAGTGTTCGAAAGCACAGGCAAGTGAAGTTTGTCACAAAAAGTATAGTCGAGCGACATACACAGACTGATTTTGAGGCAAGTGATGACGATTTTTATGAGAAAAGGTTTGTATCCACCAAGCCAGAAACCCAGGGGACTGACTCATGTCCAAAAGAGACACAGGAGGCTCGAACTGAGACAGATGACACAAACACTCAGACAGGAAAGGGAGCAGAAGGTCAAAATAGAAGCTATCCCCAAAGAGAAAGGAGGAGACCTCAGTATTTAGAGGACTATGAATGTAAAGTACAGTGTGACGACCAGAAGTATGTAAATATTGACTACTGCTACAGAGTAATGTGTAATGTACCAAACACCTTTAAAGAGGCCATGAATTCAGCAGAGTCAAAACTCTGGACTGATGCTATGCAGGAGGAAATGAATTCTCTTAAGGAAAATGACACATTCACATTGACCCAGAGGTCGCGTTAACCGAATATTTTCCGTCTATGACGTAATTTTTCCAAGAATGACGGAAAACTCTGAAAGCAGTCCGTCATTTTGACAGATTAGAACACAACTCGGAACAGCGCCAAAATGTCCACCAGCGGCCCACATTATATTACATCCTTATGGCCAGGTCGACTGAGGGCGATCTACTGTACTCTACTTTAACTATTATTTAGTAATTCACACCCCTGTCCAGTTGGTGGCGAGTGTGTGCATATTAAGTAGCTATTGTCTAGTCTTGTATTTGACCTCGTTGATTACCTCGTTGTTTAACCGGCTTTAGCAATCGCAAAATGTCACGGCAGCTGAGTGTCCGAAGCTTTTTTAATAAGCCCAGTAATCGTGATGGTGTGGATAAACGAGGTGAAAGAAGAGGGATTGATGCAGTGGAGGATGAAGGACAAGCCAGTAAGACTAACACTGACAACGTTCAGCCAGCAGCAGAGGGACAAGCAAGTGGCAAGGAAAAAATAAATCATTCATATTCGTTTCGACATGAAAAGTGACCGCACGGTCGGTGTCTCTGTTCATCTTTTTTTTTCTCAATGCCATTAAAAGTTCTGTATGAATCATAAAAAAAAGGAATGAATGAACATTTGCTGCTTAGTACCCAAACATAAATATTAAATATGTCTCATCATTAAAACATGAAAAATAAAATGACGGGTAATAATGGATTATGACGGAAATGTTACGATCCTGTCCGTCAAAATGACAGACAACGAAAAAGTCTAACGCAACCACTGCATTGACCACACTACCAGAGGGCAAAAATGCAGTGGGGGGTAGATGGGTCTATACAATCAAAGAAAACACAGAAAAGACTGAGATATATAAAGCCAGATATGTTGCAAAGAGATATAGTCAAGTGGCAGGAATAGATTATAAGGAGACATTTTCCCCGACTGCAAACCTGACATCAGTACGAAGCTTGATGCAACTGGCAGCTCAACATGACTTACACCTACATCAGATGGATGTTAAAACTGCATATTTACACGCTCCAATTGATTGTGAGCTCTATGTACAGCAACCTGAAGGTTTTGAGGTCAAGTCAGACACAGATGAAAAGCTAGTCTGCAAGCTGAATAAATCACTGTATGGGTTAAAACAATCTGGAAGAAACTGGAATAAAATGTTGCATGATCATCTCTGTGAGAACGGTTTTGCACAAAACCCAGCTGATCACTGTGTCTACAGTAAAGGAATGGAAAATGAGAGGATCATTCTGATTATTTGGGTGGATGACTTAGTTATCGCAGCTTATGATATTCACACAATTAATACTGTGAAAGAAATGTTGAGCACAAAATTCAAAATGAAGGATCTTGGGAAACTTAAACATTTCCTAGGCATTGACTTTACTCAGGAAAAAGGAGAAATAAAGATGGGTCAAAAGAAATTCATTACAAAAATACTGGAAAAGTTTGGTATGAATCAAGGTAAGCCAAGGTCCACCCTGTGTGAACAGAAACACAACTTTGATGATGATGGTGAAGCTGTTGATGCAACACAATATCGTGAAGTGGTAGGCAGCTTAATATATTTAATGACATCTACACGGCCTGATCTAAGTTGGATAGTCAGTAAACTGTCACAGTATTTTTCAGAGCCAAAAGAACAACACTGGTTAACTGCTAAACATGTATTGAGGTACTTAAAGGGCACAATTAATCAGGAGCTATGTTTTAAACAACAAGATGAAAAACTGAAACTTGTTGCATACTGTGATGCGGATTGGGCAACAGACCAAAATGAGACGGAGTATAACAGGGTACTGTTTTAGTCTAACTAGCAATGGGCCTGTTATTTCTTGGAGATCAAAGAAACAGCAAACAGTAGCTTTGTCGACATGTGAGGCAGAGTACATGGCACTGGCTGCCACAGCACAAGAGAGTTTGTATCTTGGGCAGCTAATAGAGAGCATGGACAGTGATGTAAACATGTGGATATCAAGTATCATTTTGTTAGAACTGTACTGAGTGATAAGTAAGTGATAACCATTGACTATTGCCCTACAGCTGATATGGTTGCTGATATTTTCACTAAGCCTGCAACAAAGGTCAAAAGTGAGAAATTTGTAAAGTATTTGTTTGGAATGTAAATAACCCCAGAAATGTAAAACACTGTGTTATTGTGCAGGTGTATAAGGTGTTTACATTTGAATTCATGTTGAGAAATTGTGCAGTATAAGAGTAAGTGGGGGTGTTATGAAATTATGAATTATGTATGTATGTATTATGAAATGTAATATATGAATTTGTTTATTTAATACTCTTATACTAATCACTTCCTGTATTCCCGTGATAAAAGGGACATGCGCAATAAAACGTGTCACTCCCGGTTGAAGCAAAGCTGATGGTGTGTGTATTTATTCCTCTGTCACGTTAACTATGTTCACGGTATTCCTGCCCTAAGATCATGGCATCGTTAACAGAACAGCTAAAGAGTGACCGCAGGCTGCTACGTAACGTTTTAACCACACACACACACACACACACACACACACACACACACACACACACACACACACACACACACACACACACACACACACACACACACACACACACGCACACACACACACACCAGGGTGCATGATTGATGTGAATCTGTTTGTGCTCTGCTCAGCTCCGTGTGCATGTGTTCTGAGTGTTTGTTTCCCTTTAAACCAGCAGGTACTCTGAGAGTCACGGACATTAATTCATAGATCAAAGCAGACTGGTTTATAGACTCTCCTGTTTTGCCAATCCGGTGCTTAAACAAATAGCTCTACACCCCTGGCCGAAATGTCCATAAAATCAAGTCATTTCCCCACGTAAACATAACAGTCTGCAATGAAATGGTTACGATACGATACGATATTACTTTATTCAGATCAAGTCTGAAATTTCACTTGCGTCACAGCAGCTCCATGTCCAACATCAACAGACAAATATCCAGACAAAAATACATGAAACACAAACAACAAACATTTAACATAACAGCACAATCAGTGAGAGAAAAGCTGCTCAAAGAGCCTTCAGCGTACATTTGATCTGGGATTTAGCTCTGTATTTACTGTGAGGATTGACTGATGCACAAAGGAGTGCTTCAGTCTGACTTGTCTCCTGTGTGCTCCACTTCCTCCTTGGCGCACTGGTAACTTTCTCAAAAAAATAATATATAGTCAGGATAACGGATTAGTTTCTTGTGCGCACGAAAAACTAACCCGTTATATCTCTCACAGGCTCTGCCCTCTACTGGACTCTATGGGTACTACCTTATCCCGCGTGCATTCTCCCACTGAGACTTCTATAGACGTAGCCGGCCCAGGGCGGGCCTACCTGAATGCGCGTGCATCACACCGTATAAAAGGAGGCCTCGCTGGAAATATGACGATTCAGGCCCCGGAGATCTAGAATAGGTCTGAATTCCCCTGTTTTCTTGAGAACCAGGAAATACATGGAATAAAGACCCTTCTCTCTGTGCTGAGGATGCACAACAGACACAGCCTAGTTATAGTTACAGACACAACCCTAGTTATATAAGCACAGGCAATACGTACCCCCATTTTCCTGACTTTATTTTTTTCTCATATTCTTTTTTTATGTCTCTTAACCTGTTTAGCCCTGAGCCTGTTTTTCAGGTCTCAGGCTCGAAAATGACATTCCCAGAACAAATGACCATATCTTCCCTTCTAAAAGGGTTAAATTAATAATCTTTTTTCTCAAAGTAATGATAA
This sequence comes from Trematomus bernacchii, assembly GCF_902827165.1. Lineage (NCBI taxonomy): Eukaryota > Metazoa > Chordata > Actinopteri > Perciformes > Nototheniidae > Trematomus > Trematomus bernacchii. The sequence goes on from NW_022987469.1 coordinate 246,682, forward strand.
ACCTGTGAGTTGGATGTAGAAAAGTCAGAATCAATATAGATGTTTTTTATTTTAAAGAAAATTCAGATTGAACATAGTAAAAAACTGTAAATTATAGTGTCCGTCCAAAAATTCTTTTTGACTGATAGTGAAAACTACCCTTGGATGATGGGTTAGTAGATTTAACGCTTTAGGAATCCAAAGTACAACATATAAATACCCTGTATCAAGATTGATGCAAAACAAGTGACATTTGACCTTTTTAGAGAGGTTTAGCAAAATAAACTCCACCTCTGAGGTGATTTGGGTGGAAATGGGGGTTTTACCGTTTCTCTGGAACCCATTGGTCGATTTTGGTGATTGACATCTCTTTATGACCGTTAGAGCCAATATAATCGAAGGGGGGTTTTCACATAGACTCCAACGTTAACACAAAAAGGTGGGGGCTTTGCGCATGTAGTTTTGCATGAGATTGAAGCTATCTCTCGCTCTTACATCTAGAAACGGAAAAGCAATATGAATATTCATAGTTTATTAAATGAACATGCCCTCAGACACTGTTTCCTGCTAGATGTTGCGGCAGTGCCCCGGTACCGGGGACTCTCAGGTTAAGAGGTTTTAAGGTTTTGTTCTATGAAATAAAATATGTCAGTAAATACGCCACTTCTAAATATCTGAAGCTTGTTTACATCTTAAATATGGCGGTTGCTAACAAGAGGCTAAATGTGACCACTTTGAGTTTAGCAAGGTGATGTGAAGTCATGTAACCATGCTGTAGTTCAAGGCGATTGCATTTATGCTTCCAAAGCATAAATGTAGTGTTAATGAGCAGGTCAAGTGATGTGTAGGATGGAGCTGAAAAAAGTAGTCTTGACATCATATTGCCTAACTATCAAACCAAACAATAAAGCCTTTGAATCTTGAATCTCTTAATCAAACAAGCCAATCCCAGCATTCTGCTGGAAAACCCAGTCTTGTGATGGTTTTTGTGTTTATTTCCTACCCAGAAACCACCTCACAACATAACAGTCCACACAAAGTGGGGACATCTGCTTTAAAGGGCCAGAGGTAAAATAACTGTAAAATCCTTGGAATAGAAAATGATCAGCTTGACTTATTGCACATTTAGTTTTAGTAAGCTTCTCTTATCTCGAAACAAAATAATTACACTGAATAAGAGTCAAAGAGCTAAGGTGCTCGGTCCATTTTGACAGCAAAATCCAAATCAAATGGACTGGTCATTACTTCCAAAACATTATCTTTCACGAAAATTATTTGACAGGGACACACGGCAAGATTTATCCTCCGAATTCCAGATTTTAGGATAGAGTGTTTTATAAAAGAACTGAGGAGGTCTGTCAAATTTCAAGGGCTTTGGTGATTTTGAGTCCAAAAATCCATCGAGCCTTCAGTGTGCTATAATTCATTTCATTGTCGTTCGTCTAATGAAGCGTGATCCTCATAAACTCACAAAATCAAGATGTTTGGTCTAGCCACGTGATATTTGGGAGGTGTTTGTGTGCAGCTGGCCAATAAAACAAACCAAAAAGCCAGGATATAAACAACATAATCAAGTCCTTACTGTTTCTTCCTGTTACAGACTTGTGGTTTTGCTAAAGAAAAGTTGCACTGATAAATACAACTTAAAATGGATCTATTTATCTTAAACTCTAAACATCCACCTGTAGGTTAGGATGAAACGATGATGTTTGAATGATGATAAAAGATTTCAGAGTCCAGGCACAGAAGAGTGGCGATTGGCAGAAGATTGTTGATCATTTATCATCTATTTATCTCTATCAAATGCCCAACAGAGCCATTTGTCTCTAACTTTCTTGGTATCTTTCTTTCCAGGAAAAGGTCAGCTAAAGCTAGGTCAGTCTAACCTTGTGGAGGCTCCTGTATTGGGACACAGTGAGAGCGTGGAGAAGCTGTAATGAGTCCCGCAATGTGAACCCTCAGATGGAGTTTTAATGAGTCTCCAGGTCTGCACAGTGTTCTTGAACAGCTCATTACTCTCCCTCTGAGCCTGAACCAGATCCACATCTGCAGCCAAACTGGCGCTCGTCCTCACGCCTCGGCCGTCCTATATCCCCCCGTCTTCTCCAGAACAACTGTCAGTGAGCGAAGCCCATGTCTTATATCTGGTTACATAAGAACAATCCTTCTTAATGAAAATGGAAGGCAGACCTTGGGACATCTCCCTCATATGGTGAGCTGGCACACTTTACACCAAATATCCAGGGTTGGGAAGGTTACTTTAAAAATGTATTCCGTAACAATTTCAAGTTAAAAAAGTGCAATCAGTAACCTAATATGAATATCAAAATATAAAAGTAATCTATCCTGATTACTTTCAGTTACTTTTTGACAAGAAAATAAATATCAGTAAGATGTTTTTTCCTTAAGTGTATTATAAAATAAACAGAACAATGTGACCTTAGAAAAGAAGAAACTTAGATATTTAGGATCAGAAAATGATTGATAGGAAAACCTGCCTTTCATGAAGCATATTCAGGCAGTAATACACCAACACTGAAACACATGAGCACATACTACAGTTTAAAAAAGCAGAAATAAAATCTGAGCTGACAAATGCTCCGTTTTAGTTTAATACACACAGTTAAGATCACACACACTATTTTATGAACATATAGGTTCACCTACTGAATTAAAAACAGAACAAATGAAGCAAAGAAAGTGAAAACCATAAAGCAGATTCAGGCAGGCGTATAGATTCACACTTAAAGTAGTATCCTACAGAACAGTACAGCTGACAGAGAAGAGATAACATCTGGGGCCTCTTTTATAAACGGTGCGTACGCTCAGAAAATGGCGTACGCCAGTTTCTAAGCAATGTTTGCGATTTATAAAATACTAACTTGACGGGAAAATGTGCGTTCCTCCACGCAAACTCTAACCCATGCGTACGCACTAAGCACAACAACGGGAGAGACGAGAAACTGCGACGCCGTTGGCAGAAGGAAGAATGGAGAGAAATATGTGGAAATAATACCATAAATAAAATGTTACCTCTCATTTATCAAATATGAAGAATTCATTTTCAAACATTGATTAAAGCCAATCTTAAAATGATTAAACAAACGCCTGTTTGAGACTCCTCAGTGCACACAAAAACATAACTTGAAGAAATAAATAAATACGGATATGTTATTAAAACCACCTCGAATATGTTGTGTTAATGTTATGAAATGTTTTCTCATAAATGATGCGGTAAGCAGGAGGACAGAATTACGTCTAAACTGACGCCGTTTTGCATTTCTATAGGTTGTAGATACGAGCATGGTTTTATATCCTATCACGTTTAATCGTGTTTTATGCCGTTTGCCAAGACTTGATAAGTCGCTCGTAAAACACAGGAGGTATGGAAACTAAGAACACCATATGTGGTCAATTGTACAGCTAATATAACACAACACATTGTATTTCCTTTAACTGGTGGATTATGGATATATAGTTGCTGATCGACAGCTGGAACACAAACCACCAAATACAACAAAATAATTCAGATCCAGTCGTCATGACTCCACTCCGGAGGGATTCCCCGATCATTTCTTACAGTTTCTCATCAAGGGGGTGTCTCCTGTCCCCGGTACAAACACACTGCCTGAGGAAGGTTATGTGTATTTTTTTTGTCATTAACTTTTTTCGGACCACTTATTTATTTATTTTGGTGACGATCCGACCTCCATGCTGCTACTCTGGTTCAAACTGCATCCACCAAACAATATGATTTATCTCGACCTCCCCAAAATAACCAAAATCTGACACGGTGTGATCTTCTTCATGCAGTCAGTCAAAATGAATGAATGGGCGTTTCTTTGACTATTCATAGGCAAATATGGGCGTTACGAGTCGATTGTGATTTATAAAGGGAAACAGGCGTAGGAAGTGCCGTACGCACTTCCCTCGCCGGTACGCAATGTTTTGTGAATCGGAAAATGTCGGAACATTTCTGTGCCTATTTTTTTGCTTTGTACTACGTAAGCAACCTTCCCACGTCAATCCTACGCAAGGCGTTATAAATGAGGCCCCTGATCTTCAAACTCTCTGGTCCCACTCCCCTGGTCATAGCCATCATCTACCGTCCGCCGAAGCCAAGTCCTTTTCTCTCCGACCTCTCTGATATTCTCACTCAGCTTTCTGCCATATCCCCATCTGTTCTCCTCTTAGGTGATTTTAACATTCATGTTGACGACCCGACATGCAAATATGCCTCTGAATTTATGGAAACCCTTCACTGCTGCAACTTCTCTCAACACATCAACTTCCCAACACAGCCGTGGTCACATCCTGGACTTGGTCTGCTCCACTGGTCTCACCATTCATCATCTGTCCAGCCTCAATCTCCACATCTCTGATCACCTGGCCATCATCATGGACATCAACATCCCCATCCCCGCCCAAAAGCAAAAACGCACAATAACCTACAGAAATCTCAAATCCATCTCACCTTCAGCAATCACTGCCTCCATTACCTGCAAGATGTCTGTCTGTCTCCCCCCCCCACTTTCTGAAAACCCATCTGAACTTGTGGACTATTATAACAGCACCCTCTCTCAATGAACTGGCCCCCACAAAAACAAAAAATGTCTCTTTCATACACTCCGCCCCCTGGTATACCCCCGAACTCCGCCAAATGAAATCAAGGAAACGTCAACTGGAACGCCAACACAAGAAAACCACACTAACGGTACGTCTACACAGCAGCGTTAAAAAAATCTTGGAGGTGGGCGTATCTGAAGCTTGAGGATTTTTTGCGAGCAACCAATCACATGAATCTCCCGCCCGCGACATACGAAGCAAAAAAGCCCGAAGTAAACTGGATATAAACTCCCCAAAACAGGCGAAAACATACCACTGTCTCTGCCACCTCCCTCCATGCCTGGCTCCTCCGGTTTATATCCCGGTAGGTCTGGTCATAAAGCACCGGGTGATTGATTCGCTACCGCTAATTTCTCCTCCATTTTTTGGAATATGAGGAAATGACCTGCGGTATGTCTCTCCCAGCATACACGCCGTTTGATTGGCTAGAGCTTGAACTGTCAGATTTGCGTACACGGGATTTGATTGGCTGCCGCTTCCACCTCAGCCTCAAAAGTTGAACATTGTTCAACTTTGAATCCTCAAAATCCTCAAAATCTCCGCTCGCCTGCCCACAATCCATTTCGGCGAAAAGTGAGGGAAAGTGACGTCACCCCATTCAAAGTGAATGGGCAGAAGCGTTTCAAGATTTTTTTAACGCTGCTGTGTAGACGTTCCGTAACAGTCCATCTACAAATCTACAAAGACTATCTCCAGCAGTACAGTAACGCACTCAAAGCAGCTCGGTCTAATTACTACTCACAACTCATTCAGTCTGGCTCCAGCAACCCCAAGCGTCTGTTCTCCAACATCAACAAACTTCTCAAACCCTGTGACAACGCCACCTCATCCTTCACCACCGAACAGTGCAACTCCTTCCTCTCGTTTTTCCAAACCAAAATCAGCAACATTTACAGCAATCTGACACCCTCATCAGCACCCCCCCCCTCCCCTCCTGGCTCCCCCCCTTCACCTCACAGCCCACCTCCCCTGTGACCCCCATGCAACTGTCCCATTTCATGACTGGAAATAACTCCACCTCCACACTTGACCCAATGCCCTCCACATTTGTTAAAGGAGACATGTCATGGCCATTTCCACTGATCATAATTCCATTGTTGAGGTATACTAGAATAGATTTATATTGTGCAATTTTCCAAACTCACATTGGTTTCTCATACAGCATCTCTGTAAACTACTTGTATTCACTGACTTTCACTCTGCCTTTAACGGATCGTTGTAGCTCCAATAGCTCCAGCCCCCACCCTCCCTGTGAGCACAGTGTGCTCTGATTGGTCGGGACGTTATGAATCGCGCTGAGCTCCGTGGAGGTGTTGTTTCCTTGTTAGCGATACACAGCGAAACACAGCCAAACCCATCCTGAGCACACACAAACTCACAGCCGAAGTAAAAACAATAAGTGTGGCTTGATATTGAGTAAGAAAAAGGTTGATAAACGCTGTGAGAATGGGTCTGCAGAGAGAATTTTGCCGCGATCCCAACTGTCTGTTATCAGCCTGCAGCCAGGGAGGAGAAATCAGCAGAGCTGCCTGCACTGTGTGTGTGTGTGAGGAAGTCCGTGGATTGGTCAATTTGGACCAATCAGCGGGGGCTTAACGTAACGGCTCCGCGGACGTAACGTAACGGCTCCACTGATTGGTCCATTTCGTTCCGGGTACGGGGTTCCGTCACCCCGTACCCGGAAGAATCAAATGGACAATGACGTATCTCCAACGAGGCGTTTTGGGGAGGTCTTTTCTGTGTTAGAGTTTTACTCGCTACAGGGTGTACTTTGAGGGTTTTGACTCTGCACACCGTTTACATGCATAAAAACCTTCATAACACACAAGGGGACGGGTAATAACCGGAAAAGCATGACATGTGTCCTTTAAAGAGAGCCTCCCTGCCATCTCCCAACTCATCGCCACCATCATTAACTCCTCCCTCAGATCTGGATCAGTTCCCCTGATCACACCCATTCTCAAAAGACCTGGACTCACACCTGACATCATGTCCAACTTCCGGCCCATCTCAAATCTCCCCTTTCTGTCAAAAATACTTGAACGTGTCATTGCCTCACAACTAAAATCCCACCTCAGCTCCAATGACCTCTTTGAGCCATTTCAACCCGGTTTCCGATCAAAACACAGCACCGAAACAGCTCTTCTGAAAATAACAAACGACCTCCTCCTCTCCTCTGACTCCGGCAACCTGAACATCTTCATCCTCCTCGACCTCACCGTAGCATTCGACACCATCAACCACACCATCCTGCTGTCCCTCCTCGAATCATCACTCAACATCACCGACACTGCACTCTCCTGGCTGAAATCCTAACTCACCGACAGACATCAGTTTATCAACATCAATAACTGCACCTCCGACACTGCTCCTCTGTCCCAAGGCATCCCCCAGGGTTCGGTGCTTGGCCCCCTCCTCTTCATCCTCTACATGCTCCCCCTTGGCAAAATCATTCTTCGCCACAACCTTCAATTTCACTGCTACGCCGATGACATCCAACTTTATATCTCCACAAAAACCATCACCCCCACAACACACTCCACTCTCACCAACTGTCTCTCAGAAATAAAAGCATGGATGCAAACAAACTATCTCCAACTGAACAGTGCCAAATCAGACATCATCATTATCGGCCCCCCATCCCGTACCAGAATGTCAACTTTACCATTGACAGCAACACTCTATCCCCCCCTCCCCACAAACCCGCAACCTCGGAGTCATCTTCGACAGTCAGCTCAAATTCAATCACCACATCAATCACATCACCAGGACTGCCTTTTTCCACCTCAAAAACATTGCCCGTCTCCGCCCATCACTCTCCTCCTCTGCTGCTGAAACCCTGATTCATGCATTCATCACATCACGACTTGACTACTGCAATAGCATCCTCTACGGCAGTGCATCTCAAAGTGTAGTCCACGGACCACTGGTGGTCCGTGAGCACCCCCTAGTGGTCCGTGAGTATATTGGTAAAATTTCACATTTGAAATAAATTTATTTATTTAAGTTTTCCGCACTCTCGCTGGAATATCTCCGCAATGGAGCGAGCTTAAGTTTCACTTGCATGATATAGCCCAGCGCAACACCTTCATCACACATGTTGCCACTTGTTTGTACCATTTTCAGGCGATTTGTAATCTGTTCTAGAAAAACGATGTGTTTTGGGATATTTGTGGAGTTAGGTGGTCCGCGAGTGTTTTTTTATTGGTCCTTGGCATGAAAAAGTTTGAGAAACACTGCTCTACGGCATACCATCCAACCTCCTCAATAAACTCCAACATATCCAGAACTCTGCTGCCCGCCTCCTCAGCCACACCCGCTCCCGAGACCACATCACTCCCGTCCTCCAGAACCTCCACTGGCTCCCCGTCCGTCAAAGTCCTCCTCATTACTCACAAAGCCCTCAACAACCAGGCCCCCCCCCCTACCTCACAGACCTGCTGCACCACCACACCCCTTCCCGCTGCCTCCGCTCATCAGAAGCCAACCTCTTATCCATCCCCACCCGCATCAATCACCGGACCTGGGGGGACAGAGCCTTCTCCGTCGCTGCCCCCTCTCTCTGGAACTCACTCCCACAACCCATCAGAGACTGCACTGACCTCACCACCTTCAAAAAACGTACAAACACTCACCTCTTCAATCTGGCTTTTAATGTGTGATTGTTTTTGTATTGCTTGATTTTAATTTGACTTTAACTATATATATTTATTTGTTGTTCTTTTCACTATATCTGTAAAGCGTCTTTGAGCACCTGTAAAAGCGCTAACAAAATACATCTATTATTAGGGTCTGAGACCAGAGGTCGGCAAAGACCCTATTGCAAAACTGCAAAACCCACACAAAACAGGGAAAAAGACGGGCAAAAGCACTGAAAAAGTGGCCAACATTATTGATATTGGAAGGATTATTTATTAGGGTCTGAGACCAGTTGGCGAAAACCCTATTGCAATCGCTCGCAAAGCGAATTTGGCGTTGGAAAAACGCGATTTATTTTTTCTTCCTTTAATTAACTCCTTCTAGGGACTTTATCCGTACGGTTCCAAATTCGTCAGGTAGCTTCTCGAGACATGGGCGGAACAACGATATCACCGAACTCTTTTTCTTTCGCATGGCGTAGCCGTGACTTGGCGCCAAAGTTTGCGTTCGCTCGATAGGCGATCCCTCGCCATGGAACACGATGATGTCATAACGCCAACTGACATACTCAGAATGCCACCAAACTTCACATGATGGTTAACACTGCGGCCCTGAACAGCTCTACGTCAAATCTGATGTTACTTAATATGGCATTACCATGGCAACGCATCCCTCGCCATAAAACACGGTGTCACTGTAACTCCAATGGACACGGTCCCATCGTCCAACATTCTTCACTTGTATATCACCGGTTCATGCCTCAACAGCTCTACGTGAAATCTGAGATCTCACCATATGCCGTTTCCATTTCCAAGTTAAACATGAACAAAACACAGACTGTCTGTGTCATGGCGAATACAGTCGCTGTTGTATCTGTGTCTGTATCATGTTGTTGTGAGTGTGGACGGAGCAGATACAACGTTAGCTTAGCCTGATCGGTAAATCAACCCAGGGTTTCTCCCATAATAAAGCAGCATAATAAAGCATTTCAGAATAAAGCAGCTTTAAATTTGAACAGTGTATTCATTTAACTCCAAATAACTCCATTTAACATGCTCCAAACGGCCCCAAACTTCACATGTGTGCTAACGGTACAGCCCTAAAGACATATTTGTGTCAGTTTTTAGATTTCGTCAAATGCCGTTGCCATGGTAACACAATGTTCGCCGTGAAACACGGTTTTCTCCTAACTCCATGTTAACATGCTCCAAACGGCCCAAAACTTCACAGGTTTGATAACGATGCAGCCCTCAACACATCTAGGCGTATTATGGGGTGTCCTCAAATTTCGTTGCCATGGCGACAGATCACTCGCCATCAAACACAATGTTTATGATACTGCTGTAACTCCTACGTTGTCTGATCGGCCTGAAACGTCCCACGTTTGTCAACGGCCGAGTCCTCGAGACATCTGCCTGACGTCGACGTGCGGACAACAGCCTGCGGAGCGTCGAAGACCCGCTCAACGCTGCTTGCAGCTTTAATTAGGGTCTGAGACCTGAGGTCGGCGAACAGACAGCTCTAAGTCCATTATAGGGTGTCATCATATGCCGTTGCCATGGCGACAGATCCCTCGCCATGAAACACGGTGTCGCTGTTACTCCTATGAAAATGGTCCAAACGGCACCAGACTTCAGTTGACAGTTAATGGTCCAGCCCTCAACAGCTCTATGCCAATTATGGGATGTCATCATATGCCGTTTCCATGGCGACAACGCATCCCTCGCCATAAAACACGATGTTGTTGTAATTCAATGGAAAATCGTCCAGACTATCATTAATGGTCAGGCCCTCAACAGCTCTATGTCAATTAGGGGATGTCATCATATGCCGTTGCCATGGCGACAGATCATTGACAGTTACATTGTCCGATCGGCCTGAAACCTCCCACGTTTGCCAACGGCCGAGTCCAGAAAACTCCTGCATGACACGTCGACGTGCGGACAACAGCCTGCGGAGCGTCGAAGACCCGCTCAACGCTGATTTGGCAGCTGATATTACACAACACATTAGTTTTAATTCATCATGGGGGGGTCTCTCCTGTCCCCGGCACAAACACACTGACTGAGGAAGGTTATGTGTATTTTGTCATTAACTTTTTTCGGACCACTTATTTATTTATTTTGGTGATGATCCGACCTTCATGCTGCTACTCTGGTTCAAACTGCATCCACCAAACAATGTGATTTGTCTCGACCTCCTCAAAAGAACCAACATCTGACATTTATTTTTTAGCTGTTCTGTTGTCATTTCCTGCGATCTTCTTCATGCAGTCAGTCAAAATGAATATTAATACGGGGCGTTTCTTTGACTATATATAGGCAAATATGGGCGTTTCGTGAAGCCCGCAAAAGCTGCGCCGCATTTCGAGTTGATCGTGATTTATAAAAAGGGATACCGGCGTAGGACGTGCCGCACGCAAGTCCTACGCCGGTACGCAGTGTTTTATGAATCGGAAAATGTCTGTGCGTATTTATTTGCTTTGTCCTACGTAAGCAACCTTCCCACGTGAATCCTACGCAAGGCTTTATAAATGAGGCCCTTGGTCCTTTACAACAAACACTATATGCTCTTTCAAATTTTGAGTAACATTGTAATCCTGCTAGTAATCCCTGTTTCGAATTAATTCCGTCTTTATTTAATTAACTGTAAGAGAATACAGTTTTGTTTTTTATCCTGATTACGTAATCTGTTACTAACTAAACCTACAAATGACCCCTTGAAGATTGCGTTATCAAATTCTCAAACGAATACGAAAATGTGTCCGTCACGTTCAAAGTGCTTTTAATGTTTATCAGCAAAACTTAAACCAATGAACCTCATCTGTGTTACAATCCCCCCAAATATGTTTTGCAGGTGCAAAAAATATGATAACAATTTGATCTGTTATAGCTTACATATGTTGCCTTACAGATCAATAAAAGCGTTTTCTTTGCATTTAGGCTGTAATGCATTTTGACACTCGCCTTTCACGTTCAATCTTATCTCCTAGTTTTTGAGTATATCTGTGTGTCCTGTTAGTAGTATTACATATCCCGCTTCAATCTCATTAGTATGCATAAAAAAGTGACAGGTCACACCTTCTAAGTCCCGCCCCCTAATTATGTTAATGACCCCCCTTTGATATGCTAATGAGCCCTTTGTTCGAGGTGTTATCGCGTACAGGTGTGACATCCTCCCCGGTACCCCCCACCCCCCTCAGCCCACCCCCCCCTCCCCCTCACATACAGGTGCTACATCCTCTCAGGTAGCCCCCCATCCCCTCCTCAGCCCCCACCCCTCTCAACCCCCTCCTCCTCCTCCCCCCTCCTGTCCGGTCGGCATGTTCGTTACAGTTTAAATCTTCCGTGGCAAAATTAGAAAAGTGCCGGCTAAAGGTCTTCTATGTTATTTAATGAGCTTTGAAACAAACTGATATGATTCGATATTAAACCAACTAGTTATAGTAGATTAATTAACTATTCAAAACGTGTACAGTAATTTACAATAACACGGGAATAATAAACGGACTGCTCTCCCCCCTCCTGACAACACGCCAGTATCATGCAGCTCGCGGGTCCAATAATGAGTGACTCGACAGTAAAACTAAAACAAACTTTAACTAGTTTAGGTAGTTTGAGAGGTAATTAAAATAGCTACGTGTGTTATCTACGAGTGTGTTTTGTTCCGCTCACCGCATGCAGAGATGCATGTCGAATAGTCCGCAGCACCGGGGTCTCCCTCCGTCAGCAACAGCGGGTATCCCCCGTCAGATTAGACGTTACTAGCGTTTATGTCCATGCATAATCAGCCCCTATAGGACATCTTTTGTCTGTCACACACTATTCTTGTATGTCACATAAGAGGTGCAACTGATGCTGTATTGCGCTAAAGGGGATATCATTCTGAGAGATTTCCATCCACACACACACACACACACACACACAACACACACACACACACACACACACACACACACACACACACACACACACACACACACACACACATACCCGTATTCCCCTCCTACCCCGCCCTTTTTTTTTTTAAATAAGAGTTGGGTTAATAACTAAGGAGGCTCTCTTGAAGTGTACGGATGATGAACTAATGTTTAATTACTATACTAACTATAAGGGCCTCTCTTTGTTGAAAGGAGGGGTAATCTGGTAATAAATGCAACAAAGTCTCTCTGAAGAGGTTGGCAATAAATTAAAGATCTTAATGACCCCATGGCGTTTGGTTTTTTTCTTTATGTTTAATTACATCAAATCCACTAATAAAATAATCCCTATATGAAGTTATATGTGTCATCTTTCCTGAAACTGAAGTGCTGTCCGTTTTACAAACAAGTTATCTTTCTGCTTCTTCACCCCTGAATTTTCCTCCCCCGTCCCTATTACTTCAGCCATCACATCAAGTCAGATCAGTGAAATTAAACACCTCTTCTCAAAGCGTGACTTCCCTATTGGGGGAGTGGGGCAGTAGGGCCTAACCCGATTTGGCCAAATATACTAACATGCAGAACATATGGTATGTTTTGAAAAAAGACTAACCATCTATCCAGTTCAAGCTGTCTTTAAGATGTGACATTGCGCTCTGACTTTTTCCCGTAAAATCGTGACAAACTATTACTTATTAAATTTGACCTCATACTGCTTGGTTGAAAATGATAGATGAGCATTTTACCAACAGATCAACGCGCAATCAACCCATACAGGACATCTCTTTCTACACATTATGTGTTATCACTATAATATCATGTCATTATTTAATGTTGTTTTGTTTGTGTGTGTGTGTGTACAACGAAGTCTCTTTGAGAGGAAAATTATAATTTAAAGATCTTATTACCCCCTTATTGTTTAACTACTTCACACAACTATTAAAGAATCCCTATATGAAGTTACATGAGGCTACATTTACTGGTGTGCTTCCCTAGATGATGTAAATAGTCTAAGTGTCATGTTAGGGGGGCATTACGGACCTCAGGAGTCCGCCCTTGGAGGCTTGGAGAGCGGATAAAGAGAGGTGTAGAACTAACAAAAAATAATTAAGTATTTGCAATGCATAAACATAGAAGTTATCACTGTCATATTATGATCACTTAATGTAAGTAAGTTTAAGTAAAACTAACACAAGTCAATATTATTCACCTAGGCATTAGTGGGCTTGAGGGTCTCAGGGAGCGTGGACAAAGTGACTTGTCTCTGTATTTGAGGATTCTCAGTGCAGGCACTAACAGGAAGCTGCTGTGCATTAGTGGAGAGTCCTCTGAAGGCAGCTGTTATTTCATTCACACACTCATCTGTTACCTGCTGACTCCTCATAGTAAGTCTAGCCAAGTCAGCTGTTAAGTTGTCCATACCATCGCTTGATAACTGGTAACTTTTGATTGACAGTCCAGCCATGGCAGCTGCCAACTCGTCCATATAATTCTTAAGAACGTGGTGACAATACTACAAAAAAGTATATATATTAGGTCAGTTAACCTTGAAGAGCTAAACAGTTCAAGTGGTAAGTAACTAAGTATTTGCAATGAATAAACATAGAAATTGATCACTGTCATATTATATAATCACTTAATATGGAGATAAGTAAAACTGACACAGACAGTTTAAACTGCTTGTTAAAACGCTATTGCTTATTGTGTTTTCTCAGCACACTAACATAAATAAGGATGTATAATATAAAAAACTAGAAAACGATATAGTATTTTCAAGTCTTACTTTAGTATGGTAAAATTAAGAATAAGTCACATTAAAGTGTGTCATGATTTTCCGTAAAAAAGTCAAGTATAGTTTGTCAAAAGAATATGAAAAAATCATTTTGTAGAGTAGTATGTTGAAAATCTCAGTGTTTAACTGAACACACCTACATGTGATAACGCCTCGAACAAAGGGGTAATTAGCATACAAAGGGGGGTCACTAGCATCAGTGGGGGAAAGGTGCTACGGGAATGAACTTTGAGGAGGGGGAACTTGTAAGAATTTCCAGCTTTTGAAGATAATTATATGGTACCCGTCCTTACAGCTAAACAAATCCTATGCCAGGTATTCTACAGACCACAAGAAGCACAAGAAGCCCCAGAAAGTATTACATTCAGAGCTAATAATGGTGAAACCGAAGAAGAAGCAAAGCAGATTATAATCGTTGCGGGTGAAAGGATAGAGAATTTGCAAGTGATGTTAATGCACTTATCTGATATAAAAAAAAAATGCATTCATTTACTTCCAAGAGACCCCTAAACATCTACTTGGGCAATGTGAATTGAACGATAAACCGATCACTGTAAATGAAACGCGGAGAGAAGCAGCAGTGCAAATCGTTAAGTCTATTACCTTGAATGCACTACGACATTAACTTGGTCAAATGTAATATGTCTTTCTGAAAATGTGGCGAATAGTGTGTTTTTCAATTAAGCAACCATAACAAATGAAAATGTGTTTTATTTTTGCTTTCATATATAGTAATAGTATTAACTCCTTTTGACTAGACTGTACTAAAATAAGACGTTTCACTGTTAAATAAAAAATGGAAGTAGAAAATCGAGATAATGATGAGGCTCGTTATGTATCCAGTAACTATGAACAGCAGTTGAAAATGTTATTTAACCCTTTAACTCTAATAGACAAATCTAAAATAGCCTCTAGCTTATCTATAAGTTTGTGATTTTAACACTTATTCACTGACACAAGGCAGATTTTGGCTTTTTTCTCATGCCAAGATACTTTTAGACACACTTTGAGGTATGCAAAACCTTAAAACTAGAAAATGAAGTACATTGTCTGATTAGATTTTTTCTTAAAGACTGTTTTCTCTAAAAGGCAAGTTTTGTGATTTTTAACACTTATTTACTTTTTTTTCTCTTTTCTTGTGTTACCAAGATACTTTTAGATACACTTTTGATGTATGCAACACTTAACAAAAGGGTATAATATTACAAGTATACAAGTACTTTGTAAGGAATGGGGGTTCTTTAATACCCCGTTTTTTATTTTTAAAAACACTTGTACAGTTAAATAATGTAGGTTTTCTCTGATATTTTAGTTATTTTCAGCTACCAAGATACTTTTTTGATACACTTTAATGTAGGAACATTTGGCAACTGGTAGAATGTCAATTATTTTGTAATAAAATGTATTTTCTTAAAGACTGTGACTCTAAAAGGGGAAGTTTTTTTTTTTTTTTTTTTTCTCCCGTTGTCTTTCACTTACTTTTTGGATACAGTTTTATGTATGACAACTTTACAACTGGTAGAAAGTTAAGTACTTTTTCTGAACAGATTTTCTTTAAGACTGTGACTCTTAAAGGTAAGACAATCCAGTTTTATGGAAGTAACTTAATTATTTTTTTTTTGTTTTTTTCTCCTACAAAGATACTTATAGTTACACTTTTTAATGGATGCAAAACTTTATAACTTGGTAAAATATTCATTATTTTGTAATGAATTGAGTTTTCTTTTTTGTTTTTGTTTTTCAACATACTATTGTACACAATGACTTTTCCATATATATATATATTTTTTTTTTTTTTTTTTTTCAGACAAACTATACTTTTGACTTTTTCCGTAAAATCGTGACAAACTATTACTTATTCTTACATTTGACCTCTTGCTGCTTGGTTGGAAATGATAGATGAAAAAGCTACAAAGCTTAAAGAACTTTTCTAAAAACTCTCAATTATACAGATGACTCCCCCCACTCAACGCAATAAGTCCACCCCCCACTCAGCAAATCATCTAAACGAGGGACCCCACTAAGACGCCCGTTGAAAACTAGCCAGGGATCTGAGAAAAACCAAGTCTCCCCCCGCGAGATGCAGCCAGGAACAAACTCCTGGAATACTATCGTCCCCAGCATTGTGGGACACCCAAATCTTGCAATACTATAGCTGCTGATGTTACTCCTGGGGCCAAGACGTCTCTGTTTTTGAACATAGTGAAATCGGAGTTGGTTGATATTCTGGAGAGGGTGCTGCATCGGTACAGAGAAGAAATCTGCAATGGATCCCGAGTCAGTCACCCCAGCCAGAGGCAACACGATTGTTTGAATGACATTCCAGAATATTTCTTCAGAAACAATTACAACGCGTTAATGAAAAAGACTTTGGCTCGCCGACTTCATTACTGCGATTGACCAGAGTCTTAATGATATAAACATTTACATAGCTGAATGAAGGATCCAAGGCGCTTCGGAGGCTTTTCTGCACAATCTCAAAACTGCAGACGCCTCAAGGAGAGACTTGAAAAGATCCACGCCGAGCTGAATGGAGAGGAAGAAGACTAATAACCAGCGGTTGATTTGAAGCCGGGGATTTTTTCGATACTTTGACTTTTCTTTAAAGTAAAATAAAAAATGGGTAACTACTATGGAAAACAATCTGTATTTATCTATCAGAATGCAGTCAATACCTGTTTAATAAGTGTGTTGTTGATGACGATTGAAAACAGAATGAGTAGTGATCCCCGTGTAAACAGAACGGCTGAAGTTTGTAAACTAGAAGACATTTTGGATATCGTTCATTCTGGCAGTACTATTCCGGGTCATTGGGAAACGATTGTAAACGAAACATTTAAAGTGGTACTGGAATCTTCATTTTCCGAAACATTCTGTAACATTACCGAAGAAATGAAACAAACACCAAAAGTGTATCATGTGCTCGCATTGTATGCTCTGTTTTGTAGATGTAATGCATCTTTGTGTCAAAAACAGCATACACATGAATACTTTGGCCGAAGTGCAAAAACTCCATTATAATATTTCCTTTCATCTGGGGGATTCTATGCTGGAGAAGATCCTGGGGATGTTGCAATCAGTATAAATGTATTATTGATTCCTATGGGGTGAAAACAATAAATTGTAAATATGAAATTCTGCAAATAAAAAAAGTGTTTTTTACATTTTAAAAAAAACTGTTGTCTTCAAATCATAGTATAGTATTTCCTACATATCATTTTAAAAAAGAGTCACAGTGTAGAATGTCCAAACATTTAATTTAAAAGTACTAGTATAGTATGTTAAAAGTATCTTGAAAAAAGTCCAAGTATAGTATGTAGTTAAGAAATATATTATATAGTTTTGTCTGCAATGTCAGTATAGGATCTCTAATAAAAAAATTAAAAAATGAGAAAAAGTCATAGTATAGTTTGACAAAAAGATCCTGAAAAAGTCATGACACTGTGTGTTGAAATGGGTTTTGAATAAACACATCAGTATTTTAAAAAGTAAAATTGTATCAAGTGCATCAGGACAACTCAAATTACTCCATTTGAACCATATTATAAATAAGTAAAGAATGGTCATAGTATATAGCAGGGGTGTTTAATAGTTTTCTGTGTGTCGGTGTTTCAGTGTTTCAGTGTTTCTGTGTTTTAGTGTTTCAGTGTTTTGTGTTTTTGTGTGTCAGTATTTCAGTGTTTCAGTGTTTTTGTGTGTCAGTGCTTTCAGTGTTTCAGTATTTCAGTATTTCAGTGTTTTGTGTTTCAGTGTTTTGTGTGTCAGTGTTTCAGTGTTTCAGTGTTTCAGTGTTTTGTGTGTCAGTGTTTCAGTGTTTACAGCCTTTCTTTGCTCTGATCAATCCCCAGGGATCCTCCCCTGGAAGGAATATAGCAGGATGAGAGAAAAACATTTAAAAAACGTATCTTAGAAGTGGCTATAGCATTTGATGCAATTCTAAAAGATAGTCAGATTCCTAAAAAGTTACAAACGGATGCTGGAAAATAATTATTTAACAAGATTTTTGAAGCCTTGCTGAAGAAACAAATAATTATTTTCCAGCATCCGTTTGTAACTTTTTAGGAATCTGACTATCTTTTAGAATTGCATCAAATGCTATAGCCACTTCTAAGATACGTTTTTTAAATGTTTTTCTCTCATCCTGCTATATTCCTTCCAGGGGAGGATCCCTGGGGATTGATCAGAGCAAAGAAAGGCTGTAAACACTGAAACACTGACACACAAAACACTGAAACACTGAAACACTGAAACACTGACACACAAAACACTGAAACACAAAACACTGAAATACTGAAATACTGAAACACTGAAAGCACTGACACACAAAAACACTGAAACACTGAAATACTGACACACAAAAACACAAAACACTGAAACACTAAAACACAGAAACACTGAAACACTGAAACACCGACACACAGAAAACTATTAAACACCCCTGCTATATACTATGACCATTCTTTACTTATTTATAATATGGTTCAAATGGAGTAATTTGAGTTGTCTGATGCACTTGATACAATTTTACTTTTTAAAATACTGATGTGTTTATTCAAAACCATTTCAACACACAGTGTCATGACTTTTTCAGGATCTTTTTGTCAAACTATACTATGACTTTTTCTCATTTTTTAATTTTTTTATTAGAGATCCTATACTGACATTGCAGACAAAACTATATAATATATTTCTTAACTACATACTATACTTGGACTTTTTTCAAGATACTTTTAACATACTATACTAGTACTTTTAAATTAAATGTTTGGACATTCTACACTGTGACTCTTTTTTAAAATGATATGTAGGAAATACTATACTATGATTTGAAGACAACAGTTTTTTTTAAAATGTAAAAAACACTTTTTTTATTTGCAGAATTTCATATTTACAATTTATTGTTTTCACCCCATAGGAATCAATAATACATTTATACTGATTGCAACATCCCCAGGATCTTCTCCAGCATAGAATCCCCCAGATGAAGGGAAATATTATAATGGAGTTTTTGCACTTCGGCCAAAGTATTCATGTGTATGCTGTTTTTGACACAAAGATGCATTACATCTACAAACAGAGCATACAATGCGAGCACATGATACACTTTTGGTGGTTGTTTCATTTCTTCGGTAATGTTACAGAATGTTTCGGAAAATGAAGATTCCAGTACCACTTTAAATGTTTCGTTTACAATCGTTTCCCAATGACCCGGAAATAGTACTGCCAGAATGAACGATATCCAAAATGTCTTCTAGTTTACAAACTTCAGCCGTTCTGTTTACACGGGGATCACTACTCATTCTGTTTTCAATCGTCATCAACAACACACTTATTAAACAGGTATTGACTGCATTCTGATAGATAAATACAGATTGTTTTCCATAGTAGTTACCCATTTTTATTTTACTTTAAAGAAAAGTCAAAGTATCGAAAAAATCCCCGGCTTCAAATCAACCGCTGGTTATTAGTCTTCTTCCTCTCCATTCAGCTCGGCGTGGATCTTTTCAAGTCTCTCCTTGAGGCGTCTGCAGTTTTGAGATTGTGCAGAAAAGCCTCCGAAGCGCCTTGGATCCTTCATTCAGCTATGTAAATGTTTATATCATTAAGACTCTGGTCAATCGCAGTAATGAAGTCGGCGAGCCAAAGTCTTTTTCATTAACGCGTTGTAATTGTTTCTGAAGAAATATTCTGGAATGTCATTCAAACAATCGTGTTGCCTCTGGCTGGGGTGACTGACTCGGGATCCATTGCAGATTTCTTCTCTGTACCGATGCAGCACCCTCTCCAGAATATCAACCAACTCCGATTTCACTATGTTCAAAAACAGAGACGTCTTGGCCCCAGGAGTAACATCAGCAGCTATAGTATTGCAAGATTTGGGTGTCCACAATGCTGGGGACGATAGTAGTCCAGGAGTTTGTTCCTGGCTGCATCTCGCGGGGGGAGACTTGGTTTTTCTCAGATCCCTGGCTAGTTTTCAACGGGCGTCTTAGTGGGGTCCCTCGTTTTAGATGATTTGCTGAGTGGGGGGTGGACTTATTGCGTTGAGTGGGGGGAGTCATCTGTATAATTGAGAGTTTTTAGAAAAGTTCTTTAAGCTTTGTAGCTTTTTCATCTATCATTTCCAACCAAGCAGCAAGAGGTCAAATGTAAGAATAAGTAATAGTTTGTCACGATTTTACGGAAAAAGTCAAAAGTATAGTTTGTCTGAAAAAAAAAAAAAAAAAAAAAATATATATATATGGAAAAGTCATTGTGTACAATAGTATGTTGAAAAACAAAAACAAAAAACAAAACTCAATTCATTACAAAATAATGAATATTTTACCAAGTTATAAAGTTTTGCATCCATTAAAAAGTGTAACTATAAGTATCTTTGTAGGAGAAAAAACAAAAAAAAAATAATTTAAGTTACTTCCATAAAACTGGATTGTCTTACCTTTAAGAGTCACAGTCTTAAAGAAAATCTGTTCAGAAAAAGTACTTAACTTTCTACCAGTTGTAAAGTTGTCATACATAAAACTGTATCCAAAAAGTAAGTGAAAGACAACGGGAGAAAAAAAAAAAAAAAAAAACTTCCCCTTTTAGAGTCACAGTCTTTAAGAAAATACATTTTATTACAACATAATTGACATTCTACCAGTTGCCAAATGTTCCTACATTAAAGTGTATCAAAAAAGTATCTTGGTAGCTGAAAATAACTAAAATATCAGAGAAAACCTACATTATTTAACTGTACAAGTGTTTTTAAAAATAAAAAACGGGGTATTAAAGAAACCCCCATTCCTTACAAAGTACTTGTATACTTGTAATATTATACCCTTTTGTTAAGTGTTGCATACATCAAAAGTGTATCTAAAAGTATCTTGGTAACACAAGAAAAGAGAAAAAAAAGTAAATAAGTGTTAAAAATCACAAAACTTGCCTTTTAGAGAAACAGTCTTTAAGAAAAAATCTAATCAGACAATGTACTTCATTTTCTAGTTTTAAGGTTTTGCATACCTCAAAGTGTGTCTAAAAGTATCTTGGCATGAGAAAAAAGCCAAAATCTGCCTTGTGTCAGTGAATAAGTGTTAAAATCACAAACTTATAGATAAGCTAGAGGCTATTTTAGATTTGTCTATTAGAGTTAAAGGGTTAAATAACATTTTCAACTGCTGTTCATAGTTACTGGATACATAACGAGCCTCATCATTATCTCGATTTTCTACTTCCATTTTTTATTTAACAGTGAAACGTCTTATTTTAGTACAGTCTAGTCAAAAGGAGTTAATACTATTACTATATATGAAAGCAAAAATAAAACACATTTTCATTTGTTATGGTTGCTTAATTGAAAAACACACTATTCGCCACATTTTCAGAAAGACATATTACATTTGACCAAGTTAATGTCGTAGTGCATTCAAGGTAATAGACTTAACGATTTGCACTGCTGCTTCTCTCCGCGTTTCATTTACAGTGATCGGTTTATCGTTCAATTCACATTGCCCAAGTAGATGTTTAGGGGTCTCTTGGAAGTAAATGAATGCATTTTTTTTTTATATCAGATAAGTGCATTAACATCACTTGCAAATTCTCTATCCTTTCACCCGCAACGATTATAATCTGCTTTGCTTTCTTCTTCGGTTTCACCATTATTAGCTCTGAATGTAATACTTTCTGGGGCTTCTTGTGCTTCTTGTGGTCTGTAGAATACCTGGCATAGGATTTGTTTAGCTGTAAGGACGGGTACCATATAATTATCTTCAAAAGCTGGAAATTCTTACAAGTTCCCCCTCCTCAAAGTTCATTCCCGTAGCACCTTTCCCCCACTGATGCTAGTGACCCCCCTTTGTATGCTAATTACCCCCATTGTTCGAGGCGTTATCACATGTAGGTGTGTTCAGTTAAACACTGAGATTTTCAACATACTACTCTACAAAATGATTTTTTTCATATTCTTTTGACAAACTATACTTGACTTTTTTACGGAAAATCATGACACACTTTAATGTGACTTATTCTTAATTTTACCATACTAAAGTAAGACTTGAAAATACTATATCGTTTTCTAGTTTTTTATATTATACATCCTTATTTATGTTAGTGTGCTGAGAAAACACAATAAGCAATAGCGTTTTAACAAGCAGTTTAAACTGTCTGTGTCAGTTTTACTTATCTCCATATTAAGTGATTATATAATATGACAGTGATCAATTTCTATGTTTATTCATTGCAAATACTTAGTTACTTACCACTTGAACTGTTTAGCTCTTCAAGGTTAACTGACCTAATATATATACTTTTTTGTAGTATTGTCACCACGTTCTTAAGAATTATATGGACGAGTTGGCAGCTGCCATGGCTGGACTGTCAATCAAAAGTTACCAGTTATCAAGCGATGGTATGGACAACTTAACAGCTGACTTGGCTAGACTTACTATGAGGAGTCTACAGGTAACAGATGAGTGTGTGAATGAAATAACAGCTGCCTTCAGAGGACTCTCCACTAATGCACAGCAGCTTCCTGTTAGTGCCTGCACTGAGAATCCTCAAATACAGAGACAAGTCACTTTGTCCACGCTCCCTGAGACCCTCAAGCCCACTAATGCCTAGGTGAATAATATTGACTTGTGTTAGTTTTACTTAAACTTACTTACATTAAGTGATCATAATATGACAGTGATAACTTCTATGTTTATGCATTGCAAATACTTAATTATTTTTTGTTAGTTCTACACCTCTCTTTATCCGCTCTCCAAGCCTCCAAGGGCGGACTCCTGAGGTCCGTAATGCCCCCCTAACATGACACTTAGACTATTTACATCATCTAGGGAAGCACACCAGTAAATGTAGCCTCATGTAACTTCATATAGGGATTCTTTAATAGTTGTGTGAAGTAGTTAAACAATAAGGGGGTAATAAGATCTTTAAATTATAATTTTCCTCTCAAAGAGACTTCGTTGTACACACACACACACAAACAAAACAACATTAAATAATGACATGATATTATAGTGATAACACATAATGTGTAGAAAGAGATGTCCTGTATGGGTTGATTGCGCGTTGATCTGTTGGTAAAATGCTCATCTATCATTTTCAACCAAGCAGTATGAGGTCAAATTTAATAAGTAATAGTTTGTCACGATTTTACGGGAAAAAGTCAGAGCACAATGTCACATCTTAAAGACAGCTTGAACTGGATAGATGGTTAGTCTTTTTTCAAAACATACCATATGTTCTGCATGTTAGTATATTTGGCCAAATCGGGTTAGGCCCTACTGCCCCACTCCCCCAATAGGGAAGTCACGCTTTGAGAAGAGGTGTTTAATTTCACAGATCTGACTTGATGTGATGGCTGAAGTAATAGGGACGGGGGAGGAAAATTCAGGGGTGAAGAAGCAGAAAGATAACTTGTTTGTAAAACGGACAGCACTTCAGTTTCAGGAAAGATGACACATATAACTTCATATAGGGATTATTTTATTAGTGGATTTGATGTAATTAAACATAAAGAAAAAAAACAAACGCCATGGGGTCATTAAGATCTTTAATTTATTGCCAACCTCTTCAGAGAGACTTTGTTGCATTTATTACCAGATTACCCCTCCTTTCAACAAAGAGAGGCCCTTATAGTTAGTATAGTAATTAAACATTAGTTCATCATCCGTACACTTCAAGAGAGCCTCCTTAGTTATTAACCCAACTCTTATTTAAAAAAAAAAAAGGGCGGGGTAGGAGGGGAATACGGGTATGTGTGTGTGTGTGTGTGTGTGTGTGTGTGTGTGTGTGTGTGTGTGTGTGTGTGTGTGTGGATGGAAATCTCTCAGAATGATATCCCCTTTAGCGCAATACAGCATCAGTTGCACCTCTTATGTGACATACAAGAATAGTGTGTGACAGACAAAAGATGTCCTATAGGGGCTGATTATGCATGGACATAAACGCTAGTAACGTCTAATCTGACGGGGGATACCCGCTGTTGCTGACGGAGGGAGACCCCGGTGCTGCGGACTATTCGACATGCATCTCTGCATGCGGTGAGCGGAACAAAACACACTCGTAGATAACACACGTAGCTATTTTAATTACCTCTCAAACTACCTAAACTAGTTAAAGTTTGTTTTAGTTTTACTGTCGAGTCACTCATTATTGGACCCGCGAGCTGCATGATACTGGCGTGTTGTCAGGAGGGGGGAGAGCAGTCCGTTTATTATTCCCGTGTTATTGTAAATTACTGTACACGTTTTGAATAGTTAATTAATCTACTATAACTAGTTGGTTTAATATCGAATCATATCAGTTTGTTTCAAAGCTCATTAAATAACATAGAAGACCTTTAGCCGGCACTTTTCTAATTTTGCCACGGAAGATTTAAACTGTAACGAACATGCCGACCGGACAGGAGGGGGGAGGAGGAGGAGGGGGTTGAGAGGGGTGGGGGCTGAGGAGGGGATGGGGGGCTACCTGAGAGGATGTAGCACCTGTATGTGAGGGGGAGGGGGGGTGGGCTGAGGGGGGTGGGGAGTACCGGGGAGGATGTCACACCTGTACGCGATAACACCTCGAACAAAGGGCTCATTAGCATATCAAAGGGGGGTCATTAACATAATTAGGGGGCGGGACTTAGAAGGTGTGACCTGTCACTTTTTTATGCATACTAATGAGATTGAAGCGGGATATGTAATACTACTCCTGTTGAAGGCTGATCCAAAGATTTGGTTAAAAGGTTATGATTTGCTGCTTTTTTTAAATATATATATTTTTAGGCCAGAGCGCCTTTATTGGAGATGTTAGAGTTGAAAGGGGGATACAGAGGGGACGACATTGTGTGAACTGTTCGGCCGGCTGGGGATTCAAACCAGCCTACCCAGCAGCATATGCATATGGGCCTTCGGCTCTAACCACTGAGCCTTCCAGCGGCCGAATTTGCTGCTTTTTCTGCTTTATTTAGTTTTGTTGAGTTTTTGACTTTGGCCTTTATGAAGACACTTAAAGTCCTGAGTCCTAAATCCTGGAAATTAGTTTGCATTGACCACTTTCTGTTTCCTTGTCTCAAATAAAACGTTTTTTTTTAACTTGTTTGTGGTTAGATGCCTGAAATATGATCAGTGTTTAACACAAGCCTACCAGATTTTCACATATTGTTCCATGACATAAAAACAAAACATCAGGTAGTACCCCACTGGTGAATGTCTGAAGCTTCTATGTGTCTATGAAAACAATGACTACACTCCTGGGGATTTTTTTGGGGATAAATAAGCTCTATTTTGATGCTTGTTCATGGGTTCTGGCCTCATTGGTTCTGTTGGACCCCCTCGAAAAGGAGTTGCTTCATCTCAAGGTGCTATCCTTATGTGACGCCCCTGTGGGTTCATCTTGAGAGGGTGTGGCTGTGCTGCATCCAGCCACCTTGATTGTAGTAACTCAGGGCACCTGGGTCTGGTGCCCTGCAGCTATTTAAAGCCTCTCTGCGCCCCTCTGTTTTCCCTCTGCTTTTTCCTGCAGGCACCTGGCTCTGTTGAGTATGCTATCAGTTATTTCAGTTGCTTCACTTTGTGCACCTCAACACCCTCACACATACATGTCCATGCAACCCTCACCCTGCATTTACACTACTGATACCACTGACGTCCACACCTCATACTTTACTTACTTTGCACTTAATTCATTTGGTTGATTTGAATTGTTTGTTTAAATAAACATCTTTTGCTAACCGTTGATATGGTGTGTCTCCTCTTTGTTGTGGCCTTTTGAGCCAGGTCATAACAAATGGGGGCTCGTCCTACGGGTTATTTGTAGAACGTTTGGTTAAAAGTTTGTGTAGTGCTCAGAGCACATGGTGTCATTGAGCAGCTGATTAGTTGATGTGGTCCAGCTGTGTGCTGGCTTGGCGCTGCTATTGGGGGACACATCATGTATTTTGTGTTTCAGGAAGCTTTAGTGTTTGACAGGGGGTCAGGTTTTGTGTGGCAATCATAAGGTAAGATGTTGCTGTTTGAAACGCTGTTGTAAAGAGTTTTCCCCGCTAGGCTTAAGTGGCGTTTCCCCTTGGGTTGCATCTGTTTGTTTTTTTCATAGTGTTGTGGCGACGTGGTTAGTGTCAGCTGTTTTTGGACAGCTGTCTCGGGGGCACGTCCGCGTGAGTTTGTGGTGTTGCCTGCGTGCAGGTCGCTCCACAACTCCGCTGGGTTCCAGTGCGTAATTACCCGCCGCAAGCCACATGAAGACTAGGTGAGATTAGTAAGATTTTGTTTAGGCAGTTAGGGGAAATTCTCTGTTGGGTTTGTCTTTTGCCCATGCGTGTTGGCACTTTAACACTTTGTTTTCTGATTGGTTATAGGTCATATATTATGGCTTCTTTGTCAGTGTTTGTGGATGTGCCCTCAGTGTCTTTCTTAGATGATTGCAAGAAGACGCAGTTGGTCGAAATAGCAGAGCATTATAAAATTGCTGTTGTAGGGAGCAAGCGGAAAGATAAGATTAAAGCTGTCATCTTTGTTTGAGCAGGGGGTGTTGCAGAAGAGTGAGTCTGGTGCAGCAGGGGTCGGGCCGGTAGTGGTTCAGACAGCTGGTTTGACGTTCGAGCAGCAAAAAGAGCTTTTGGCCATGCAGTTTGAGCAGGAGAAGTTGGAGTTGGAGTTGAGGTTTCGGCAGCAGGAGGTGGAAAATATGAAATGTGAGGTGGAACATGCTAGATTACGGCTGATTGGAGAGGGCAAGCTTTCTTCTGATGGTTCGGCATCGGGTAGTGGCGATGTTACTTCTAACTTGCGGTTGGTGCCAAGGTTTAATGAGTGTGACCCTGAAATGTTTTCACCCTATTTGAACGCGTAGCTGCGATAGAAACTGGTCAGATTCGGACAGAGTGCTGTTACTTCAGTGTGTACTCACTGGGCGAGCACAGGAGGCCTATTCAGCTATTTGTGGCGAAAATGCTTTGGACTATGCTAGAGTAAAATCAGCAGTGTTAAAATCATACAAACTGGTTCCTGAAGCGTATCGTCAAAAGTTCAGAAGTTGGGTCAAGGGGGATAAGCAGACAAATGTGGAGTTTATCCGTGATTTGGCAGCAAAGGTTGCCAATTTTGACGGTCTTTGTGAGCTGATTGTTTTGGAACAGTTTAAAGATATTATCCCTCAGCGTGTGGCCACTTATGTAAATGAGCAGAAGCCTTCAACCGTGCTTAGAGCTGCCGAATTAGCGGATGATTTTGTGTTGACGCATAAGGGCAGTTTTACAGAGAAGTGTTCTAGGGGTGATTGGAGACGTGGAGAAGATGGTGGCTATTCCCGTGGTGGTGCAAAGTTTTCACCAGGCTCCTCCCGTAGATTTGCAGGTCTGGGGCGACCCGAGGGCGCCAGAGTGGGCCAATGTAATTATTGCCGAGGAGAGGGTCATTGGAAGGATCAGTGTCCGTTGCTGGAACCTCAGGGGAAGCCTCGTTTTTCATCACATGCTCCAGCCATGGAGCTTGTTGCCATTTTGGTTAAAAAGCCGTTGGGTGTAGGATCGGGCATGGTGCCTGATAAGAAGCCGGTTTGTGCCGACCCGGATGTGGGTTCTGGTTTTGAGCCGTTCATCACGGAAGCCGTTGTATCAGTAGTTGGTAGTGACAAGTATGTTCCGATTAAGGTGTTGCGTGACACAGCAGCTAGATACTCATTTATTGTTGAGTCAGTGTTGCCTTTTTCGTCAGAGACAGAGACGGGGGATTTTGTACTGATGAGTGGCATGGAGATGGGCTTAATTCCTGTGTCACGTCATACAATAGTGCTGGATTGTGAGCTGGTGCGGGGAGTTGTGTCTATCGGCGTGCGTCCCGCATTGCCACTTGATGGGGTACATATGATTTTGGGCAACGATCTCGCTGGTAGTGCTGTGTGGGCTGGTGTGCCACCGCCTGTGGTTGTTTCCAGGCCGTTCTGGGGAGCAAGATGGGAGCGGTTTGCAGTTTCTGAGCATTTTTCCAGTTTGTGCTGTGACACGTGTGCAGACCGGTAAAATGTCTGCTGACCCGCCTGTTTCGGAGTGTAGCAAAAGCAATGTTGAACATGTTAATTAACATGCAAAGAAAAAAAAATGTAAATGTATAGCGTTACCTCAACCATACCTTGTTTATTTTAAATATGAAATATGAATTGTGGTGTCAAAATATTTACACTCTGCTATATCTCCTTTGTGTGTGGCGCTCAGAGCTGACCACCAGAATCACACACACACACACACACACACACAGTTATTAGTTCATAGTCCTTTGTTTATTTTGACAGGCTGTTATGTGACGACTATTTCACAGTTCAAACGTCATACACATGCTGTTTATCGTGAGAAGTTAAAAGTGCTTTTTAAAAGCTGCAGCTTCAACACTGACAAAGAGCAGACCACCAGGACTCCCACGCACCTCATCTGCCACACACACACACACACACACAGTGGGATGTCGAATATTCACTATGTTTGCCTACCGTGCAACTAAATCTATCCAAAGTGTTATTTTAAAGTGGACCTATCATGCTATATTTAAATGATATATTGTAGGGCCATACCTATAAGGTA
The DNA here is from genome assembly GCF_902827165.1 of Trematomus bernacchii. NCBI lineage: Eukaryota > Metazoa > Chordata > Actinopteri > Perciformes > Nototheniidae > Trematomus > Trematomus bernacchii. The sequence goes on from NW_022987469.1 coordinate 275,182, forward strand.
TATTTATACGTTTCTGTTTTCAAAATACCAAACAGATCATGCATTTTAGCCATGCCTCATTTCGCTCTATGTGCTGTTTGCTGTCTATGGGTCTGATTCTGCTGACCACGCCCCCCTGCAGGAGAGGGTAGCCGTGCTCTGATCAAGTCAAGAGGGGGAGAAAAAAAGATCTCCATGTTTTATTTATATATACAGTCTATGGTTTTATTATATTATTATAGTCCTATAGAGTCATTATTCATTTGTTTTAAAGCTCCCATGTCATGCTTTTCCGGTTATTACCCGTCCCCTTGTGTGTTATGAAGGTTTTTATGCATGTAAACGGTGTGCAGAGTCAAAACCCTCAAAGTACACCCTGTAGCGAGTAAAACTCTAACACAGAAAATACCTCCCCAAAACGCCTCGTTGGAGATACGTCACTGCCCATTTGATTCTTCCGGGTACCGCATGATGTCATGCGGTACCCGGAACGAAATGGACCAATCCCGAAGAGCTATGGCCACACCAGCAGCGGCGTGTTCCTCCTCCAGAGGTTCGAAGAACCGGCATTTCACAGACGAAAGCTTCCAAAACATTGCCCAGTTTGAGGCCGGATATGCACAGCTTGTTTGGACCGTTTGGAGCAGGGGAAGATCTGGGTATACAACCTGTAAGTTTGCATTGTTATTTGTGTATTTATCAAACAAGACTGTTTAAATGTGTAAACTGTGTTGGACTGCTAAGCCATTGACACAGTGCTAACTGTGCTAACTAAGTTGCTAGAGTTTCCATATATCAACTCTAATATCAGCAGATGGCCTTGCATACATGTATCTCATAGCAGGAGAATGTCTGCATTCACACACAAAATACCTATTGACAGTATACTCCGGGTGATTTGCCGGTCAGTCGCGAAACGTAATTACATTATAGCTGGCGTAGCGATCTAACACACGGAGCTAGAGCTAGTTTTGGTCAGAAAAACATTTTTGTGATGCTACGTTGCTAGCGTTTAAATATATCAACTACAATGTCAGCAGATGGCCTTACATGTTTGTCATGGCAGGAGAATGTCTGCAGTCACACACACGGAATACTCATACAGTATACTCCGGTTTACCGTACATTGTGACCGTACATATACTGCATGTAGCTAACGAGGCTAGCTGTATGCTAGCGCAAAACAATGTATTCATGCAAGTTACATTGTATGGTAGCAGAATACCCGTATACGATTGCAATTATAAACACGTTATTGCTAGCCTAATATGAACCACTAGCTTTTGTTCATAGTAGTTTTATTACACTGCATTATAGTTGCCTTTCCTCCAAGCTAACGTTCATATCGTGTTAGCTACCAAGGTAAACAAAGCTAGGTTAGCATATTAGCAGGCAAGCTGTTCATTACACAACTACTACTAACGAATCTAAAACAACTAAGTTTCTCTAATATTTTGTGATTTGCATTTGATTTCGTCCAGCCAGATCCTGGCGGACAATCCATGACGGGGAAGGGATTCTACTACTACTGAGGCCTCGTGCTAAAAGGCACCGCACCGCACCGGCTGTGCGCAGGCAAGAGGAGGAGGAATGGATGATATACCGTGTATATATGTATATTTATGTTCATTTTGTACATTTCTAAAAATAAAGTTTAATGGAAATACTTAGTAGGCCTATCCTTTCTTCCCTGAATTCATATATAGCAAACCATGATTTGATTTCTCATCAAACAGTAGTAGTTTATAACGGGTAAACATAACTTAATCTTTGTTATGAGAGTAGCTCGTAGGCCACAACGGAAAGACAAGGAGACATACACGAGTTTACAAAACCACGGCACATTTATTGTGGTAAATGCAGAGACAGGTGGTTGAGAGGATCGCAGAGTTAGTCTTCCTGCAGCCGCTTTGGAGAGAGACTGGGGCCGTAGTGTCCGGAGGTGTCCGTGATCGTGCTGATTAGCCTCTTCAGCTCCACCCCATCGTAAGACAAAGGCCCTGGGGCCGTCACACTCTTCTATAACAACAGTTAAAAATATATATGTATATAAAATATACCGCTGTACCGACGCCATGATAAGACTGATGTTACACTGAGAGCAGCCGGGAAAAGCACTGACATGGGCGCAGCCTCTCTGGTGGTTGACTAATCAGAACGAGTGGCCGAGCTGACCAATCGGAGCACACTAGGCTCACAGGGAGGGGGGGGGGCAAGAGCTCCAACGAGTCGTTTAGTGGAGAAAGTGAATACTGCTGAATACACATGCTTGACAGAGATGCTGTATGCGAAACCAATGTGAGTTTGGAAAATTGCACAGTATAAATCTATTTTAGTATACCTCAACAATGTAATTATGATCAGTGGAAATGGCCATGACATGGGCCCTTTAAAGCTCAATAAATAACAAAGAAGACCTTTGACCGGCACTTTTCAAATTTTGTCCGGAAGATTTCAACTTTAACGGACATCTTGACCGGCGAAAGAAACTGAAACTGAAACTGAAACTCTGCCGCGCTGTCCTCTCGTTCCTTGGAAGAGGCGGAGAGGTGGGTGTTTGTCATCTGCTGGTGGACTAACCGGAGAGAATTACAGTGCTTGCCTCGACGGGGAGGGATTGCATTGAATTAAAGCAGCGGGAGCAAACGCTTGCCTCGGGGAGGGAGAAAAAAAGCCACAGCGGAGAATAAACAGAAGGGTAACCATGGTTACCATATGAGCGGGAAGTCTTCTTCGCTGCTTTTGTGGCAGACTACAGCGCCACTTACAGGCCTGGCATATGTACTACAGCGTCTCCAGCGCTTTCGAGCAGCAATGGCCGGCCGTGGCCCAACCCCACATTCCCCTGACAGGTGAAGAGTTGGCCCAATAGCCGTAGCGCCACTTCTGTGACGTCATAGAAGTGTTCAAATCTGGATCAGTCTGTATCAGATCCGTTGCAGCCCCTTTTTTAGAGATTTGGGTATGGAGGAAAATAGAGAGGGTTGTGTTTTCTGACACTTGGTGAGTTCCCTGGAACACCGGGAACACATATTCATGTATAAAAGACGTACAAAAGTGCATTTTGCATGATAGGTCCCCTTTAAGCAATGCTTTAACCTGTTAAGCCCTGAGCCTGTTTTTCAGGTCTCAGGCTCGAAAATGACATTCCCAGAACAAATGACCATAATGTTCGCTTCTAAAAGGGTTAAATTAATAATCTTTTTTCTCAAAGTAATGATAAACCTGTGAGTTGGATGTAGAAAAGTCAGAATCAATATAGATGTTTTTTATTTTAAAGAAAATTCAGATTGAACATAGTAAAAAACTGTAAATTATAGTGTCCGTCCAAAAATTATTTTGTACTTATAGTGAAAACCACCCTTGGATGATGGGTTAGTAGACTAAAAGCTTTAGGAATCCAAAGTACAACATATAATTACCCTGTATCAAGATTGATGCAAAACAAGTGACATTTGACCTTTTTAGAGAGATTTAGCAAAAATAAACCACTTCTGGGGTCATTTGGGTGGATTTTCCATATCTCTGGCCCCCTTTGCTCGATTTTGATGGTTGACACCTCTTTCTGACCGTTAGAGCCAATGGAATCGAAGGGGGAGTCCCCCACACACACATGTTGTGAAGAGAAAAGGTGGGGGCTTCGCGCATGTAATTTTGCATCAGAGTGGACCTATCTCTAGCTTTGACATCTGGAAACGGAAAAGCAGTTTCAATGCTTATGGATTATCAGAAATCATTTCAAAGGGACACAGACACATTAGATTAACCTATGGATTAACTTCAGCAGCGTTTTTATCGTTTTAATGCCATTGAAGACCACTTTGGAGAGACTACAGAGCCAAGGCAAAAATGTTAGCATTTTTAGCTACCTAGCGTCACCTGTTTTGATGTCCGTTTTTGCTTAACGTCGCAAATACGTATAATTCAGTGGTAGTGTCGGTGTCAATCGATTCTGTGTCACCTCACGATGTGAATCGTTGCTAATTCAGAGGCTCAGTGTTAGCATTGTGGGTTTTCTTTTGAAAAAAAAAAAAAATGATCAGATGAGTTTCTTCCCGTTACATGGATATAAAACATTCATAGTTTTATTAAATGTGCCCTCAGACACTGTTTCCTGCAAGATGTTGCGGCAGTACCCCGGTACCGGGGTCTCTCGGGCTTAACAGGTTAAAATTGTGTCATTTTAATTTTATTCTGACATTATTGAAAAACCAATCCCATGTTTTATCATTTAGGGCAAAACACATTAACTTATGTTTAAATAAAACATTTTTTAATTGTAACTTTGTGTTGCACATCAACTAAGTACCACATTTTAACCTTTACTTTTTATCCAAGTCTTAAACCTCAAGAGGTCCTTTGAAGTTGATACATATTTTTAATGTAAAACAATATTATATGTAACATTTCCGCACTATTGTGTAAAAATTACTTGGCATTGTTGAGTTGTTATTTCCATAAACGTTTTCCAGAATCATGTGTCATTTTTAGGGCTGTCAGTCGATTCAAATATTTAATCGCGATTAATCGCATGATTGTCCATAGTTAAAGGTGGGGTAGGTAAGTTTGAGAAACCGGCTCGAGATCGCTAGAATTTGAAAATACACAACCGGAGAAAATCTGCCACTTCCTTACAGAGCCCCTCCTCCAACACACACGAACGCGCACATGACCAATGAGGGCACGAGATAAGTTTGTGCACAGATGGAAGGCTGACAGGCAGGTAGACCATCCAGTTATTTTAGCCGGGCCGGCTAAAATGATTGGTCGTACTTTTTACAGTATTACGGCTTCCACAGATGACTTTTTTTAATGGATTTTTTGTCAAAGCACTTAAGATATTTGTGTGTGTGTGTGTGTGTGTGTGTGTGTGTGTGTGTGTGTGTGTGTGTGTGTGTGTGTGTGTGTGTGTGTGTGTGTGTGTGTGTGTGTGTGTGTGTGTGTGTGTGTGTGTGTGTGTGTGTGTGTGTGTGTGTGTGTGTGTGTGTGTGTGTGTGTGTGTGTGTGTGTGTGTGTGTGTGTGTGTGTGTGTGTGTGTGTGTGTGTGTGTGCGAGATCGATCGATCGATCTCGCACACACACACACACACCGATCGATCGATCGATCGGGAGCTGCCTGGACGCTGCCGATCGATCGATCGATCGGGAGCTGCCTGGACGCTGCCGATCGATCGATCGATCGGGAGCTGCCTGGACGCTGCCGATCGATCGATCGGGAGCTGCCTGGACGCTGCCGATCGATCGATCGGGAGCTGCCTGGACGCTGCCGATCGATCGATCGGGAGCTGCCTGGACGCTGCCGATCGATCGATCGATCGGGAGCTGCCTGGACGCTGCCGATCGATCGATCGATCGGGAGCTGCCTGGACGCTGCCGATCGATCGATCGATCGGGAGCTGCCTGGACGCTGCCGATCGATCGGGAAGCTGCCTGGACGCTGCCGATCGATCGATCGATCGGGAGCTGCCTGGACGCTGCCGATCGATCGATCGATCGGGAGCTGCCTGGACGCTGCCGATCGATCGATCGATCGGGAGCTGCCTGGACGCTGCCGATCGATCGATCGATCGGGAGCTGCCTGGACGCTGCCGATCGATCGATCGATCGGGAGCTGCCTGGACGCTGCCGATCGATCGATCGATCGGGAGCTGCCTGGACGCTGCCGATCGATCGATCGGGAGCTGCCTGGACGCTGCCGATCGATCGATCGGGAGCTGCCTGGACGCTGCCGATCGATCGATCGATCGGGAGCTGCCTGGACGCTGCCGATCGATCGATCGGGAGCTGCCTGGACGCTGCCGATCGATCGATCGATCGGGAGCTGCCTGGACGCTGCAATCATGTGGCGCGCACTGAGTGTGCTGACTTTTCGTACACTGTCTGGCTACCTGCATAAAGTCAAGTGCTCGGCGCAGTTGTCGGCGAAGTGTCGCTCCTCTGTTTTCATTGAAACAGCTCCTTATATCCGTTAGCGCAGCTAGCTAGCACCAGATGCTAACAACAACACGTAAGGTGTGCCTCGCTCGAGTCGCTCCACACATACACACACCCTCCCGGTCCTCCCGATGGCCAGTCCGGGCCTGCCGGTGAGCGTGGAAGTGTGGTCTGCCACAAGCGGGCGGCAGGAGCGGGGCTGTCAGCATCAGCTTGTAGATGGTATGTTAAACTCGATGCGCTCTGAAACTACGGGGCGGCCGAGGACAAAAAATACACATGCATTAATCGCGTTAAAATAATTAGTGGCGTTAATTTTTTTTTTGCGTTAACGCGTTATTAACACCCTAGTAATTTTTTATTTAAGTAACGGAACATTTCATCTGGTCTCCTGTAATAGAGTTGTGTTCCTTTTGAGCATGCCTTAGCTACTATTTAACGATGAATTTGTTAGATCTTCGTTTTTATATATAGGTTTATACCAGATAATTGATTCAGAGAAACTGGCTGAGCATTTGTTAGCCTTAAGCTTTTAGCCGCTAACCCCGCTTGGGAAACACTGATTTTAAAAGAGGATTTACTATATTGAGTGTTTTTCCAGGGGCGCATCAGAGCCGCTTTCAAACTTTTTTTGGAGCGCTGTCACTGTTGTATAACTAAACAATGTGACCATGAACGAGAGGAGATAAACAGCTGATATTCATAAAGTACGGACAGTTTGTTATAGTCAAACTGTTTGAGAAAAGCAATTTGCAAAGCACAGTGTATCGATATATTAGCTAGGTGTCAGACGGAGTGTAGTTTAATAGACATGACAAAAACATGGACAAGACGACGTGACAACGTTTCCTTTCATTGCTTCCGGACTGTTTGGGCTGACTAAGATTTATTCGAGAGCTACACGATGTCTTCACCATGAGCCTGAGCCTTCATCATGTCTTCACCATGAGCCTGAGTCTTCATCATGTCTTCACCATGAGCCTGAGCCTTCATCATGTCTTCACCATGAGCCTGAGTCTCCATCATGTCTTCATCATAAGCCTGAGTCTTCATCATGTCTTCACCATGAGCCTGAGTCTTCATCATAACTCTGGGTCTTCATCATGTCTTCATCATGAGTCTGAGTCTTCATCATGTCTTCATCACGTCTTCATCATGAGCCCGAGTCTTCATCGAGTCTTCATCATGTCTTTATCATGAGTCTGAGTCTTCATCATGTCTTCCTCATGAGCCTGAGTCTTCATCATGTCTTCATCATGAGTCTGAGCCTTCATCATGTCTTCATCATGAGTCTGAGTCTTCATCATGTCTTCATCATGTCTTCATCATGAGCCCGAGTCTTCATTGAGTCTTCATCATGTCTTCCTCATGAGCCTGAGTCTTCATCATGTCTTCACCATGAGTCTGAGTCTTCTTCATATCTTCACCATGAGTCTGAGTCTTCATGAGTCTGAGCCTTCATCATGTCTTCATCATAAGTCTGAGTCCTCACCATGAGCCTGAGTCTCCATCATGTCTTCATCATAAGCCTGAGTCTTCATCATGTCTTCACCATGAGCCTGAGTCTTCATCATGTCTTCACCATGAGTCTGGGTCTTCATCATGTCTTCACCATGAGCCTGAGTCTTCATCATGTCTTCACCATGAGTCTTCATCATGTCTTCACCATGAGTCTTCATCATGTCTTCACCATGAGTCTTCATCATGTCTTCACCATGAGTCTTCATCATGTCTTCACCATGAGTCTGAGTCTATATCATGTCTTCACCATGAGTCTGAGTCTATATCATGTCTTCACCATGAGCCTGAGTCTTCATCATGTCTTCACCATGAGTCTGAGTCTATATCATGTCTTCACCATGAGTCTGAGTCTATATCATGTCTTCACCATGAGCCTGAGTCTTCATCATGTCTTCACCATGAGTCTGAGTCTTCATCTTGTCTTCACCATGAGCCCTAGTCTTCATCTTGTCTTCACCATGAGTCTGAGTCTTCATCATGTCTTCACCATGAGTCTGAGTCTATATCATGTCTTCATCATGAGCCTGAGTCTTCATGTCTTCACCATGAGCCTGAGTCTTCATCATATCTTCACCATGAGCCTGAGTCTTCATTATGTCTTCACCATGAGTCTGAGTCTACATCATGTCTTCATCATGAGCCTGAGTCTTCATCATGTCTTCACCATGAGCCTGAGTGTTCATCATATCTTCACCATGAGCCTGAGTCTTCATCATGAGTCTGAGTCTTCATCATGTCTTCACCATAAGTCTGAGTTTATATCATGTCTTCATTATGAGCCTGAGTCTTCATCATGTCTTCACCATGAGTGTGAGTCTTCATCATGTCTTCACCATGAGTGTGAGTCTTCATCATGTCTTCACCATGAGTGTGAGTCTTCATCATGTCTTCACCATGAGTGTGAGTCTTCATCATGTCTTCACCATGAGCCTGAGTCTTCATCATGTCTTCACCATGAGTGCGAGTCTTCATCATGTCTTCACCATGAGTGCGAGTCTTCATCATGTCTTCACCATGAGTCTGAGTCTTCATCATGTCTTCACCATGAGTCTGAGTCTTCATCATGTCTTCACCATGAGTCTGAGTCTTCATCATGTCTTCACCATGAGCCTGAGTCTTCATCATGTCTTCACCATGAGCCTGAGTCTTCATCATGTCTTCACCATGAGTGCGAGTCCACTTTAACAAAAATAAATGGAGGTTTAATGTTCACAAGAGATTAAAGTTTATGCAGACATTTGTTTATACTCTAATGAAAAATATGAAAGCCAACGGCTGCATGCAAGAAAGAAAAGAACATATGACAATATATCCTTTATTTATGGGAGCACTGTTACGGTTAAATGGTTCGTAGTACGTGGGCTAAAAGGTTGATAAATGTTGTTCAATTGTTAGAGGGAACGGGGCAAACCATTATTGCTGGAAACCTTTAATGGGTGAGTTTCAGTGCAGCTGAAGAGGCTCTTATGGAAGCCAGAGTCAGGCCTGCTATGTGTGGGTAAACATATCCATATGTCAGGGGTCTTGTGCCTCTCTCCACTGCACTTCGGTTGCCTTGGTTGTTTTCATTCCCCCTTTGCTCTCACAGCAAGGTATAACCCCTGGTATGATTGCCCTGCTCGGTAAAGATGAAAGGAACATGGCATCATGGGTGGTCAAACCTTATATCTGTCTCCTGGAACACAGAATATATCTTGTCTATGACGCCATTCCATGAACATGACTCCTTAAAATGTCCTACTGCCTCCCTGTTGAATGTATTCAACATTCATATTACTGTTCATACTGTATATGCTTAAGCTTTTCACATCTTTTATATTAGTTTTTGTTATGACAAAGTTAAATCTAATCCCTCTTAGGTGCCTTACAAACAATGGACGTCCACTCTCGGGAGCGTCGGAGTGGTGCGGTCACCCTAAGTGACAGACCTAAAGTATCCGGGATTCAGGCATCTTCCCTGGCTTGTACATTTTTGGTGATGCGCCCTGGAGGTATCAGACTATTTTAAACAACTTTTCCCCGCTTTTCAAACACTTATTCCGAGGTTTTAGCCAGTCATTTTGCACGAAATCATTTAACATTGACGGTCTCCTGAAAAAGCACATATTCTGTGCATTTTCAGGAGAGCGTCTATGTTAAATGATTTCGTGCAAAATGACTGTCTAAAACTCTCTTCCAGACATTTAAAAATACTTTCCCCGACCATTTAAACATTATTTCTGGCTTGTAAAGTGCAGTTATGCGCCCTGGAGATATTGCACTATTTACAAAATGTAGCACTCTGTTTATTTCACACCTCCAGGAGAGACCAGGGGGAAATCACCTCTCTCTGCCCCCTCACAGAGCCCCAAGGACGGACTAATTACCTCCAGCATGTCCCCATAACAGTGGGACTCTGTTTCTTTCACAGCTCCAGCAGAGACCAGGGGGAAAATCACCTCTCTCTGCCCCCTCACAGAGCCCCAAGGACGGACTAATTACCTCCAGCATGGGCCCCTAACAGTGGGACTCTGCACCTCCAGCAGAGACCAGGGGGAAATCACCTCTTTTTGCCCGCTCACAGAGCACCGAAGGACGGACTAGAGACCTCCAGCACCAGTCCCTAACAGGGGGACTCTGTTTATTTCACACCTCCAGGGCGGAGACCGGGAAAATCACCTCTCTCTGCCCGCTCACAGAGCCCCAAGGACGGACTAATTACCTCCAGCATGGGCCCCTAACAGTGGGACTCTGCACCTCCAGCAGAGACCAGGGGGAAATCACCTCTCTCTGCCCCCTCACAGAGCCCCAAGGACGGACTAATTACCTCCAGCATGTCCCCATAACAGTGGGACTCTGTTTCTTTCACAGCTCCAGCAGAGACCAGGGGAAAATCACCTCTCTCTGCCCCCTCACAGAGCCCCAAGGACGGACTAATTACCTCCAGCATGTCCCCATAACAGTGGGACTCTGTTTCTTTCACAGCTCCAGCAGAGACCAGGGGAAAATCACCTCTCTCTGCCCCCTCACAGAGCCCCAAGGACGGACTAATTACCTCCAGCATGGGCCCCTAACAGTGGGACTCTGCACCTCCAGCAGAGACCAGGGGGAAATCACCTCTTTTTGCCCGCTCACAGAGCACCGAAGGACGGACTAGAGACCTCCAGCACCAGTCCCTAACAGGGGGACTCTGTTTATTTCACACCTCCAGGGCGGAGACCGGGAAAATCACCTCTCTCTGCCCGCTCACAGAGCCCCAAGGACGGACTAATTACCTCCAGCATGGGCCCCTAACAGTGGGACTCTGCACCTCCAGCAGAGACCAGGGGGAAATCACCTCTCTCTGCCCCCTCACAGAGCCCCAAGGACGGACTAATTACCTCCAGCATGTCCCCATAACAGTGGGACTCTGTTTCTTTCACAGCTCCAGCAGAGACCAGGGGAAAATCACCTCTCTCTGCCCCCTCACAGAGCCCCAAGGACGGACTAATTACCTCCAGCATGTCCCCATAACAGTGGGACTCTGTTTCTTTCACAGCTCCAGCAGAGACCAGGGGGAAATCACCTCTCTCTGCCCGCTCACAGAGCCCCAAGGACGGACTAATTACCTCCAGCATGGGCCCCTAACAGTGGGACTCTGCACCTCCAGCAGAGACCAGGGGGAAATCACCTCTTTTTGCCCGCTCACAGAGCACCGAAGGACGGACTAGAGACCTCCAGCACCAGTCCCTAACAGGGGGACTCTGTTTATTTCACACCTCCAGGGCGGAGACCGGGAAAATCACCTCTCATTGCCCGCTCACAGAGCCCCGAAGGACGGACTAATTACCTCCAGCATGGGCCCCTAACAGTGGGACTCTGCACCTCCAGCAGAGACCAGGGGGAAATCACCTCTTTTTGCCCGCTCACAGAGCCCCAAGGACGGACTAATTACCTCCAGCATGGGCCCCTAACAGTGGGACCTCCATAACCTTGCACACCCTGAGTCCCCGGGCCCCCACAGTTAAGCACTCCCCCACGGACTAAACACAGGTATTCACACCCACCAGAACCTCGTGCCCCTGGTGACCTTACAAGGGGGTGGTTTTATGGTGCTTCTGTGTCCGCCCATCAGCATCCATATTGGGCCTTCTTCACGGCATCACCCCCCCTTCTGTGGAGGGTATTCTCGTGCCCCTGGTGACCTTACAAGGGGGTGGTTTTATGGTGCTTCTGTGTCCGCCCATCAGCATCCATATTGGGCCTTCTTCACGGCATCACCCCCCCTTCTGTGGAGGGTATTCTCGTGCCCCTGGTGACCTTACAAGGGGGTGGTTTTATGGTGCTTCTGTGTCCGCCCATCAGCATCCATATTGGGCCTTCTTCACGGCATCACCCCCCCTTCTGTGGAGGGTATTCTCGTGCCCCTGGTGACCTTACAAGGGGGTGGTTTTATGGTGCTTCTGTGTCCGCCCATCAGCATCCATATTCGGCTTTCTTCACGGCATCACCCCCCCTTCTGGGCTGGAGGTTCAAACACTTTAACTTTTGTTCACCCTCCTCTGGCTTACACCTCCTCCGCCAACACTTGAGCGCTCATCACAGGGTTCAGCACCAAGGAGAGTGCCTCCCCGGTGCTGATGGAAAGTGGCACTTTTTCTGCCCCTGGTAATCATCAAGGTTATTGTTTTTTTTTTTTTTTTTATTTTATTTGAACAAAAAACACAGTTGACAGTACAGAGAGGCTAAAACATAAACTATTTACACGTACTACTGCTACTATAACAGTACTACTAAATTTCTTAACCTACGTTTTAAAGTGCAGTTATGCGCCCTGGAGGTGTTGCACTATTAACAAAATGTATGCCCAGGATTCTGGCACCTTTCCTGGCTTGTAAAGTGCAGTTATGCGCCCTGGAGATATTGTACTATTTACAAAATGTATACACAGGATTATAATAATAATTATATACACGGTATACATATTCACAATGTTTAGCGGGATTCAGGGGACCAAATTAGGCGTCTAATTCTCACGGTGCACCAGGGCAAACAGGTTGAGTCCACGGCCCCTGCCCCATCATCAGGAGTGTCAACCAGCCCCGGTCCCGACTTCATTGGCCTCTTTCCCTCCCGCTTCCGCTTCCGCTGCTGCTGCCGCTCCAATGACCCATCAGGTGAAGATGATAGAGTTGTACTGTTATAGCAGCCCTCTTCGGAGGTCTCCCCATCTGACAGCGGTAGACATCCTTCTGATGATGATGCAGCTGCTGCCGCATCTGATGACGCCCTGAACATGGAGCGGATTCTCAATGCCTCCTTTATACCTGGCGCATTCGCGTAGAACCGGTCCGCCGTGGTTACGTCGTGACACATAAACCTGGCGAGAATCGACCGGCTTTCTGGATCTTGGTGATGCTTGATATTGTCAGCCAGGGCAGTGCGCAGGATTGTGAAGGTGACGGCTGTTTCTAGCCCAGCATCAGCCCATGCCCTCTTCAAGTGAGCGTTCAGGTTCTTGGAGGCCCGATTCCCCCTTGTGAAAAGGAAGAATTCATTCTGAGGACCCAGCAATGCCTCTTTAATCCCCATCCACCGCATGACCCAGCTAAACTCCTCTACTGTAAGCGCCAGCTGTGCTTCGCCATATGTCTTGGCCGTCTTGTGATCCTGCACATGGATGATGTAGCCCTCAGCAGTTCCCCTTATGGCTGCCTCTAAGACCTCACTGTTTTTCATGTTTGCGTACACGCCCGTACGGTGGCCATACAGGAGGCTCCAATGGAGGGTGAGATAGCCATAGAGAAGCTTCTGGGTGGTTGAGGTCGGCGTGCCGGCCATCAGGTCGAGGAGCTCCGGGATGCGCTTCTCAGCGGCCGCCATGGCGGCGAGAAGCTCCGCCTGGCTCGGCAGACGATCCAGTTTGTTCCTCTTCACCTTAAACTGATGTAGAGTGACTGCCTTATTCAAGTGTTTCATGTTGGCTTTCACCTCTCTCATTATGTGGGTCATATCAGACTGGGTGAGCTTGCACCCCCGGGGCTTTGACTCAGACATGTACCCCATGAACTGGTGCACATTCTTCAGGAAGAACTCTGATGTTGTGACTGCCCGGCCCGGCTTTACAATATACTCGCTCCAGCCACGGATCATCTTCATGTTTCTTAGGAACAGCCAGTCTGACAGGCGGTTAACACCATGGGCCATGTATACTATGAAGTTCTTTATCCGGCTGATCTTCGACACAACATTGTCTTTCTGTTTTACTGTCGGAGCGACACCCAAACAGTGATCCAAGTATGTCTGAAGGTACGCCTCCATGCTTCTAGGCAACGTGATTTCACGCATGGTATTCCCCCGTCCACACCCAGTGGACCAGTAATTTGAGGGAGAGGGCAAGTCATTAGCCAGCTTAGAGGCACGGGTCTTCCGGCATACAGGGGTCTCGCTACCGGAGGCTACTGCAAACATGACAGTTTCCACCGGGGTCTTCACAGGGGTCTCGCTACCGGAGGCTACTGCAAACATGACAGTTTCCACCGGGGTCTTCACAGGGGTCTCGCTACCGGAGGCTACTGCAAACATGACAGTTTCCACCGGGGTCTTCACAGGGGTCTCGCTACCGGAGGCTACTGCAAACATGACAGTTTCCACCGGGGTCTTCACAGGGGTCTCGCTACCGGAGGCTACTGCAAACATGACAGTCTTCACCGGGGTCTTCACAGGGGTCTCGCTACTGGAGGCTACTGCAAACATGACAGTCTTCACCGGGCTCTTCTCAGGGGTCTCGCTACCGGAGGAAACTGGTAATATGACAGTCTTCACTGGGCTCTTCACAGGGTTCTTGACCGGTCTCTTTCCACCGGAGGCTACTGCAAGCATGACAGTCTTCATTGGGCTCTTCACAGGGTTCTTGACCGGTCTCTTCCCACCGGAGGCTACTGCAAGCATGACAGTCTTCACCGGGCTCCTCACAGGGGTCTCGCTACCGGAGGTTACTGGGGACTGCATGACAGTCTTCACCGGGCTCTTCACAGGGGTATTGCTGCCTGAGGCTACTGTGTTTATGCCGGAGGTATTTGGGATTGCCAGGCCCTTAAATCGTATACATTCGTCCTCTTCCTCAAGAACAGCAGCACTCTGCTTCCTGGGTTTTAGCTCCTTTTTCAGCCTGGAGCGCAGGGTCTTCACCTCATCATTGAGGGCATCCTTCTGAGCCCTCAATGCCACATTTTCCAGCATCACCTGCCTGCAGTCCTCGTTGTCACACTCGGTATGTGGGGAGAAGGGTGGAGGGTGCCCGGGGTATTCCTCCTCATTGTCTATATCCAATGATGTAGCCATTCCAATGATGGGGTTAGTCTCACGGAGGTCATGGAGCAACTGCAGTGCCACACTATGCTTCAGCCTTGCCATGACCTGATGTGCCTTATGTCGGGACAACTCAGGGTGGTCATGTTTTACATGACGGTCCAGTCTCTTCCCAGCGTACGAACACCCAGCGATGGGACAGGGTTTGGTCCGAACATTTATCCTTCCACTGGCTATTTTCAGGAGGATTCCCCTCTCCTCCAAGTTCCGCACTGCATGCTTGTGCTTAAGGTGTTTGTTCAATGCCAGATAGAAGAGTCTGCACACCGGGCATTCAGATGACATCCTTCCTGAAACACACATAATGATTTTGATCAAAATTATGTTATAGTTCTCCGTTTATATGCGTTAGCGTGAGCGGTGGTTGCGACACTGGGTCCGATGCATCAATTCATGGTGCATGGACGAAGGGAAGTATTGGGTTACCACCGGGTCAGATGGTCCCACTTCCGCACCAACGCGGGGCTGGTGATGGCAACATTGGGTCCGATGCATCAATACATGGTGCCCCGACCATGAGAGGGTTTGGGGGTACCCCGGAACCAGGCACCACCCCAGCAGGAAACGGGTTGTATGGTCAAAGGAGGAAAGAGTGATAGAACCGGGGTAAAGCAAAGAAAGTGTCCGACAATAGTGACTTGTGAGGCGGCCAGAGAGTCTGTCATATCTCGGTCCTATCCTCCAGGCAACGCTGTGGCCAAAACTGGGCTAAAAACTAAAAAAACTAAAAAATATTTCATCCAGGGAAATTTGGGTGAAAATGAAAAAAAAGTACCCCAAAATAGTCCTTCATTAGCCAGCAGCAGTCCCCTGTCGACTCATGTGACATTCCTCCAGGGTTACATAGAACCAGGGTGTGGGCTCCGAGCCATCTCCGAGACATCTCTAGTCCGTGTTGATAATGGGGGAAATGTACCCCAAAATAGTCCTTCATTAGCCAGCAGCAGTCCCCTGTCGACTCATGTGACATTCCTCCAGGGTTACATAGAACCAGGGTGTGGGCTCCAAGCCATCTCCGAGACATCTCTAGTCCGTGTTGATAATGGGGGAAATGTACCCCAAAATAGTCCTTCATTAGCCAGCAGCAGTCCCCTGTCGACTCATGTGACATTCCTCCAGGGTTACATAGAACCAGGGTGTGGGCTCCGAGCCATCTCCGAGACATCTCTAGTCCGTGTTGATAATGGGGGAAATGTACCCCAAAATAGTGCATCATGACTCAGCAATCATCACACTCAACTTTGGTGAGAACCGGGCAAAGGGGTCAAAATCCGTCAATGTGGGGGGGTGAAACGGCTGTACGCGAGCCCTGGGGGGGGCACCCGGGACCGGGCAGTGCCCCCGGCAGAAGGAACCGGGTCAAACGGGCCAAAACAGGAAAAAAAAATAAAAATAAAAAGAACCAGGCAAAAGGGGGGAAAATGGGAAAAAAGTGTCCGAAAATAGTGCCTCATGACCCCGCAGGAGTCCCCCGCGGACTCCCCTGACATTCCTCCATGGTCGAAATCATCCAACTCAACTTTGGTGAGAACCGGGAAAAGGGGTCAAAATGTAAAAATTGTACCCCAAAATAGTGCCTCATGACCCCGCAGGAGTCCCCCGCGGACTCCCCTGACATTCCTCCATGGTCGAAATCATCCAACTCAACTTTGGTGATAACCGGGCAAAGGGGTCAAAATGTAAAAATTATACCCCAAAATAGTGCCTCAAAATCG